>NC_089781.1:11995380-12115380 GCF_040412425.1 Macrobrachium rosenbergii
ATATATATATATATATATATATATATATATATATATATATATATATATATATATATATATATATATATATATATATATATATATATATATATATATATATATATATATATATATATATATATATATATATACAAATAAATATCATAGTAATAACAGCTACAAATAAATATCATAGTAATAACAGCTAAAACAAACAATATATAACACCCTCGCCAGCTCTGCCCGGTATCCTGCTGGTACAAAAAATATCCTTCCTATATTTTTCATGTATTTGATTTAAGATGACCTTGTGTAGAGCCGCAGGATCGGACAACTGGCTGGTCGGTCGACTTAATCCTCAAAAAAAAGTAAAATAAATTAAAAAAAAATAAAAAAATCCCCTCGAATCCCACTCTAATCCATTAACAAAACATTTCTATCAGATTCCGATTGACGAAGTATCGAATTATATTCTGGGAGAGCTAAGTACATCGTTCTGTTCACTTGCAATGTAAATTATAATTTTACCTATATAAAAAATTACTATTGATCTTTTTTACAGATATTGCCACACAATCTTTTAGTTACCAGATACTTTTTTTAAAGTAAATTACGAATAATGGCTTTTTGTTCCTTGTTTACGAAATCCTTTCTCTATCCGCCAGTAAAATTAGCAGATCTCTTTCGTTGAAGAAATAAGAGCTATTTAGAGCTCCTAATATATAATTCGAACAGAGAAACACAACAGAAAATGAGATAATCGGATAATAATATACCGCAAAGTTCATTATAAAAGGCAGAATTTCAGTTTTGGAAGAGTCGGAGTAATCCCATTATATTTTCAATTATTTAATAAGACTCATTACCCATTAAACCAACACAAAACACTGACACTAATAACATAAGTGACTTGGTGTTATAACAACTTCACTGTTAATGTAAAGAATTTCCTTATAACAGTTCTAAGTGGAAAATGGAAATCATCATATAGCGTAACAAAAATAAAAAACCAAATATAAGATAAACGATAACATTTTTTAGAGAAGAAAAGAAATCGTGTCAATATCGCGAAATATTTTACTTCAAATATATTAAAATTACACTCGTAAATAGTCCCATAAATCGATATAATAATACAGCTGAAAAAACTGCGGAGAAAATGTATAATTTCTAATAAAAGAAAGTTTTTACGAACAAAAATAACTTTAAAAAATTCCAACATCATATGCAATCCTGAAAAACAGTTTTGCGTAGAAATAATCTTTACACATCATCTTAATATCGCCATAAATAAACACATTCCTAATTCATAGTCGTTACTGCACCTCAAACTACAAGTACCCTGCTTAGTGACAAAAAGAAAATTTTACTTGAACAATTACAACGCAATCTACTTTGGTTAAGCAATTTCTCGGCAGCATAAGACTACCAAGTTTTCGTCTTCCCATTAGTCTAAAGAACGAAGCCTGGGAGTCCAAGGAACGCTAACAAGAAGAGAGATCTACAGAGAAAGACCTCATCTTTGTTGATGTCATATTTTCCTATTTTAGAACAAAGCCTAGGAGTCCAAGGAACGTTAACAAGAAGCAAGACCTACAAAGAATGACCCCATCTCTTTGTAAATATCAGAGTTTCCTATTTTTCCCCCTTTCCGGTATCCTAAAGGGCACCGCTGCCCGGCGAGTCCAGACAACGGGATTATCGAACTCATTAGCGGGAGCGTAATGAGAAGACATGGCGGTGTTTGCCATCCGGCTCACTTCATTACCTCGAAATCGCCACGAGGAAACTCCCGCAAATACCCCTTGGTTCCACAATCACTCCCTCGCCCCCAAAATCAAATCAGTTCCCACTTTCAAGTCCCATTTTCCACTCCAATTCCCGCAGACTCATTAGCATACAGCGGGAGAATTCATTAACATATTTTACGGAGAAAACACACCTTCCTTCTGAACATCGCTCCTCCTCCTCTCTCTGTTTCTTTCGCTCTCGTGGTAATTACATTTGCATTGTACAACCGTGCTACCGTAATAATATATGCATATAGAATACTAAAGAATTTCAAGATTTTACTCATTCTTTTCCTCGCCGCCTCCTGAACGCTGAAATGTGAATATCCTCTTTTTTTTTGTTATCACTTAGATTATAACACTTTTCCGAGTAGCTTCCGCGTCCATTAGCGTATATGCAAGAATAATCATTCTTGCATGCAAGCATTATATGCTCATGCATAACCAAATAAGTTGTGCCCTTGGCAGAATTCGCGAATTTTGCCGGCATATATTAAACGTGGTCTCCCGGCTTATAAAAATAAACTGAAGTATTTTGCTTCTTTGTAGGAAGACGGAATGAATACAATTAACACAGCATTCCTTTGACCAGCTGCTTCTTCTTCCCGACAAGTTCCCAATTTTGTTTTTCTGTTGTCCGGAGTCTCTCGATCAGCTTTGCATCCACATAAAAGTGACCAAGTATTACGGGAGCTAGCTTTACTTTCAACAATAAAGGTAATCAGAAATACTGCAATATAGGCCGAGGGGCATTTAAACGACGGAGAATATATGTTTGCTGAACTTATGATGAATGTGACATAAGTAAATATTGGTATAAAACAAAACTGAATAAAAGTAGGGTAAGAAGAAAATTTACACTATAAATACTAGTCAAAGTCTTTTTTCATAGGTTTATGCCAGTAATATATAGCCTATAGACTAGTACAACAATGTAATGATACGCTTTGTAAAAGTCTAAATATCCATTTTATCACATGGTTCTTTTTATAATAGTACAGAATTATAATTCATGTCCAAGCATTTATCCTCTTTATCATAGGCCTATCCATATCCTCTATTCTATGGTACTATAATGAATGACACGTTACTTACAGGGTCAGGTATTCTCTTCATCATAGGCCTAATCCTAAAATATAGGGCACAGAACTTAATGGCACACTTTTTACAGCTACAAGAGTATACTTAATCACGTTTGGGTTTCTAATATAAGGCACAGAACTACACTTACACGACATACAGGCACATATACAGGTATTAAAGTACGTATTCATAACGAATATAAGCACCTGACGATGAACGTCAAGTTACTGTTACTGGCTCACTCGCTAGCTCGGTTTTGAGGCATCCGCTCCGTTAGGGCTTCTTCCTGTTCCTTATCGTTGCATCCTCCACTACTTCTATAATGACACCAAGATATTCAGGGAGTTATGAAGCATATAATTTTTCTTGTTTCATCACATGGCTACATAACCTCCTAAAATCTGACTAATTAGTTCGTACAACCCTGGTGTACATTACACGACACCATTATCTCGCAGCCAGGATGGTTTCAACACCATCTCATAAAATTAAAAGCTGGCGTGAATATTTCTTTGAAAAACAATTTTGATTTTAAAAGCTACAAAATGAAACAAAGTTACGTGACCAGCAACCTCGGAAATTTACAATATGGTTTTAATATCGCCATCTTTTCGACAAAATTTCTATTTTCTTTTCAAAATATTTATTTAACAGGCAAACTAAGAAAATCAATACACAGCCCTAGACAGGAGCCACTCAAATCTCGTAAATTTAGTTTTGTATACAATTTCATGTCATTATTTCCTTTAAATGTCAGACTGCAGATAACATGTAGGCAAACGATTTAAAACAACAAAGACTGGGGTGAAGGGGAACAACGCAGTGAAAGCCCGGTCTTTTTAGAACGTGATGTAAACCAACCTTCCCACCTCGCAAGGGAAAATACTTTTACCACCCGAGACAGAAAGTTCGCTTTCAAGTGGAACAACAACACTGTTTCCTGACGGAGAAATGGAAGAAAAACTCCATTTCATGGCGCAAATCCCGAAGATGCGCTCAATCTCAGCTGAAAAATTACACCAATATAATATGTTAACTATGGTCGCTGCATAACCTATGTGTCCTGCAACATGGGAGGAAACTGGTCAAACGCACAAGCCCACAGATCAGAAAAGAATGTAAATTATCTTGCGTCACACTGAGAACAAAGCAAGAGGGTCATATTTCCACACCAAAATCATATAGTACTGTATATAAGGCGAACGTGAATTAAGACGGCTCCAGTACCTTTCAAAAGTTGATCATACTATTAACGATACAAATAAACTAATTTCCAAATGTGGTTACAAGCTGAATATTGGATGAAAGAGGACTGATAACAAGACCAACCTATTTTAATCCAAAGAACATTTTATTACCACAGCAAAGTGCGATGATAAAAAACAAATGAATTAATTCAGTTATAATGAATACTCTAGGGGAAAAGATAACTGCATATTATAGTCTTTTCCCTTTGGTCTTCTGATAAAAAAATAAAAATAAAATGGAAAAGTTTTAATTAGCCTCAAAGAGAAGCAGAGCTCATGCATAATTGCCCCCTTCTGCGGCAGCCCTTAAAAATGTCTGCTGTGAGGTCACTGGATCTCTGGCATTATAATTACCCTCGGAAAAATTCTATACCGTCTATGTTACTACTAACCACACAACCAACAGCCCCCACCCCTTCCACCAAACCCGATGTTAAATTAAAGAGTTCTGTTTCCAAAACAAATGCTTCTGAGTCTCTGGTTCGCTGTCTGGTCGGATGTACCCTGCTGTGTGTGTGTGTGTGTGTGTGTGTGTGTGTGTGTGTGTGTGTGTGTGTGTGTGTGTGTGTGTGTGTGTGTGAGAGAGAGAGAGAGAGAGAGAGAGAGAGAGAGAGAGAGACTCATGTTCCCAAGCAGAATGATGCAACTTGCTGAGAGAGAGAGAGAGAGAGAGAGAGAGAGAGAGAGAGAGAGAGAGAGGAGAGAGAGAGAGAGATCTAACAGAACTGCAAGTGTAATCTCTTGCATTTATCCCACAGGAAACAACAGAAAACACTTCTGCAATAATAAATGATTCCATTACGAGCAATTCAGGTTAAAAAGCGGACGCAAATTAACATACGAGGAACAGGAAACGAAAGTATCGTCATCAAAACTGAACTTTTCGCCAATGAAAGTAAAATCTTCACTTTCTAAAACATCATACAGTTAATTAGATCGTTATCAACTATAATGAGAGAATTATGCACGTACCTCTCCTTTTCTCTGCTTATACAGTATGTGTGGATACACACACATACACACATAAATATATATACAAATTCATACATACATGCAATATATGCATATATATATATATATATATATATATATATATATATATATATATATATATATATATATATATATATATATATATACTGTATATATGTGTATGTATGTATGTTTATATATATATATATATATATATATATATATATATATATATATATATATATATATATATATATATATATATATATGTATATATATATTTATTATATATATGTATGTATATACATATTATACATATGTATGTATATACATATACATATATATAATTGTGTATACGGAAAACAGAGAGAGAGGGAGTTCAACACAATCCTAAGACAGCCAACAGTTCCTAATCGACAATCAGTCACTCCAGCAAGCCCTCCTGTCATGTTGAGGCCGACGATAAATACCTCTTCATTCTCCTCCTACACAAGCACACGCACAAACAGCATCTTCAGCCATTAACACGTTCCCCTTTTGCTAATGACCCACACCTTTAATTAAGTCATTAGTAGCTAAGTCGACGTATTAATCATAATGAATCTCAGCAGACAGAAACAGACTTGACTGGTCAGACACAGCCCTCAGGATACAACCCCGAGAGAGAGAGAGAGAGAGAGAGAGAGAGAGAGAGAGAGAGAGAGAGAGAGAGAGAGAGAGAGAGATTATTTACCTAACATTCACTGCAGCTATAAAATTCATCACTGTCTCTATACCGTCTTCCACACCTTCATGCTTGCGAAGCCAATAACATAATTCCAACGTAAGGAAAACAAAATTTTTCCAAAGGCTAAGAAATGTCAAAAGTTATCATGACCAAAAGCAAGATTACGCTCATTACTGTCACCACAATTCAAAATACAATGAAACCGAGATAAATATTTTTCAGTATCCTCATTAACATCACAAATACAAAGACGACCATCACTACGCACATACAATTTATCATCACCATAATACCAAGTAAGAAAATAACCAAACAGAATACGCTAATTATCCTCATCATTAGCCAGAAAGTCAATGACAACCAACGGAAAGAACACGCCCACTGTCATAATGAAAAGCATAAAGAATCCATTGAAAGGGCAGCATCTATCAAGAAGTTGTACCCTTTTGTATCCTCGAAACTTACAGAGGATGAAGGGGATCATTAAGAGGGAAGACTATGAGGGATGTTCTGGTACGGATGATTAATAATGTAAAATAAATGGTATGGTCTAATAATGTAAAATAAATGTTATGGTCATCTACATGAGCAAGTGGGGGTAGAAGGTTCTTTTGCAGGGTACGGTGCATGGGTGAGAAAGAAATTTATGAATGGCAACGTTCAAAATCTCTCTCTTTAAGATCATGAAAATCATTCACATTATTATTATTATTATTATTATTATTATTATTATTATTATTATTATTATTATTATTATTATTATTATTATTATGTATAATGGCGTCACACACTGTCACTTGATTCATAAATAATAGCTAACAGCTAACAATAAAATTAAGCGACACTTGACAATAAAAATAGCCTACCTAAACAAATCACATACGACCACTAATTAAAATCACAAAAAACTATTGAAAGCCCGTTGACATGAAAATACTTACAATGTAACAATGAATAATGCCAAGAGTTACTATACCTCCAAAATTTAATGAAACCAGATTCCTCATTGTATTTAAACTTTCTAAAAGATGGAAAAACAACTCCCATCTAAAGTACCCAGGAAAGAAACTAGTTACCATACTCATCCCGGCACTCACGGAGAAAACATATTAAATGAACAATAGGCGTACTATGAAATTACAGCGAGTAAAGCAGGGGGTGCTAGATTACGGAAAAATATAGGGAGACAAAATGATGAATAGATATTTGACGACCTGGAAGAGGACACTTCATTGGTTAACTAACCATTACAACAGAGAGAGCTCTTGGCAAAACGTGACCTCTGGTAACGATGCCTTGGGGAAAGGAGGGGGTGGGGAGAAGCTTTACCAAGCAGGGGGTTACTCTCTCGAAAAGCCACAAGACTGTTAGTTTGCATGAACTAGATGTCCAAAGATAATGAGCGAGGAAGATCCACGAAACATGAGGGGGTTTTAAGATGATGGACATGCACGTCTATAGGGGATTCTTGTCTTATTGTTACGCTGTCTCTAAACGACAGCAACATAATTCATAACTGTTATGAAAAGAACATTCAAAATTACCATGCAAATCCACTTTCTAAAAACTTGTTCAATTTTTCAATGCATTTACATTACATTGGTTCATTATTCATGCATTAATGATTTCAGGCAAAATTAGAAAGTCATGAAACTTAAGTACATTCTTTATTGGTATTGATCTTACAAAAATAACTATTAACAGCACGACTCAAATTTTTTTTATAACTCAACTATCTAAATAATATCTAAACTTAAAGTCATTTACCTGGTGAGAGTTGAAATCTCTGAACCCAACGATGTTAATATTTTGAAAACTCTACACTACAGGAAACCCGATTTTTTGCATGCAATTTTCAAAAATTATTACATAGTATTTTGGACTTATATATAGAACTCTGGAGATTTACAAAACTTTACTAAAATCTTCATTACGCTATTGACTAAATTTCTTCATAGGCTTAAGAAAAATAAACCAGTAACTTTAATAACCGTTAAGAACAGTAGAACGTAGGGTGTACTCGTAATTATCTTCGTCTTAATTACTGTCACTACAATAAAGACAAAGACAACAGTCACAATATACATTGGCTAACGGTACCAATAATCAGTTAAGGAAACATCAACACCAAAATATGTTAATTTCGGAAAATTATTTCTCATTTCCTGTACCCAAAACGCATAGGCCTGAATCACTGACAAACTTTGAAAATGCAGTCGTCAATTAGAAAACAACTGCTTATAACGGTCGTAATAATAATAATAATAATAATAATAACTGAAAATCTGGTAACACTTCCTGATTATGAAATCTGGCAACACTGCCTGATTATGAAATCTGACAACACCGCCTGATTATGAAAATGCATCTCCCGGTACAATTAAACGAACGGATTTTTCCAACGCCTGCGCACACCTGCATGGTGGTCATCAATATTCATACGAATTTTTTTTTAATACGAATAAATTTAACCACAAGTTTACAAGAGTTCAGCAATGAATAATTTCTCTCGGCAAACTTCTCCTGTATATTGTAAAAGTTATGTCGCTAAGTTTCAGATTTTCTTTAAACATCGAATGCACAATAACCCGGATATGGTTTACGTGAATCTATTAATGACTAATTAACCATCAGCTTTAATACACAGTACATAAATCACGAATTATAATGATACTTCACCAAAAATAGCTCATAAGTTCATGACGCCACAGAACAGTAGCATTTTTCTTATGGGAACTATATAAAACATTATTTTAAATAATGAAATTAAAATTAAAAATTAAAATTAATTCAAAATAATAAGACCAAAATCAAAGTCAATCCCTAAGGCACTGAATGGAAATCATTGATTGATTAACATGAATTTGCACTTCGAAGTTCCAATAACAACAGTTGTCATTTCAACTGTTTCCTCTGGTGAGTAAGGGGTTCTTACCATGAGAGAGAGAGAGAGAGAGAGAGAGAGAGAGAGAGAGAGAGAGAGAGAGAGAATATCTGTTGGAAAGTTTTTTTTTTTGGGGGGGGGATGAAACTGGGTACATGACAACTCGCTCCTCGGTAAATCCATCAAAATCCATATCAGAATAACTGCTCATTTGTTTAACGGGTTACGATACACAATGAATAGTTTACACTCAGTGTTTTATCAGACGAAGATTGATTGCATGAAATCTTTATATCGTACAGCTACCTGAATGATTTTAAACAACACACAGCGACATGAAATGTTCTGTCCGACAAACAAACGGGATAGACTGTCCGCTTCTTTGTTGGTATGTCAGAGTTCAGAGGTTCACATCAGGCAACTTATCCCCTTCAACACCGTATCAAACTTATTGCCGCCTTCATGGGTTACATATCCAGAAGCTCTTTCGACCAAATAGAAGCTTCAGGGACAACATATCTAACTAATGCATCTGCTATCTACCGAAATGCTTAGTAAGATATCCACCGAGCATCCCTAAAGGCTATGTTATCCATCAAGAAACTTCATGAGCTATCTATCTTGATTCTTCATGTGCTCTCCATCAAACAGCTTCAAAGGCTATGCTATCCATCAAGAGGCTGCATGGGCAATCCATCGGGACGCTCACAATCTCCTTGGGCCAACCCGTCATAAATCATGGGCCAAAAACCACCTCTTACTCGATGCCCGATTCGCCCTCATTGAAAGACCCTTTCCAATCCAACCTCGCACAGGAAAGAAAGAATGAACAGAAAACAGAAATCGGTGGAAAAAAAGACTTTTTTTTTTTAAAGCAACAGGAAACAAGAAGAATAAAAACAAAAATTGAAAAATGATAACAGAAAAGGTAAAAAAAAAATCCTTGAAAAAAAATATAAGCAGAAAAGATGAAATGAAAAAATGTAAAGGAAATCAGAAAAACTAAAGAACAGGTTGAGAATTGTAAGTGTACTCATGCGGATAAAATCACTGGCCGAACAGATAACTTTTAACTTGGGTGAAATTCACGTCAAATGTACAGTTGGAAACATTGGTCCTACTGTCGTGCATTTTCATCCTAATTATATATATATATATATATATATATATATATATATATATATATATATATATATATATATATATATATATATATATATACAATGAAGAGAAATATTTTTAATTACGTATATGAAGCCACACACATAAATAATACAAAGCTTAAGCCTCTTAATTTCATTTCATCCCACATTAAAAACACCTAATTAAATATAGGATACAAAATCAGGACAAAATCGCGAAATAACGATGAAAGCTTTCTAAAGGCCCCTTACAATTCACGAATCATTCATAAACCGCACAATACTACGCTCTAATATGATCCTATTTACGACAGCCTTGCCGAAACTGCCAGTCACCCCACGAACGTCATCCTATCAACGTCTCATTCAATTACTTCGCTCTCGCACTTGACCGTGATCAAAACCACGCGTTATTTCCCGGACCCTGGGGAAAAATACAGAAAGCGTGGGATTTGGGGGAAGACCGTGGGAAAACATAACGAAATCGTGGGAACTTCTTTCTATATTTGTTGCCAGAGATGAAGCGAGTGATGACCATGATCTTCGAGGAAAATAACTGGACGGAAGTTACGCAACGGCAAATGGCGACTCGGAAATTACCGAAGTTCACTGGGTGGCCTCCCTGGTTACGTCGTTACTGCTGTTATGTCATATGCTCGTGACAAGCCAGGAAGGGGTCTTGTTCAGAGAGTAACCGTTGCACTTATTTGACCGGGCAAGGAAGCAGGTGCTTGCGAATGCAAAGACCAATGAAAAAATGACATAAGCGCATGCATTAGTGGTTTCATGTCGCTATAGTTAAAAAAAATTGAATTCAACAATGAGGGACAAAACAAGAGAGGCTTGTCTCATATAACGGAGAAAGAGCAAGGACAAGGAAAAGTAAATGGAGAAAGGAAATGAAAAACAACGAGATATGAAAAGAGAGAAAAGTAGAAAGGAATTATTACAAATTACCAAAAAAAAAAAAAAAAAAAAAAAGAAAATCAGAATAAAACTCTCAAGGAAAGAAAGAGTGAAGGAAGAAAAATAAAAAGAAGCCTTGAAAGAAGAGACTGAGAGAATCAAGAGGAAATTTATAATCAGCTAAAATCTGAGAAGCCGCGATCACATATCACGTGGCCACCTGGTCACAGCCAATAAAAATGCGCTGATCCTCTCTTGTTTTTCAGTTTTATTACACTAAATTCTTTCTTAACAAGCGAATGCTTTACCCTTTAGATGAAAAGTTACAGAATAATCCCGCAAGAAGGAGAAGAAGAAGAGAAATGAACATAGAAATGAAAAGGGAAACCCGTTCTTTGCCACGAGGAACAGCGACTCATAACTTCTCCTATTACCGTTTTACAGGTGTTTCTGGACAGACTTGGTTGTAGAGTAAAAATGCTGGTTAACATTTATGAGCATTAAAAATCAAACTTCAGATATCACTATCTCTTGAGAGAGAGAGAGAGAGAGAGAGAGAGAGAGAGAGAGAGAGAGAGAGAGAGAGAGAGAGAGAGAGAGAGAGAGAATGACGTAACATTCGATAGTGTCCCATGCAGTTTGTATATTGGAATTATTTCAGGTGAGAGAGAGAGAGAGAGAGAGAGAGGGAAACAATCGACAATTCTGACAGTCCCTGTAAGATTTAGAGAGAGAGAGAGAGAGAGAGAGAGAGAGAGAGAGAGAAATTCGACTACTCCGACAAGTTCTCTAAGATTTACGTCTGAGAGAGAGAGAGAGAGAGAGAGAGAGAGAGAGAGAGAGAGAGAGAGAGAGAGAGAGAGAGAGAGAGAGAGTCAAATTCGACCACTCCGTCAATTTCCCTAAGATTTGCGACGGGTCACGGAGTCTAAAAGAGAGGAAGAGCGAAAGAGAGAGAAAAAGAAATAACCGATCATCATATTACCACCGCAAAAACCTCACCGAGGACACCTGTCTGAATGGGTTATCGGGTTATTCTGGCAGGACAGGTATGACCGGTCCGGGGTACCTGTTATTTCGAGTTCCGTGGAGAGAATGAATGGCAGCAGTTTATTATTACATCCGATATCAAAAGACGTCTCGAATGACGTAAAAAATAACGTTAACATTAAATCGATAAAAAGCAGAAGGCATAACATTATCATAATAGTATCCCAAAAACAGGGTTGTCCCTTTCACCGACCACAGAAAACCTCGATGACACAGGAAACCACTGGCGAGAGTCGCTGGAGTTCATCACTCGGTTCAAATACGAAAGATTTATTTCTATTTTTTAATGAATCGTCGAGACACCAGTGTGGTTACGTCTGCCTCAAACGGGTTTGGCCCTACAAGAAGAAATTTATTTGAATTAATGGAATTATCTTGAGAGATGACAAACCCGCCTCTTAAAAAAGAGGCAGATTCCTATGATTCTGATAATACAAAGGAAGGGAGAGAGTCCCACAGTGTGGAGGTACATGGTATGAAAAACTAACCGAATTTTTTGACCTTGGAGTTTGAGATTTCCACAAAGCCTGTGCAATCGAGAATTCTGGCGTGTACACCGAGGAACACAAAAGGACGCGGTGTAGAGGAACTAATGAATAACACAGACGAACCAGTTATTATAAGTAGTGATTCATATGAATTGTAGCAAACATGCTACTAAATACTAAAAGTTCAAGAAACATAAATAATATTAGTGAAGAAGCCGAGAAAGCATTCCTGGAGTCTTCTCACAGATCTGATGGACCATTGATTTTCTTATCTTGTCTGAGGCAATGTTAAGCTTGAATAAAGTTTATTAGACATTCTTTCCTCCTTTCAGCGTAGATAGCACTTTTATTTGGCACCCACGTACATTCACACACACACACACAGAGAGAGAGAGAGAGAGAGAGAGAGAAACTGACCGACCGCCTGACAGACAATGGATGTCACGAAGCATAACGGAAACCAGTTCTGCCATAATTTCTAACTTCCGTTTCTTTCCCTTCTCTGCCCTCTCCCTCATCGAACGGGTTCCAATCTGACCAAAATCTCGGAATACCAAGGTCCTCATGATCCAAGATCTTCATGATGCTCAACTCTCTCTCTCTCTCTCTCTCTCTCTCTCTCTCAAAAGTTTCGTGACCAGACCAAGTTAATGTTAATGTTTAGGAGGAGTTACTTGTAAAATCAGCAGATTTTCATTCTAAACTTTAATTAATGGACATCCCCTCTCTCTCTCTCTCTCTCTCTCTCTCTCTCTCTCTCTCTCTCTCTCTCTCTCTCTCTCTTCAACAACCAACAATAGAAAATTCAATTCCTTCAACAAGAACTTTGAATTAAGACAAAGTGAAACTATATGAGATGAAAAATATATACATCACAAGAAACGCAAAAACAGAAGCAGAGGTATGGAAGAAAATACGTTACAGAGAAAAACAAAGAAACGTAATCTGGAAAAATAATTACTAACAACAGTTAAGGTACCCATGAAAAATATTTTCATCCTAACAAAAACACAAAAGTCATTCCATCAGTCTTTTGAAATCACATGTTTTCGTATAAATTACGTCACAAAAAAACCTGTGTATATGTGAAGAGAAGAGACCTCGGTCCAGGTGCACGAATTAATGCATAAGAAGATGCAGCGAGTAAAAGTATTCTCTTTTAAAAACTGTCTAATACCAAGTTAATAAAAACCGTAACAAAATGCAGATCCGTCACTAGCGAGAATCTTCGGCGCTATTTATGAACGTCGCAGAGGCGATAGCATCTTCCACAAAATGCACATCGCTTCACTTATTCTTTTATGTGAACAAACTCGTTCTAAATTGCCATACGACAACATCTAAACATGCTCAGCGGCATCCTCCTTCATCCTCTTCTTCCCCCCCCCCCCCCTCTCTCTCTCTCTCTAACCTATCCATTCATTTCTTAATCTCATTCTCAAGAACCATAAATAAATTGCAAATGTATACGCGCTTCCTAATGCCAGATGCAACGGGAAGAAATAAGGGCGATCGCAACACTATATCACACACAATGACAAATGCGCCATAAAAAATTAAGAATGAATAGCCAGCTACCAATTATGAAAGGACCCGCCTCTCAGAGAGAGAGAGAGAGAGAGAGAGAGAGAGAGAGAGAGAGAGAGAGAGAGAGAGAGAGAGAGAGAGAGAGAGGAGGAGGGAGGAGGAGGAGGAGGGAGGAGGAGAGGAGGAGGAGGAGGAGGAGGAGGAGGAGGAGGAGGAGGGCGGCAGCATGTGATGCTTGAGCAAATAATCCCTTCTACTTGCCCCTTATCTCACAGATGCGAGGAATAAGCCCTAATGAATCCCAGATGATTCGGAGTCGTAAATTTTTATCTCGGGCGCGTGAGTCGACTCTTAATGAAGAGGCTCTGTGCACCTGCAATCTAACTAATCTTCACCTCGGTCTACATTATCCCCGTTTCCCGATCTCCCGATCCTATCTGCAAACACTAACCCTCTTCCCAACTACTACTTTTTTTTTTCTTCTGCATCCTTTGCTTATATGCATAGTCAATTATACAGGTTCTATTTTCTTTCAAAAACAGAAGGCCGAAGTCGCTTTTGTGGGAAGTGTATGAATGTATTGCCAAACGTGTATGCATTTTTTACATTTCTTAATTAACATAATCTCCTAAAGTGTACACGTAAATATTAAAATTGTCACTAAGTTTTTATAATAATAATAATAATAATAATAATAATAATAATAATAATAATAATAATAATAATAATTCGCTTACTAAAAACCTCAAGAGACAAAGAAATAGTGATCATACGTTAAAATTCAATAATAACAAAAACAGCGGAAGCAATTCTGATAACTCTTCTTAGTTATCACCATCAAACTTTCGTATCACTTTAATAGTGACGTAACGATAAAAATAAATGTTTACGGAGAAATTTATTAGGTTCGGGAGACAATGAATATAGTGAAACTACAGGGCAGACGGAAATCATTTGACCCCGTGAACTGGAAAAGTTTACTGACAAAACATTTAAGATAAAAACCACTTGATGGTTTCAGCTGTTTAAGATCGTGGCTGGAGTGGCTAAGTGTTCAAGTGCTGAGCTCGCATTTTTCAGGTCCTGCAGCCCCCAGTCGACCTATCTATGAATGGGTACCAGCTACAGCTAGGAACCAAGAAGTAGGCATGGGGCTTGCAACCTCATCTCTAAGCACTGGTGAGAACAGAAGGTTCTAGGTTCCTGACGCCATCTTCTCCAAAGAGGAAAAGGGCATAGGGTTAATAAATAAATAAATAAATAAATAAATAAATGTGTATTTTGTAATTTTGCGTAAGGGAAGCAGTATTAACATGATTGACGATATGGAACTTTCATCTCCCCTAACGGCCTTCTAATGCTTCAGACTGGATTGGCCACCATTCTCGAAGTTCGCCAAGGCCAAATTTCAAGAGACAATAAGAGTAATGAATGAAACAAATTAAAAACTATCATAATCATCATCATCATCGCAGAAGAATCTCGACAGAGACAGATAATGAACATGACATGCACTGGGATCGAGCACGAGCAGCTCACGGTACAAGACCCCTAACCAAAATTTAATTACTATATTTGTTCCCAACTGAAGAACGCTGTATGGTATAATGACATTTTAAAAAAAAAAAAACACAGAGAGAGAGAGAGAGAGAGAGAGAGAGAGAGAGAGAGAGAGAGAGAGAGAGAGAGAGAGAGAGAGAGAGAGGGAAATCCCGGACCACCGAAAATAAAGAAATCATTTCCAGCAAGTCCTTCCATCACCGAAAATACCTACAATTCTGTTAGCATCTCTCTCCTCTCCATTCTCACTTGACCGTTTTATCTCCACCTAAATCACCCATGATGTCTGTTCTGCATCAGGCATGCACTCACTCCACTCCTCTCCTCTCCACTCCGAACACCACCAATTCCAACTCCGCCTTCTTGGCTCACGGATGTCCCCAAGCGACATGACCGGCCAAAGCTCAGCCTCCTGGAACGATTGCTTATTATGCACAGGCAGTTGGTAGGAAAGCTCTCTCTCTCTCTCTCTCTCTCTCTCTCTCTCTCTCTCTCTATGTTTACATTTAGCTACTCTTGATAATTATTCTGTTCGTCTCTCTCTCTCTCTCTCTCTTTTCATGTTCACATTCAGCTGTTCGTAATAAATATTTTGTTCATCTTTTATCTGTCTCACATGTTTACAGTCAGCTATTCGTAATGATCATTTTGTTCCTCTCTCTCTCTCTCTCTCTCAATGTTTACATTCAGCTGTTCTTAATAATAATTTTGTTCATATCACCAATGGCCCTAATTAATCAAATAACTTTCATCACATCATTTATATCTATATTGTCATCATGAAAATGCATCGCAGTAATTGAATAAATATGAAGCCGTTCTTTGATCATTTCTCATTCTCCTGACTCTCGCTTCGATTTCTTCTATTCAAACACCGACTCCTCACCTGGGAAGGGAAGAAGAAATATTGATAATGCAAATATCAACTGGAGTGGACCGAAGACCCACGGGGGAGGTTCTTCGCTCAGACAATGCAAATGAAGCTCCTGAGAAAACCAGCGGCGATGTGCAGAGAGAAAAGAAATAAAAAAATAATAAAAAGGTTCTTAGTATTCTGCCCCTGCTCTCGTTCTAATCGCTCTTCAGTCTTCCCCTCTGTGTTTTTCGTAACACATGATCCTGAAGATTGTTCTAATTTGCTCTTCCTTTCTTTTTTTTCTTGTTTTGCCAGATATTTTCAATCCGATCATGTTTGCCACTGGGAGTTAAGAGAATAAAATTCACTTAATTATTCTATTACGCTTTCCAATATTTGATTTCGGACACCTTCGTAAGACTTCGTGCAAATTGATTATGATAATGGTGCTGATTTATGAGCATTTTTCGTAGATAAATATTATGTTCTGTTATAACATTACATACCTTTTATGCCAGCTTAACTGTGTATAGACAAGGAATTCAATGACGAAAGTGGCTTCGCAAAAGTAGAACTAAACGGAAATCTTTCACACACTATACACAAACGAGCGAGCGAGCGTGTGTGTGTGTGTGTGTGTGTATATATATATATATATATATATATATATATATATATATATATATATATATATATATGCATGCATGCATGCACACACACACACACACACACATATATATATATATATATATATATATATATATATATATATATATATATCACTGTAATAACCACAATGCCTGCTTAGGTTATTTATCCAATATAAAATAACTAACTCTACAATAGTTACATTTAATTGCACATCACAAATCAAAATTCCATTATGACAACACCCAGGTAATACCATAATAACGAAACCGAAAATTTAATGGCCACTTGCAACGGAGAAAAGACGGCAAATCGATACCATTTATTGTCCTCGAGGGATCCAATTCCACGCGTTAGCGGGTAAGCATTCAAATGTTTACGACTCCGGTAAGTCACGACAATAAAAGCAGCAATATTCTTCCGAAAATGCCACAGCACAGAGTTCCACAAAGGGCGACCCTTCAGTTAAGAGAGTTATGGACACGCAGGTACAAATTCCATTTGGTGTTTGAAACACGAGTGAATTCAGTTGATACGGTCTGTTTTCTCCTTGAATTCACCGAGCTCATTTGAATCACCGAACTCATCCGAATTGAATTATGGAATCTATATCCACCGGATTCATTTAAATTGAATTATGGAATCTATATCCACTGGACTCATTTGAACTGAAATCAAACTTCTGAATTCAATGACGTATTCGGAATAAATGAAGACATGAGGAATTATTTCACCTATTCGAATTAAATCAAGATGTATGAATTCAGTTAAGTATGAATTAAACCCACATACAATTTTAAAGTCAAGCGAAATAGTGGAATTGAACAATTCTACACAGTAACTATTTTCATAATTCAGCAAGGCTGAATAATCCTCTTGCTAAATGTGTATTTTCCTCTGTTCATGACCCAGTGGCCTACAACCTTTCATGAAGAGAAGCTCTTGGTGAAATTAATGATGGGAAAAGGGAAATGGGTCGGGGGGGGGGGGCGATGATTCGAGGTTCTTGAATGCATCTACTAATGCGCGTTGGTTATTATGTTACCACAGACAAAACTGGAAAAATAATATTTGAAGCTTTTCATTTTCTTCGTGGTAAATGATCATATAACAGAATTAGGTCAGACATTAAATGTATGAACCAGGCACTCTTCTTAAGTTAATTATTGGCATTGCCTTGAAGGCAACACAAAAAGCAGAGAGAGAGAGAGAGAGAGAGAGAGAGATCGGAATCAGCGCGAATACATCACACGAAAGCTCGCCCTCGACTAGCTAACAATAACTCAAAGACTGTTCCTTAGCAATACCCAATTTACTGTTTAACATCCTATGGCAGCATCCTCGGAAAGACCGTCAAGTTGTAAATAGCTCTGGAAAGCCTCTCTTTCTTAACGAGCGCTCAGAATGGCAGTACAAGCTGGGAGGAGAGAGAGAGAGAGAGAGAGAGAGAGAGAGAGAGAGAGAGAGAGAGAGAGAGAGAGAGAGAGAAGCCCCTGTAAGAATGGACTGTAGCAGACGCCATATGCTGGGTGAGATATATGGATGAATAATGAAGGACATCTAGGAAGAGTTACAGAGGGAAATGAACGAATTTGCAAAAGAATTTCATTTGGAAAATTTATATTACAAGGGAATTTATACATTAATGCATAAATAAAGGAAATCACAGTCTCTCATGTTTTGGATAACTGCCTGAATGAATATAACTACCCATTCATCATTTCTAATTGTAATTTGCAAAACCAGTGATTAAAGACCATCCATCTTAAAAAGCCCTTTTTATGCATTAATCTTCCGAAGCAGCTATTTTTACATTTTTCCTACCCTGAACCCACACGGATATATATATACGATCAAGATAAGCGAATACAGATGGGATTCGGCAAGCAGGAACAAAAATGCTTTAAAAACGGTCAAGGAATCGAATGAATCGTTCAAAGCGTCTGCGCGTTCAAATACACCTGTGCGCAGGTGTATTTTTAATATAATAATATATTGATTCAAAACAAATTCAGGCCTTAAAATGAATTTGAAATGATCTAGAGGAACGTTGCAATAATATTTTTCTCCTCTCGACGTTCAGCAACGAAAAACAATGTAATTATTCCATCAGCCACCCAAAAGTTCAATTCTACTGTCATCGTGAATTCAGCAGATATCAAAACCACCTTTCGAACACCCCTTTACCCTGCTTTGCGCCAACCCAGGACCCAGCTCTTCCAACCTCCTCCCGAAGTGGAGTGTCCTTTCATCCCCTGTAAGGATTAGCCCTCCTGTTCCCTTTGCCTTCGTCTCTCATTAATCCTTCTAGGGCTTATCCGCCTTCTTCATCAAGCCCCCTTCTCTTGGGCACTAATAGATGACGACGAATCCCCATTTAAATGCTAACGACCGATACCCCGCTTTAAGAAGTGCTTCTACCATACCAACAGCAGACCTAGAAAGGGAGCAAGAAGAGGAGGAGGAGGAGGAGGTGGGAAGAGGAAGAGGAAGGAAGGAGAGACCAAAAGAGGACAGAGGAGGAAGGCGATAACTGTACGAGGAAATGATTTGCGGAGCTTCAAAAGGAGAGACTTATCGACGAGGAAAAAAGACCAAGGTAATATGGTCGAGATATGATCCTGAGAAGGCGTCAGGACTGAGGTTATAAATCAAGGAGAGGTAAGTGACTTGTAAAATGACATAAAGAGGAATAAATAAGGATTAAATTTTATTCACAGGAGAAGTAAGGTCCCTTAATAACATGCTGACTAGTAGGTTTTCACTTTATACCTCGAAAGCTAAGAAGACCAGTTTACCGGGAGAACGCCAGTGTTACAAATTTCTCTGAAAGTTCCAGTAACATTCATAATTACAGCTATACGTAATTTCTCTGCCGTATCGCTACTTTATTTTTTTCTTTATTGAACTTCGGATGTCAGATGAAAATTGGTTGCACTACTTTATGACTATGATAAAGAACGTAGGCCTACGTTTAAAGGTAATATGATGTTTTGATCATGCAACCAGGATCTATCATTTTGACTTTTAATTTAGCTTCAGTGGGAGAAAATCAAAATGTCGAGTGTAATAAAAGGTAACTTTAATCTTCTGAAGTTTCCCACTGGCAAAAAATTTCAGAATGTTTATAAAATCAGAACTGGCAAGGAGTCATCTCTGAAAAAGGTCCAAAACAATAAGTAAATACTAATGGAAATTCAATAATTGGGGATGCTAATAAAAAATTGAGACAAGTCATCACATCTATACTTCCCGATAACCAAAACAGGTAAAAGAAAATAAACATAACCTACTTCTCTGAAGCCTTAATCAAGAGATGAGGTCAGCAACCATTATCTGAATGCATGACTAGCAAAATGGGAAAAGAATAAACAAAAACAAAAAAAATTTTTCTAGAAGACTTCAGTCAGTAACTAAGAGGAGCGATCACAGAGAGAGAGAGAGAGAGAGAGAGAGAGAGAGAGAGAGAGAGAGAGAGAGAGCAACTCGCGACACAAGCACTTACAAGATAGGATCTACAAGCTGCAAGCAGATGCCACGGACACCAGCGAAGAGTATTCAGGGCGTCGTAAAAACTACTCGCAGCAAACGAGGGCACACACCCCCCAGGAGGTGCTGCATATTGCACAAACACAGACAACAACGAGTACCTCCTCCTCCTCTTCCTCTCCCTCCCCCACAAAGGTCCTGCTGAAAGCTTTCTCGAAGACGTGTCCGGAGGCTACGGCTCTAAACGAAGCTCTCTGCTTAAACCAGTTCCCTCATCAATGGGGGTTTAAAAATAAGC
The DNA here is from genome assembly GCF_040412425.1 of Macrobrachium rosenbergii. NCBI lineage: Eukaryota > Metazoa > Arthropoda > Malacostraca > Decapoda > Palaemonidae > Macrobrachium > Macrobrachium rosenbergii. The sequence continues at coordinate 12,016,027 of NC_089781.1, forward strand.
GCTGAGTTCAGCGGCGCAAATATCTTCATGTCCTCTAATTGCAGGGTCAGGCCAGGCTTACTGACGCAAACAAAAACATCTGTATTTGACTCTTTTCCCAGGTAAACACAAACATCTTTTCTGGATGTGTGTGTGTGTGTGTGTGTCTGTGTGATCTTACCAAAGGAAAATAAAACAGCAGAATGTAGCTTTCTAAAAAAAAAAAAAAGCATAACAGGGTGTCAGAAATTACAAAATATTCCTTATAGTTTGAAATACTGAACCGAAGTTTTCTTGTCAAGAAGTAAACTGAAAAAAAAAAAAAAATAATGAGAGGAAAAATTACAAAATTTTCCCGATATTTTGAAATACTCAGTCAGAAGTTTTCTTTTCAAGAAGTAAAAATAATATCATAGAAGTCTCTCTACGAAGAATTTTTCTGAACTCCTAAAACAAACAATTACACCATAGTGCGACTATAAATAATGATTTTCCAAAGAATTTGTTTAATATAATCACGCACACACATAGTTACAAAAAACAAATTTTTTTAAATCACTTTTCTGAAAAAGTTAATCTGCATTTAAAACATATTAAAATCCAACTCCACAATCATAATAAGTGTTTATAACGTGTGACTCGTATTTGGATCCAACCTTCAAATATGTTATATAGGCCATAATACATCGGCTACTGAATAATGAAGATTTTCCGTAGAGATGAACTGTTTCACACTCGACATGTGGATATAAAACCACAAAATATATATATTTATATATATATATTATATATATATATATATATATATATATATATATATATATATATATATATATATATATATATATATATATATATATATATATATATATATATATATATATATATATATATATATATATATATATATATATATATATAACCACAAGACAATTTAGAGATATCGTAAACATCTGCACCATAATATTACTGATACCACGTGTTATACAGAAACAGGAATATACATCTTGAGAAACGAAGCTATCACTGAAAATACAGAAAAGAAATAGAAAAAGATCCTAAAGGTTTCACGGCCTTTCTAAATCCATATGAAGGTAGAGTTGGATAAGTGAAAAAAAAGAAGAAATCATGAGTAACTTTCCCCAAAATCACGGTGAAACTTTTACCGCGCATGACCTGAGAGGCATTCTAGTGTATATTTAGAGAGAGAGAGAGAGAGAGAGAGAGAGAGAGAGAGAGAATTTCCATCCTAGACTGTGTCCAGTGAAATAGCTAGAAACACATGTGAAGTCTGAGAGAGAGAGAGAGAGAATTTCCATCCTAGACTACCTAGCAAGAGAGCTAGAAAGGGATGAAGTCTCAGAGAGAGAGAGAGAGAGAGAGAGAGAGAGAGAGAGAGAGAGAGAGAGAGAGAGAGAGAGAGAATTTCCATCTTAGCCTGTGCCCAGTGAGAGAGCTAATAACAGATATGAAATTTCAGAGAGAGAGAGAGAGAGAGAGAGAGAGAGAGAGAGAGAGAGAGAGAGAGAGTATGACATTCTGTCTCTGGCGCCTGTCACCTTCACCAGTTAATCCAGAGGCTCACCTGAGATAATTCTTTCCTGACGTCACTGTCTCCCCAGTCATTCTCTTGATTCTTCATCAAGCTCAGCCGTAGGATGTCTGGTGGTCTCTGAACTTAAAATATTCACAGGGGAAAAAGATCAAATAGTATCCGCCATAGCTATAGTCCATATACTTAAAGCAACCCCCCACTGGGAAAAAACCCTTAGCTGCGCATACAAACCCTGAACGAAGAACGCCACCCTCTCTCTCTCTCTCTCTCTCTCTCTCTCTCTCTCTCTCTCTCTCTCTCTCATCATGCCTTTAGATAAGAATCATATTAAATTAATCCTGCTTCATTAAAAAGCCCCCGCTGTCCTTTTCTTTTTTATTTTTTCTTCGCAGCCAACATGGGGGATTGTATAACGACCATAGGTGGTAAGCCTCATCCCGGTAATAACTACTCTCTCTCTCTCTCTCTCTCTCTCTCTCTCTCTCTCTCTCTCTCTCTCTCTCTCCTTTTGTTCTTTAATAACGACATATATATATATATATATATATATATATATATATATATATATATATATATATATATATATATATATATATATATATATACTATATATATATATATATATATATATATATATATATATATATATATATATACACATACACATACACCCGTATATATACACACACATTCACACACATATATATATACACACATTTACAATTATACACACCAATCATAAATTCAAATATAATCCAGGTGTTATATATCGTAAGTAAGAAGGACAAACCGTCAGTACGATTATGCAAAGGGCGAGAGTTTTTTATCAGGTACAGTGTTTACTGCTTCAATGAATCAGGATGAAAATAAGAGTGAAATCTGCAAATTATAGTATACAAAAATACGATGCAGCTAAGCTATACGTGCCGTAAGAACAAAACCTAGATATCCAATCAGGGCGGTAACTTAAAATTAGGGAAGTTGAACTTTAAAACCTGTGTCTTGACAGTCAACTTTACTATAAGACTGTGCTTTTCCCCGATATATCTGCTGTTTTTATTTCCGATGATTTGGCTTGAAATTATAGCTAAATCCTCCCCGCTTTATGTTCTGAAGTATTAGATAGATCTGATTCGGTAGCTATCCGTGGTGAGAGCTCAGAGGGGCTGAGCTAAATCGAATGTCAAACGCCAAAATTGACTCCTAAATTTACCATTCCTCTTATAACCTCCGCCTCTCCCACTTTTCCTTTTTCTCCCTTTATTTCTCTGAACATGAAATGTTCCAAATTTATGTTCTCTCTCTCTCTTTCTCTCTCTTCCTTTTATTCATCATCACAAAACTCCACTCTCTCTTCTAATTTCTTGCGATTAACATCTGTTATCTCAAATTAGCCACATCTGACATCAGCAATTGTTGCGCCCACACCAGAGAAAATCCTTTCTCTCGGTGGGATTAACTACCACTAAGAGTAGAAAGGGTGAATTAAGTGAAAATGATAAGAAACTCATAATACTTCTTGGGCAACAGAAACAAGCAAATGTAAGTTGCCAAAATTTGACACGAATGCTATCCCAGGGTGCACTTATGTAAATTCACCGTCTAAACAGGAACGGCACTATCAGATTTAGCTTTGAAAGCTTCCAGACACGTGTATTATATATAATCGATAGGGCCCCTGGTTTTAACGCACACGGTCAGAAAGCTTACGTGAGTTTTTAAGCCTCTCTTGTAACATACTTTTATTAATTTGAACAGAAATGATAAAATGGAACGTATTTTTATATGTATGTATGCATAATTAGGAACAATATTGTTTATGTCTGCTTATTAATATATGTGTTTAATGTGCTATATAACGATAGAATATATATTAGTAAGCCTTATGCTCATTACAATGGTAAAGAAAATACAACTGGATGTTATCTCTCATCTCTGGATCCACAGTTCTCAGATTCGAGAATGGGGCCTTCAGCATTGGGGGAACAGATATCTTGACGGCGCAGTATATATGCAAAAAAGCAGCAACATTTCCTTTCATTCAAGACCCTCTTTTGTCCAGGGACAGTCTCCTAAAAGAAACTCGTTCATCGGCCAGATCCCTTTCTCCTCTTGCAACGAATGACCTGACCCCAACTCGGCCAAATCGGTGTCGGTCATCTCGCGTCTCCAGCAGGTGATGACGTCAGCGAAACATCTCTGTCATAAACAAAACACCTTTCCGCGACTTTCTAAGATAGCAACCCCTTCCGCTGCCGTTGAACCACGATAATTACATGATTATTGTCATGACATAAATAACAGGACGGCGTGATTCTTTGCATGGCATAAATAATGAGAACTCGACGATAATTTCATACTTACGTTCTTTATATACGAGGAAAAGTTCGCCTGGTGGGAAGGAGACGCCTTGGATAAATAATATTGTTTTGTTGGGGGTTAATGATAAGATAACTCCCACTCAAGATTAGTTTTATTTTAATACATGAACTCTGTTATGAACATGTATTCTTGAAGATAAAATATTCGCGGGCAAAACCCACAGCACAAAAAAACAAAAAAGGTTGCAAAGAAAAAGAGTCGTTCAATTGGAAAAGAAAATGGAAGTAATTGGGAGACACGACTATAATTGGCAGCAACAAAGTAACGACAACATTCCGCACCTTTTTTGACTTGTCCAACGCATTAATTAATTTGGGAAAGTAACAGCTACACGTAGGTCTTAACTAAATGAACCCTAACCAGTGTTTTGTTTCTCTCTCTCTCTCTCTCTCTCTCTCTCTCTCTCTCAGTCCTTCTTCCTCAACATGCCGTATCTAAAATCAATTCACAGTTGAAAAAGTAAATAAATAAATACATAAATAAATATAGAGAGGAGATGATTCACCAAAGTCTTATAATGTAATTCTCATATTTAAGAAATTTGGCGTCTTTCCTATGTAATCATCTCTGCCATTCCACAGGTATCTGAACAAAGAACTGGTGTCACCAGAGAACATCTTTGAAGAGGTATACCTATTCATGAAACGAAACTACACACACACACACACACACACAAAGAAATTAATACAATTTGTTTTCCACATATTTAGACATCTGCAGCAACTTGGTCAAGGAACCAATGAATTCAGAAACAAAATATCTGGACAAAATGCAATTCCTTTTTAAGACTTTTACGAAGGATTGAAGACTTAAAATCTAACAGGAAAGATTTCCAGTTAGGCTGCAAAAGGGAAAGGCAGTTACCGAACCGAAACATCACGGTTAATTAATTTTCGAGTTACGGTATTCATATTCTCTTCCTAGAATAAAATGAAATCCCTGAAAATTTGCTGGACCTTCTTAATTACTCCATACATTTTCGTCAATCACAACAAAGCGAGTAAACATTACAGATATAGTTAATTATGAATCCATCATCCCCATAAGCCATCAACCATACCGAAGATATTTATGTTCTACAGTTTTCAATTGGATATCTAGCAAGATCAAATTTTAGACACCCATACATAGCACTATCGAAGTTCCCATCGCAATTCTGACCCATACTCACTCCCATACAGAGAGAGAGAGAGAGAGAGAGAGAGAGAGAGAGAGAGAGAGAGAGAGAGAGAGAGAGAGAAGGAAACTTATCTGCATATTCCATTAAGTGCTGCTTCGGATATTTGCTTTCCCAACGTATGTCTTCGGGAAAGGAATGAAGCTTCGCTGATTATCCTATGCAAATGAAACCAGAAAAGGAAAGCTGGCTATATCATGAACGATCGTGAGGTAGGGTTCACCAGATCGCTATGTTTTTGCCGAAGTGTGATACACACTTTGTACGAAATGTGATACATTTCTGTCCGTGAGTAATAATTACATACACACGCACACACACACACACATTATATATATATATATATATATATATATATATATATATATATATATATATATATATATATATATATATATATATATATATATATATATATATATATATATATATATATATAATAATAATAATAATAATAATAATTCTGTTGAAGTCAATGGCATTGTTCGTAGAACCTATCTTCTTATCAGGACTTTGAATCAGAGAAAAAGAAGAAGTATATTTTCTCTGATTCAAAGTCTTGATAAGAAGATTGTATCTATGAACAATGAACATATATATATATATATATATATATATATATATATATATATATATATATATATATATATATATATATATATGTATGTATATATACACACACATATTTTATATATATATAATGTATATATATATATGTATATACACAGAGAGAGAGAGAGAGAGAGAGAGAGAGAGAGAGAGAGAGAGAGAGAGAGAGAGAGAGAGAGAGAGAGGAGAGAGGGGGTATGAATATACACACATCAACGAACTGTTATTTTTAGAAGGAAAACCTTGTTTTTCTTTGATTTCTAAAATTGGCACGAAATACCTGATCAGGTGTTGAAGTCATGAAAACTGACGAGCATCTTCCATAAATATATTAATTAGTCCTAATATCGGCAAGATTTAATTCATTACCAGTCGTGTTATGGAATGGAAACTACTCACACTAAATCGGTGCCTATGATTTATATATATAACTACTACATAATGCATTAATTTCTCTCCATTTTTTGTTGGATTCTCTTTCCTTTCACTAGGTCATCTTCCAAAAGAAAAAAAATAACAATTTCTACAAGTTTTCCTAATTATCCAACGGACGGATTATTTGGTAACAACAATTACAATCATTTGCCAGTTTCTCTTTCCTTTCAGTACGCCATCTCTCTAAAAAAAATAATAAATTTTACAAGTTTTCCTAATTATCTAACGGACGGATTATTTGGTAACAATAATAACAATAATTAGAGCCCTATCTGCAGCGTTCTGCACTGGCCCTCTCGAAACCGCTGCCGCACAAACATTCAACTCTCGAGAACAAACATAACCAATGGTCGCCACAGAGCAAAATTACATTCATTAGCCGTACCCTTTCCTCTACGAAGACTTTCGTTTCATATTTCGCTATCTGTTCAGCAACTTCGCTCGACGACAAGGAGGGCTCGATAGCATCGCGCAAGGTCCAAAAACATGCTACGACATCAAGCAGAAATGCCACGGAGAGCAAGCTTGTCTACTACAAAAACTTGTATTGCCCACCGTGCGTTACTATCAGTTTTCACCTAGTTACTTCAGCCTAGCAGACTCGATGTCGCCTGGGTTTCTGAGTATACGAAGGGCTCTTTCCCCGTCAGGGTCTCTATCAGAAGACAGAGAGAGAGAGAGAGAGAGAGAGAGAGAGAGAGAGAGAGAGAGAGAGATAAAAAGCGTAGGCCCTTTCGCCATCAATACCTCAATCAGGAGCTAGAAAGAGCGAGGCATAACCTCTTTCTTCGTCAGGCTCTCCTCCATCAGGAGAATAAGAGAAAACGAGAAGGGAGTATAGTTCTTTCGCTGTCGCCCAACTAACCCCCACCCCCCAACAACCCACCTCCCCGGTCCCCCCTCAGAAGAGAAAGAGAAAAAGAGATGGAAACGCGGACCTCGTTAGAATACCTCCTACTGGGCCTTATAACTCTTGCCATCTGGTTCATTAAGTCCAGACGTCGGCTATCAACCCTTCATCTCCGGTTTCAGGAGTTACGGCTTCTTCGACGCTAAGCATCTGTCGTCCTTTAAAGAATGCTTTTGGCGTCAACACCAAAATAAAAATCAAGAGACAATCAATCTCCCCCACTGAAAGTAGAGGACTTGTCGCCTCAGAGATGACACTTGGAAAGACAACGCCAATTCGCCAGAAACAAAGGCGCCTCAATGGTAGCTCGAAGTTTTTGGCATGCGAACAAAAGGATAAGAACAATGGGAGGTTAATTAAGGGGTAAAGTGAGCTGTAAAAACAAGGTACACAACACTGCTTGCATACTTTATGAACAATCAGGAATTTCGTCGGTTAGAGGGCGAGAACTCGCTCTTGTTACGAAGAAATCTGAAAAGCATCGATGAAAAACATAAAAAAAATATAGATTTGCCTAAGGATAATTCCTTAGAAACTGGCATAGAAACGCCACGTAATAACAGTAACGAAAATAAAACTGCAGTGTCAGTGGCAATACGTAAACATTCTTTGGCAAATAATTTCAAACCGCAAACACCGAACTCGTAAATGACGAATCAGTCACAGCTCGCTATATCACTTAAACGGTGCAAAAACAAAACGCCCGCATGATTTGATTTCGAAACACGGGTTCATTTCTCCCAGCGGCGGTGAATCTCCTGCCAGATAGAAGCAATCGCTTATATGGACTAATCAGGGATCGAACACGGCCAAAAGAGTAAGCATTAACAGCTGTCAGCTCTTATAAGGCTGACGTCAGGTGCGAGAGCAATCTCGCGGGCACATTTCTAAAATCATTTCGCAAGTGAAACACCAGCAGTAATGCCGTGAAAAAAAAAAAGTTAGTTCCTTTACACCAGCTTCAATAGTAGAGATGAATGGATGAGATAACGGACATGGCGTACGATTTTGCTGTCTGCATAAAATACAGGTTTCATAAACTGCGGCTGAAAGAGTAAATAGGGAATAAAGGAAAATGAAAGTGAATAAACATTGTTTACGACGCCAGCGTGGAGGCGGGCGCGTACACACACACATATACATATGTATATATATATATACATGTGTTTATATATATATATATATATATATATATATATATATATATATATATATATATATATATATATATATATATATATATATATATATATATATATATATATATATATATGTGTGTGTGTGTGTGTGTGTGTGTGTGTGTGTAAAAATGCGTTTGTGTATGCATGTATGTATAAACTGCTTAAAAACGCTCACTCTCGCATAAACATTCCAGCAAGCACGAAATTTCAAAATCCCAAAAGCTAAATGCCTCTTGGAACGCATGAATGAGAAGCACGTACCCTTTTCGTGCTTTAATGAGCAGAGTAAAAATGTAACACAGTTCGCTTAATTTGTCAGTATCCTGCAATTTTCCTAAAGCAATAAGAGTCAAATAACGCAGCAAAACGTTGGGTTTAACCCCGGAATTTCAGTCCTTCTGGGATGTAATTACTGACAAATCGAATCCTTTGTAATGAATGCTATGTCACCTATGAGGAACGGCAACCCATAATTACCCGTTAGTGAAACCCTAAATGCAATTGCTCGAGTTGAGCGTAGGAAAAAACTTGATGCTTTCAGACCTAAAGCATTTTTATAGAACGACGGTTATCAGAAAAATATTTGCAATGGAAAGGTGAATGTTGCAATTCCGCTTCTTGCAACACCATTTTCCATTAGCGCAACTGAGGTGGCTCCATGTAGCTGCAGATCTGATAGACCCTACGAAATTCAATGGATGCAAATAGTACAAGCACTGGCAAGCACTTCCTTTTTGCATTGCACAACGGTTGCCCGGCTCTTCGAGGCCCCTGGGAGAGAAGGCCGTTGCTATCTTGGAAAACCGATTCACGGCTAAAGCATTAAACTTTCATCACAAGCGCCAAGAATGCGTTATTGCTCACCGACAAGCTGCGGCCTCCATTTATACCCGCGGAGGGGCATCATAAGAGCGCATAAACGCCCGTCTTCCTGAAGCCAGATTCTTCCCTGCCTCCCCCGCCCCCCTTTTTTCCCCCCATTAACATTTTCTCCTCCTTGCCCATTCTTCAATAGGCCCCATCATCCTTTGCAAAGAGGTCTATACCCCTTGCCTGTCTCTAAGCTTACACCCACCGACCTGTCGCACTGGCCAAACTTTCTCGGGCTGAAAGTTTTGTTGCAAGCTCGTTCCGCTTGGGTAAATCTAAACTTCTCTTGAAGGAGTTTGCACCTCGCTCTATGACCTCTCTCTCTCTCTCTCTCTCTCTCTCTCTCTCTCTCTCTCTCTCTCTCTCTCTATGCTAATGATATAAGGAACCGCTGTACACAACACATTCTTGCAGAAGTCCGTACCTTGAACTTTAGCATGAAACATACATCATTTAGTAATATCAACTTGTAAAATTTTATCTGACTTTCTTTTCTGTTTGTGTGTCTGTTTCCTAACAATGCCATCCTCACGCTTTAATGGAAACCGTTCCTTTCTGTTCCCTCTCGTCAACTCTACTTAATGTTGTTTACTCAAAATCTCGATGCACCTCACCAGCAAACAAACAATCATCTTTTCCTTCCTCAAGCAAAAGCAAATTTCACCCAGTTACAAGCCGCTTTACATTTTTGCTTCCCACTTTACAATATTTATCGGTATTTATATTCAGCTTGATTCAAGCAAAGCGTCTCCACCTATACCACCCGTAAAGATAATGAAGGAAAATAAACTAAACGGAAGATAAAGAAGTGGCGAAAAGTGGTAGTGGAATGGAGGGGAAGTTTCGGCACTAAGTAAGCACTTACATGAATGTATTCAGCAAGAGTGTTCCATTGAGGGGCGGAGAGGATTAATTAAACAAAGTGTCATAAAAATTACTGTTAGGAAACTCGCCATGAAAAAAAGGGGAAGGGTGGGAATGGAATGTAAAAGAAGCAGCTTTTGTAATGTTCAGTTTTTAAAAACCTTCCGTGGCAGCTAGGGATATTTGCATATGAACGTCAGGTTTTCTTTTCTTTTTCTTTCTTTTTTTTTTTGCTCCATTTCCTTACCGTGAATTACTTTCACAATACGTGTTCTCAAATGAATTTTTTACAGTTTCTCATTACCATACAGCACTTAGGAATTCATTTGTTTACAGATAGCAGTTTTCTCGGACCCATTCATTCACGCTTCGTTCTTTCTGTAGCAAAGAACGACTACATAATAGAACTAAAAGCCTATATTCATGAATAAATAAGTATATAAAGAAATAAAAACTCTTTCTGGAAAAAGTACTTTCCTATTAAGAGGCACAAACCCTAATATAAATATAATGGAATATAAATTACGTCATTTTCAACGACCTGAAAATGGTACAGAAGGAAGAGTTTTATGAGTTATATAAACAGTATAAATAAATAATCGCTTAAGAGAATAAACAAACACGCTGCAAAGTCATCCGTAGCCTATAACTGACACAGATACAAGATACGACGACTTGAAAATGTATCTGATCACACGACGTCAGATATGGTCCAGTAACTTGACAGCAATCATAATATTTCATATAGTCACGAAAGGTAGTCATTTCATGTTGCGATGCTATCCAGCATGGTAGCAATGGCGGTGCAACTTGAACTGACCCTCTGCGATGCCATTGTGATAATTTAAGAACACATAATTATGACAATTTATGACTGAGGTACCTTGATGACATCATACATGTTAATTGATTAAGACTTATCATCATGAGCTGCCAAAATCTTCATCTCAAGCTGACGGAAGGTGAGTCTATCACATATAAACAAATGTATATAAAGCATCATCACTGAGTAAATAATAAGCAGTTGCTCATTCTCTCTGCCGCCCTGCTCGGAGAGATGCTTAAAAGCGACTGGATAATTCTATCTTCAAACGGTAAAAGACCAGACCTTTCACCGCTGCAAATCTTGATCCATGGCCACGAAATCGACCAAGAAATGCAGCTGGGGCACCAAACAAGCAAAATTGCCTTGTCAAATCAAGATTTGCAAAGGAAACCAGTTTCACACACGTCAGTGAAATATCCCTTCCTTTGTAACAGACACCATACTGACAACAAGAGAACCTTTTAGCATCGCGTAATAAAACCGGTTGAACTTTCCGTAACATTACGAAATCTTTGAGTTCTAAAAAGCTGTTCAGAAAGAGAATTGTAAATATTGATAAAACTCTTTGCTACCACAAGTTAAAAGGTCTTTGGTAGTATGAGAAAATTAAGCTAAAGAATGTTTTCTTGAGTCTAGAAATAGTTGGAGTTTTGGCTTTATTACGAAATCGATTTCCAAGTTCCGTCAAGCAGAGACGATCATTAATGACAAAATCTTTTGTTACCGCAAATAAGAAAAAAATAATTCATGCTACGTTTAAATGCCGCTAGGCAAACAGCCTTCGTAAAGGCAAATTTAAAAGAAAAATATAAATCAGTGATCGACCAAGCAACTGTCACTCAACGCAAGCATTTTCCGCCTGCAAGAAACCCACCATTTCCTCCCAAAAATCAAACGTCAAATCGCGCATTAAAAACAATCCGTGCTTCATCTCCTTTTCATCCTTCAAATGGCAGTGATGACCATCAAAACCATCGCAATCATCGTGCCCACTTTTCCTTCCTCTCTCTGGGGTAAAATCCCTCATTTATTTACCACTCCCAGTCTCGTCTCGTTGAAGGAACTATCGGCCAAGACCATCTCGGCACTCTTGACATGTCGAGACGCATAATATCCTCTAATCATTTCGTTACTGGGTCCAAGCGAAAGAACAAGCTCGCCTAGACACACTAACACACACACACTACTCACAGAGACATACACGAGAGAGAGAGAGAGAGAGAGAGAGAGAGAGAGAGAGAAAGGCTTCTCCGATACTATGAACTTTTAAATATTGCTTAGAGAGAGAGAGAGAGAGAGAGAACTTTTAAATAATGTTTCTGCGATACTATGAACTTTTAAATACTGTTTAGTGTCATGCTCTCTCTAAATCTCTCTCTCTCTCTCTCTCTCTCTCTCTCTCTCTCTCTCTCTCTCTCAATTTACAAAAACAAAACTAGAAAGCAAACACTAATAGCGAGCTACAAGTATCGTAACACCCTCTGAACATTTGCAAGGCTTTCAACAGACCAAGACGGGAGGTTTCTGAAGGACCAAGGGCCCGTGCTAGCTCATTGAGTCGGCAGCAAAACCTCCAGTACCAGAGGAATCAATTCAAATCAGTGCAGGAAGAAAAGTAAACGTGATACGAGGAAAGAAATGAAAAGAAATCAATTACAAACAGAGACTAACAATCCATGACGCCAACACCAATTACAGAGCGAGTTACCCGAAGGCTATAGAACAAAATAAAAAGGTCAGAGAGAGAGAGAGAGAGAGAGAGAGAGAGAGAGAGAGAGAGAGAGAGAGAGAGAGAGAGAGAATGGTCTACACGATAACATGGCAAACCGGGAAACAACTAATATATATAAAAATTTTATATATACACACAATATATATATATATATATATATATATATATATATATATATATATATATATATATATATATATATTAGATATATATAGAGAGAGAGAGAGAGAGAGAGAGAGAGAGAGAGAGAGAGAGATCTGTGAAAGTGCGCTACAAGGCAAACATAATTTATAAATAGGGGTTGTCAATGCGATGATTGTTACCTAGTTGCGGTTGCTAGTGGCTGGTTTCGATGATTAGAAGAGAGCTTAGGTGTACCAGGATAGACCCGAGGCTACCTGAAGAATGAATGAGACTCGGAGAGAGGGAGAGTGAGTTATAAAAACCATTAATTGTGTGTTTTATTTGATTATTATTCAAGGTTAATCATGCGATAATTAATCCTAAATGTCTCAGCATGGTTCGGGCTCTTGATGGGGCATTTGTTTTGATAACATTAAAAGAAATAGAAGTCATCACAAAACAACTTATACATAGTGATAATCTGTAAGACACGTTGTCCCCAAATATCTCGTATAGAGAGAGAGAGAGAGAGAGAGAGAGAGAGAGAGAGAGAGAGAGAGAGAGAGAGAGAGAGAATGAATACAACCTTAATGCCATATAACCTGATCCTTAATTGATACTGTGTACAGCTACCTGTGCCCTATAGAGCTGATTTTTTTTTCTTTTTTTTTGCCAAATCAACAAACCCCTAAAAGTCAAAGGGGTACTGCAAATTACTCTCCGGCGTAGTATCGGTGCCTAATGCATCACAGTCGATAACAGGTAATTGCAAATCATTATGAGAGAATAATTACTGATCTAATCTTTGACGATAATTTACATACGTAAGCTGGGAGCAAAAAATTGAAATGAGTAAAAAACTAACGGGTTACAAAGCCGACTGCAGAACTTATAATTCTGATTAAAAAGAGAGCTGTTTATAATACCGACCAAAGAGAATTTTCGATATAAGTTAATGAGGTACAACTGACTAATATTAAAACGGAAACTGTTTACATTGCTGCAATAGACGCTCGTGTTGCAAAATGAAACCTGAGCATTAAAATAATTAATGAAAGCTGGTATTACTTCACTAAAAGAAGGCTGGTATGTGTTTGGCAAAAGAGAAAAGTTGGGCATAACCATTACGTAAAGAAAGTTGGGAATAATCTTCACGAAAAGAGAGCTGGGCAATTTTCTATTCTAAAAGAACGGCTGTTTATAATTTTTTTAGACATAATTCTGGATAAAATTTAGCCAAAGCGAAAAGCTTGATAAAATGCTAATATAATTAAAAAAATTCGACTGCTAGGTAATTTTGGTAAATACTGTAGACTAATGGATAAAAGTAACATAAAAATTTCACTGTGGTAATAAATAAATGTATTAAATTTTGAGCACAAATTCGGAATATGTCCATCACGAATAACATATTCATGCGAAGATGACCTGTGTCAGTATATTTCGGTAATATAAGAACGTATAATTCAACTTTCCTTAGTGAGCTGTAATAAAATTAGCGTATTCGGATATAAGTTTATTATAACTTAGCTAATACTGTGCATGAACAATGTGCACAAATCCCTACGATAAAAGTACAATACGACATCACACACACACACATATATATACATATGAATACATAAAAGAGAGAGAGAGAGAGAGAGAGAGAGAGAGAGAGAGAGAGAGAGAGAGACGATTCTTTTGGGAGAAAAACCATTATCTTGCATTCCAAGATGAGAGAGCGGGTCTGTAATTAAACGTAATTATGATAACAGAGACCCGAGCTGACCTCATAACGTGGGTGTGACATAACGCAGCAGCGTCATGCCATCACGTGCAATGGAACCGACGAAGGGTGGAAAAATAACGGGAGTCATCTTTGGCAAACAGGTTCCTGATGAGAATCCTCGCCAAGCACAAGATAAAAAAAATTATGCTGCTGACCAAGATGTTTTGAGAGAGAGAGAGAGAGAGAGAGAGAGAGAGAGAGAGAGAGAGAGAGAGAGAGAGATGTTGTTACTTAGCGTGAAGCGTTAATTAAAAGGAATATATCCCTACATTTAAATAAATTTCCAGTTTATCTTTATCGTAACGGGAGCTTTTGTGAGAAAAAATGTGACAAGAAAAACTAATTAAAAACTTAATTTCTACATTATCTTAACGGTAGTTTAACAGGAAAAAATTTAACAAAAATAACTAATAAAAATATTAAAAATTATAAAATAGAAAAGTACATACTAAATTAACGCGCCGAAATCACCAAGCAAGAAGTATAATGGCAATGCCTGGCCATTATCATCATCATCATCTGACTGGACCATCGGCTCATTAGCTTTGCGAAGAGAATGATAATCATTTTGGGCACCGTTAGTTCGTAATGCCCACTCCTGCCTACGATAAATTCGTCGTGACGAATTATTACTCTCTGGGGCACATTTTTCTTTGGGGCAGGGGTGATTGGAGGGTGGGGGGTGAACGGTTGGGGAGCGGTGGCAAGTGTTTTCACTTCTTACTTTTAAATTCTCTGATTTCAGTACCCGGGCAAATTTTGTACAGTTATTCCCTCTTTTATTTTTTTTCTTTCTGTAATACTCGTTCCGGGTATTACTGAATCATGCTTCTCCTGACATATTGTTTGGCATTCATTACATATGTTTTTTTATGTATAAAATGCTATATTAATTCATTTTGATGTTCTTATATTTCAATCTCTACACTCGGTTTTTTTTCAGTCTTCCATTTCTAATGGTAATTTTCCACTGTCGCGTTTTATGTCTATATTATTTAAAGCAAAAACAGATATTTTCCGTTCCGTCAGTTATTAAATATTACAGTAACGAAAGCATTAAAAATCTTAATTAGAAACTCCTTTCCCCGTTATTTCATTACGATTCTTTTCTACATTTCTTCATCTCATTTTTCCCATGACCAGATGTGGAACCAGAAAGTTTCCGTTATCCATTGCCGGATGCAGTCACAAGACGGATGAAAATTGCAAATCGGCTGTTAATCGTCTGCTTTTTCAGTTTGCATGAGAGAGAGAGAGAGAGAGAGAGAGAGAGAGAGAGAGAGAGAAGTTGAATCTTTCCATTTACGTTCCATAATTCAATTCCTTTAGAGAGAGAGAGAGAGAGAGAATATAAAACGCCAAAATCTCGTTAAGGTTTTCATCGACATACCTTTATTATTCAATTTTTCTCCATCAACGTGCCCCAAAGCAAAGCATGCAATAAGGAGGCAGAAAGTGTGTAATTTTTATGCTCACGCTCGATTCTCGTCTTCTCCGAATTTATCTCGAACTTCACTGAACTTCGAAGTTCAAATAACAAAGAGGCCTACTTTCATTCTCTCTCTCTCTCTCTCTCTCTCTCTCTCTCTCTCTCTCTCTCTCTCTCTCTCTCTCTCTCTCTCTCACTTAATGAACATTCACAAGTTTCTTTAAGGTTGGTTATAATCATTTATTACCAAACAAATTCTCTTCAGTTTTACGTCTTACACTATTTTATTATATTAATAAATTTAGATTTCACTACCACTTTGAATATACTTCGGATTTTTAAAATTATTTTTTACATCACCTTTTTTTGTGCTTCTCTTAACTAACCCTCGCCGTTTTCTTTATTATTCTCCTCATTTCTCCTTTCCAGTTTCTCTTGGCTAATAATTAAACGTCACAGGGGCGCTCAACACTTCTTAATCTCCAAAGAAAGCACAGACCCTCCGGTATTTTATAAGACTATTGCTAACGGTTTACAGACACGAGAGAGAGAGAGAGAGAGAGAGAGAGAGAGAGAGAGAGAGAGAGAGAGAGAGAGAGAGAGACCCCTCCGGTCAGGCATTCAGAAAATCTTTGTAATTTGGAGGAACCGAAATATACCCCAAGAGGAATCTTTAGTGTAAAGTGTATTATGTTACTGCAAGTTAAGAATGGCTTAGACCTAATTATTTTTTTTAAAATATACTAGGCATGCTTAAATAATTCTATGAACTCAACATTCTCTTTTATGCGTATTGACCTAGGGGAATTTAGAGCTGTCGAATTGTTCAAAATACATAATTTGTTTAAGGTCAAAGATCAAAGAAGAATAAGGTTCAGAATATTTTCACCAATAACACTGTAACATTCCACCAAGTGTGAAGATTATGATGATAATATTACAAGCTGCAGTAGTAGTAGTAGCAGTAGTAGTAGTAGTGGTGGTGGTAGTAGTACAATTATTCCCTAAAAATACTTGTGTAAACGAAAACGGAACGGAAAGCATGGCTTTCATATAACACATTCATAAGGAGGAGTATGAAGCAGAATGACTATATATTATACATACATTATATATATATATATATATATATATATATATATATATATATATATATATATATATATATATATATATATATATATATATATATATATAATATATATATATTATATATATATATAAGTAGAGAGAGAGAGAGAGAGAGAGAGAGAGAGAGAGAGAGAGAGAGAGAGAACGTTATATACAGAACATTGGGGGCGCGGCATACACTTCTATAGCGTACCTAGTTTCGCTTCGTCCAGTATATCATATTTAAGGGCTTTAGTTGTGATGATTAGAATTAGGCGACTATCTCAAAAAACGCCTGCATTGCTACTGTCAAGCCCATAATTTCAGCATCTACATATATTACTGCACTGACTTCTACAGATTTTCCCAGAGTTCTCACAGAGAGAGAGAGAGAGAGAGAGAGAGAGAGAGTCATACGTTGCGTTACTGTATCCAGCCATACATTCCCCTATAATAATACTCCGTCTGGAGCCTCCATCACGAATTCTCCAAGGAACCGAATCCCGTGTAAGATCTGCCGTCGAGTATTTTCGAGATAATTGCCATTCATGAAATCCCCCTTTCACTGGCCCTCATATTTTGGGGGGGGAGGGGCCGTCCTTTTCCGTGACGACCTCCTCCACCCCCTGCTGCTCCCTCCCCCTTACGGCTATGTGACCTCACACTTGACCTGAACCACTCTAATAGGGGGTCAAACAACAAACGTCATAGCTTTGGATATCCAAAGGAAAAAGAGGTTCTGGGGAATGGGGCGGGGGGGGGGGGGTTGGCAGTTGGTGCCAGGTTAGGTATGGGGAAGAAGGGAGGGGTGAACGGAGCGTGGGCGGGTCGCCCCTGACATCTATCTATGGGGATGTAATACCGACTGACAAGAGGCCAAGGTTAATGGTGCTGGGGATGATGAGGAATTAACGGGATGGTTTATGGGTTCCCATCAGATAATGGCCTTAGATCTAAGACTCACTTTTTTTTTTCAACTGTAATCACGCTTGTTAAATGGGGTTTTTCCCCCCTAGGCACCTACATGTAATAATTAAACTAAGTAAAAATATCAATTATTAAAGACGACAATTGGGTTTTTCCCTTTAACCTCTGACGGTTAATATTCAATCCAAATAAAAAAAAAATATAAAAAATGAAAAATAAAAGTACAGGGCTAATTAAAGTAACCACATCATAATTAAAATATCGCTATAAAAAATAAAGAACATAAGTTCAAAAGTGTGATACGTAACTGGTTAGAAAAGATCAGCATAAGGATCATAAATATATAAATTCGAAAAAGAATGGAAACGCATAATAATACTGTGAGATTGTCCAAAGGCAATTATTTTTCTCCATTCTAAAATACGAAATATAGTTATGTTAATGCATTTCTGATAATAGTGTCAGGATCAAACTGTGCTGTGGCTATAATCTGTAAAGTGCTACTGAAAAAGAAGAAACTGATAACTCTTCTTTTATGAAGGCCCCTCTTGGCTAAAATCGAAGCACAAGAAAGAATTTTCTCAACATCAGGTTATTTCTTGAAACATTTCAATATTCCACAATAAACCTAACCGTGTGATACCGATCTTCTCCTCCCCATTAACATTCACATTTCATCAGAAAAATTACAATAATTTCTACATACATGGAGTTAAGCTTCAACAGAACTTTGCAACAATCTTGGTTACAACCTGGCAGTGCATAAACCACCTTTTGTCCTTGATGATATGAATCAATCCCAGTAATTGTCGGTTGGTCTGTTAGCATTGGACTTAGACTTACTCCACAGTCGTCGGCTCTTACGACAACTATCAATTATAATGTCACCGTTATTAATCCCTCAACCACTAAGTAGGACTGTAATTGCTACTTTTATGAACACGATTACAACTCAGGGTACTTTTGTATTATTATTATTATTATATAACATGGACAGAAGTCATTTTTACACAACAAACAACCAAAGCACATTAAATTTGATTATGATTAAATGAACAAATAAACGACAATTATGTATATGAAAGCAATCAACCGTGAAAACAGAATTCATGTAAGCAAACAGATCTGCTGGAACAGAGAATGAGCCGTTAAGACACACTGCACAAGCACAAACACTCACATACGCACACATACACGCCTAAAACTATCTTACCGTTTCCACCGCTGGTTACCTCTTCAATCCACGGTAAATGGAACTCAAGAACTCACCTGAAATAAGAAAAATAAAGATCATTAGATGCTTCAGTAGTGAATGAAAGTATAGATGCTCACAAAACTTAATCAAGTACCTTCAGGTAAGATTGCAAACTAGCAACTTTCTATATGTTAATACCTTTCCAGGGCATATTCATATGGATATGTTCTCTTAAAACCTACTGTGCCCCTGTTAAACTAAAAACACACTAGATTGTTAGGTAGGTAGTCGACTAAAGTGGTTCGCAGTCGGATAGTGGGTCCTGCGGATATCATACCATTATATTAGCTGAAAATCGAAAGGGTAACACCTGCAGCATGTAACAATGTAAGCACACGCACTCATACACACACACACATATATATGTACATATGTGTGCATGCGTATATATATATATATATATATATATATATATATATATATATATATATATATATATATATATATATATATATATATATATATATATATATATAATCTTATAAAATGGAATATGTATCCGTATATTCATTTTTGTGTGCAACAGAAAGGCTGGAAATTATCTCCAATTTCAACCATCACCAAATTTCAGACAAGGAAATGCACACCGTCATAACGCACTTGATATATCGGTAGTACGATGCAATTGCAAAATTACTTATATATTGCAGTTATTTTTAACGGATAGGTACAACAGTATCTATGACAAAGTCTACTGATCACTTTCACCGGTTACATTTATTGTAAATGCAGCTATTATCTTTTAGCTGCTCTATCTATCTATATATCATTTTGGGACATATTTTCCTCAGAAAGCCTAAGGTGGTTTTCGAACCCATGCGAGTCAGAGGACTAAGGTTAATGCTTAACTCATTATACTAGCATATGCACATGCGAATGGCTCTCTGTCAGTACAGAGAAAGAGAGGCAGAAATTACTAGCCTTGTGTAATAAAAAATGAAATGTAAATGCTTTTATGGAACACACACACACACAAATCGTTCTACACTACATACAAATATGCAAACATATACGTATGTGCATGGCTGTCTGTCAGTAGAGAGAGAGAGAGAGAGAGAGAGAGAGAGAGAGAGAGAGAGAGAGAGAGAGAGAGAGAGAGAGAAATTACTAGCCTTATGTAATAATCAAATAAAATGCAAACCTTATCCGAAACGCAAAAAATATCGTTCTGCATTACATAGAAATTTATTCATACATATACGTATGTGCGAATGGCTGTCTGTCAGTAAACAAAGAGAGAGAAAGAAATTGCGAGCCTTATGTAATATATAAAGAAATAAAATGCAAACGCTTGTAAGAAAACAAAAAATCGTTCTACATTACACACAGATATACATACATATACATATGTGCGAATGGCTGTCTGTTAGTAAAGAAAGAGAGGAAGAAATGACTAGCCTTACGTAATGAAGAAATAAAAGGCAAACGCTTGTACGAAACCCACAAAAAAGGCCGTTTTCTACACTCCATACAAATACACATGCATATAAGTATGTGCGAATGGCTGTCTGTCAATACAGAAAAGAGAGAGAGAGAGAGAAAGAAATGACTGGCCTTATGTAATAAAGACATAAAATGCAAGCGTTTGCACGAAACACAAGAGCAAGATCTACATTACATATAAAAATGAATGTATATACATATAGGCGAATAGGTGTCTGTCAATAAAGAAAGAGAAAGAACTAAAAAGGCTTATGTAATATATATAAAGATATAAAATGCAAACGCCTGTACGAAACATACACACACACAGATCGTCCAGTGAAAACGCTGTTACCGTTCAAGACTTGATGTTTGCAACAAAAACAAGGCGCAGTTGACAGAGCGTGTTGGCAGGCTGCTATTAGACCCTTTCACACGAGCCTTCCTCGTGACAACTGCTTAGACGTTTCTTATACAAACTATCACAGTACTTTCGAGAGTTCATGGAGCATGTACCAACTGGAGGAGAACATGCTCCACCTGGAACAGGGCAATGTGGGTCATGAGGAAATGTACACATACACTTCACACACTGTGATTTCGAGGTATGAAGGATATATATACATGTATACGCTCAAGCTGAAAATCACAATTTAACAGTGGAGTTAAAAAAATTGTTTTGCTGTTTTTGTTATACTCCATATCCAGGTTCAAAATTTCATCCAATATACTTTGTAACATTTATATTAATTATTTCTATTATTGCATTTTCATCCTAACTGCCTGATAATCTCTGTAGCTATAAGTGACAAAGTAGGAATTTACTCTTTTAAAACTTCTTTTTGAGAAAATCGGGTTGGCCAATTTGTCAATACTTTCATTTATTTTTTGCAACAGTCGTTAACAGCACATTCGTCAGCTATATTTAAAGCACTTCGATTTCTTCATCGTGCAATGTCATAAGTGTCAAGGTCTCGGTCCCTTCTACCACTCCTGTTCTTAGACAAAAAATGTTATTCGTGAGGAAGAACGTGTTTTCACATTCAAAAAAATGTAAGATAAAAGAAAAACTTGCATCTCTCCTTCCTCATATTGCACACCATTTCGTAACAAGAGCTTTTTTTTTTTTTTACATTTTTTTCCTTTTATCTTCACAAGTCAATCTCGAGGATTTTTCCCTTTCACCGTTCGTCTGAAGGAGTGTGGTGAATAAGTCTTGGAATAATGCAAGTGACAGGAGGAAAGTGGAGCCTAAGAGAAGCCTGAAAGAATAAAACAGGAGAGCGGGATTTGCGAATGAATGGATTCTCCCCCTTTGTCCACACTTGAGCGATGTTACACTTTTTGTTTGAGTTTACCCCTTTTTAACGAAACATTTCAAGATTGTACCTAAGGTTGCATCAACTTGAATCAACCCTTTTACGGTCCTATATAAAAATAACAAGTCAGATTAGAGAAATTACTGACTCCATAAGCCGCGGATCCCCACCCCCAACCCTCTCTCTCTCTCTCTCTCTCTCTCTCTCTCTCTCTCTCTCTCTCTCTCTCTCTCCCAAATTTTGTGAGAATGTCAACACAGCAATTATTGGCGAGTTTATTGAAAATTCCATGTACAGTAATTTAACTGAAACCAATAATTAAACATTATTAAACATTACAAGTCAGGGGGGTCAAGTAGGAATGTGTCGGAGCATATGTGTGTGTGTGTGTGTGTGTGTGTGTGTGGTTGACTTAGGAGAATCAATTTATGCATCTGAGTTCATGCATGTAGATAGGCACGAATGCTTTTTTATGCCAACCAAAATATTTTCGTTTGCAAAAATATAACTTGTGACGGGAGACTTCATAAAATCCAAATTCAAATGTTTGGAAATTCCTCAAATCTTAAACCATGAATCATAAAAGGCAGGAATATTTCATTCCCAAAATAGAAAAATTATGAGAAAAAACATTTGTGAGAAGTAACATTTGTCCTAAAACATTTGGTTTTTAAAGGGATGCAAGTACTTAGCTTGAATTATTTATAAATCCTGTAACAAACTGAAAAATCTATCTACAAACATCTTTTTGATATTTTTGTCATCTAAGAGCAAAATGCACATAACCGCAGTCTATCTTTATATGTATAAATTAAGCAAATGCGATGTTACATACACAATCATATATATATATATATATATATATATATATATATATATATATATATATATATATATATATATATATATATATACATCATTCATTGAACAATACAAGCAGTGAGAAGCACAGCCATAAAACTGATCGACAATATCCAGGAAAGAAAACCACCCTCCATAGTATGACCGAGTGACGCAAGCATCAAATCATAAAAACGCAAAAAACGAGAATAAGAACCAAAATTAAGAATATACAAAAATGTCCAGAGGCATCTTCGCCGAGGTTCGGTTACGATGACTGTGGCGTCATGTATAAAGACCGTGACGAGCCGTGAAACCCCTTGATGGATTACGATACGCGATACGGTGGGCGATTTCCAAGGATAGAGAGAGAGAGAGAGAGAGAGAGAGAGAGAGAGAGAGAGAGAGAGAGAGAGAGAGAGAGAGAGAGAGATGTAAACCACACACAGATTTCCTTTATTATTATAATTAATGTAAATAATTGTAACGAAGATGTTCGAACCAACAGACACAAACATATAGCTAAATTTCGAAAGGCAACCCTTCAGTCAAAATTCTGTCGAGCTCTTAACTGAAGCAGTTTTATACATAGGCACGAGCGCACACACACACACACCCAAACACATACATACATCCATACATATAATATATACATATATATCTAGATGTGTATATATATACACATATATACATACACTATATATATACATATAGATATATAATATATGTGTGTGTATATATATATATATATATATATATATATATATATATATATATATATATATATATATATATATATATATATATATATATATATATATATATATATATATACACACACACACAAATCTTTAACATTCAGCAAATTCCACAAATTTAGTCATGACAACAGGAATTTTAGTAAATCTGGCAGGTCTAATCTTTCTTCATTTGGAAAATATAATATAAATGTATTTGTGCATGCGTGAGAGACGAATGTTATGTTTCCTTTCTAATTTTCTTTTTCCTCACACTAAGCGATCTGCAATTTTATTGACATGCAAAAGTTTATTTTCATTGTTTATTTCAAAAGGTGTACTCAACCAGAACCACAGTCACTTTCACAAATTTTTACAAAGAATATAAAACTAAATAAATTTTAACCATTATATTGTTATCGTGATATCAGAGAAAGCATAATACTAGTATGAACAGATAATAAGATTACTAATGTCTTCAAAACAAAAATCAAAATAAGCTGTCAATAGAATTGTACTTCCTATATACGTTCCGTGATTTTTTCTGTACACAAGTAACCTAGGATAAAGTAATTAGTGGGTATCCGTTTCCCAAAAACAAAAAAATAAAAACATTCAAGTAAACAAAAATCTATAGTAATACTGGCTAAAATACGGGCACAAAGTTCAGGTACAATTGCCTTTTTAGGCTGATATTTTTCCTTAATAGTTTACAAGTAAGGTCTACAAAATCTATTATTTACAAAACAATCAAAACATATTGGCTGCCTAGAAGGTGAAATCAGTTCCGTCACAAGGCAATCTTAATCTAACAACAACAACAATAAGAAATATACTTTAATTAATCTCCTGGTCAGTTTTCCTCACTCGATTCCCTCCTCCATATTCATCGATACCCAGCCTCAATTGGTATGCAGTGCCCTCGTGGGCATTCGTTGCAAGAGAGCGTCGCTGGGGACTCAAAACAGTAGAGCTTCTACCCGCTATTGTCTGGACGTTAACAAAGCATTCGTAATTAGCTTCTGGCATGCTCTGGCACGCCCGCCCTTAGCCTCCGGGGTATTTGCCTTCTCTCGACTCCTTTCCCACTGCCCTTCTTTCCTCTCTCTCTCTCTCTCTCTCCATTCAGCACAAAAACAATGTGTCTATATACATATACATATATATATATATATATATATATATATATATATATATATATATATATATATATATATATATATATAATATATATATATTATATGTATATACTGTATATTCACACGCAAACACACACACACACACACATTATATATATACACATACATATATATATATATATATATATATATATATATCTATATATGATTATATATATTATTTACATATATATATATATATAAAAATATATACATATATATATTATATATATATATACATACACTTCATATCTATGTGTGATTCTCGGTTTATTTACATCACGAACAAAAACACACGTTTGGAAATAGCTTAATTTCTCTACTTGAAAGTAACAACCTTTCATAACAACAAATACCACCAATATTGACTGTAATAAAAAGTAAAAACAAAATAAACCAAGGTACGAACAAAGTCCGAATTCCTCCTCTTCTTTTTTTTCTAACATCAAAATGACTGCGTTCTCTATTTGCGCAACAATCGCCACCCCAGAATTCTCCTTCGATTGCTCCCTACTATATTTACTCTCCTCTCGTAACTCCAACATCCGGTCAGAGCAAATAACCGACCGATGGTGCGGCGAGTCATCGCGAATTTAAGCAATCCATGAAAGCAAAGAAAGAAAGAAAAAAACCGACTTCGAAAATACATCGGCAGTAAAAGTAAAGAAAAAGCGCTTGCATAAGTTTCTGGGGGCCAACCGCAGGTAATGCCGCCCCCACTTTCCTCCGGAATACCAATAATTGGTTCATTCAGGTATGGCCGCTGTATCTTTCGGCGAGGACCCTTCAGCCCCTCTATGCAGTGCGCGTATTGCCCAACCGTGTAAATGTAAATTCACCGGTAACTTCTGAAGAACAAAAGCGAAATCAAAATTCTTTTCAAAGTCTCTTCTCGCAAGCCTGGCCATCTGCGCTGTCTTTTATATCTCGCAGTGAAATATAACACTTAGGTGGTCTTCGGGGTTCAAATTCAAACAGTCTTCGTTTGTATGCCTCTGTCCATTATTTACCTTTCTTTCTTTCCATTGCGCTATTTCCGTAATAATATTCTCAATTTCTCACACTTTTCAATTATTCTTTTCGGATTTTTTCTATGCAAAATTAGGTGACGTGATTGATAAGGAAAACATGTGATTATTTGTATGCAGAGATATAAATCTACAAATAAGCTGGTTGCTGGCATAATAGAAGGGAAAGGAACGTCAACATTATTTCATTTCGAAATACAAAACTCATATTTGGCACATTAAGAATATGGAGAAACAGGGGAGAATGCTACGGTTTGGCAGAAGAGAGATCCGGGCCGTGGAATCCGAGGATCCCTAATTTTCACTCCCCCCAAAAAAAAAAAAAAATGGAAAATGGCCTGACAGGCGTTGCGAAGCAGTCCCATTGGAGGAGGGACTCTCTCCATGAGCTAAATGGAAGGATAGTAAAAATACTACAGAACTTACAGAAAAGCGATCGAGGAAAGTTGTAAGACAGGGTTCAAGGAGCTGGCGAACAGCCTTTTGTTTAGTTCTGTCTAGAAATATACAGATAAGGTCAACATAACATTTATAAGAGATGCGATAAACTAAACGAAGAAAATGAAGATTTTGACAAGAAGGAAAATAGCGGTGGTGCGCAAAATTAACAAAACAGGTGATTTTAACCCAGTACCAAAATTAGAAAACTAGTATGACATAAGTGGGAAGGATATCGCCTACTCGTTGCTTTCCCACAATGAGAAAATGAAAAAGTAATGGCTCCCATTATTTCCTCCAGCTCACCAAAAACCACATAACATGTCTTCCCTCATGTGCGAGTTTTCCTTCGGTTTGAAATCCATCTCCATCTCTCTCCGTCTTTCTTGCATTGCCAAAATTTATCCATCCAACTCTCTCTCTCTCTCTCTCTCTCTCTCTCTCTCTCTCTCTCTCTCTCTCTTCCATATCATCATTGTTCTTTCTCTCTCTCCTTATCAAGCTTGACCATCGGACTTAGGGTCGCATTCCATTAATCAAGAAGCTTGCATCTATAATTGGGTCTGTTATTAAGGTGATTTAACACGCCAAGGGTGGTAGCAATTGGGTGGGGCACAGAGGCAATAGAAACAAGGGGTCTGTACGTGACACTGGGTAACTAGAGAGAGAGAGAGAGAGAGAGAGAGAGAGAGAGAGAGAGAGAGAGAGAGAGAGAGAGAAAGAGAGAGATATTATTTTGGTTTCTAATGATCATTATATAATACGCATGATGTGAAGGAAAACAAATAAAATTCCATGTGCATTTACCCGTTTATACCAACACAGTTACGAAATTATGACAGAAACCACACAAAAATAGAGCTCTCTACTATTCAATAAAAGGTATGTAATATAATTTTGTACGTGCCTACATAAACATCATCAACAAACACATATCTCTGTATAAGAAACATGGTGCAATGTGCGCACTTCCTTTTACATGGTATCACCGTGCCAAAACTAAAAAGACCATGTTGACACCAAAAATACGTCTATAATCGCACGCACAAAATTACGTGGCCCACTTTCGCCGTCATTTTTCTAAAATGACAGAAGACAAGAACGGGCGGCGGCGGAAATCTCCTAAATCTTCCTTGAGCGTTTTTTCAAAGGAAAAGAGACGACAAAGCAACAAGGTCTTGTGTAATCTTCCGCCCTCTAAGAATGATCCTCGCTTGCAGGTTGAAATAAGAAATTGTTGCCATCGCCACTTTTATCACCATCATCACCACTATCAACACCGAAAGCGTCATTATGCTTCAACGCAAAACACCAAAAATGCATGATGACATGCAATGAGATGAAGACGGCCCACTTTCCTCAAATAAAAGCATAACATCTCACCGCACTGTGAAGCAAAATTTTGAAAAGTCATAAAAATGTGGTACGGAAAGATGAGGAAAGGCCATAATGTTCATCATTATCGTGGCAAAATCATCATCATCATTTATGACTTAACAGAAATGTTTGTAACCTACGTGGCATACTATAATGAATAATATTCGCACTATTTTTCAGTCCATTTCACCTTTGAAGTCAAAGCAATTAAGTATTTTCGTGGAACAAAACTTTCAATAAATATATCATCAGCGATTACAAAATGCACCCTGTTTACGTGAGCAATTCTTCAGAAAATTGCTAGATAAATTAACATCTTGGACGACTAGTCAAAATTTTTCAAGAAATGGAGTGAACAATTTCACGTTAGACAAAATTTCCTCATGAAATGGAATGAACAGTTTCACGTTAGACAACTTTTCTTCAAGAAGTGGAATGAACAATTTCACTTTGGTCAAAATTTCTTCAAGAAATGGAATGAACAATTTCACTTTGGTCAAAATTTCTTCAAGAAAAGGAATGAACAATTTCAGGTTAAACAAAATTTCTTCAAGAAATGGAGTGAACAGTTTCACGTCAGTCAGAATTTCTTCAAGAAATGGAGCGAACACTGCGACGTCCGACATAGCCTAATCCCTTTAAAGGGCAGAGCCCAAAGCTACGTCGAAAAAGGCGTTGCATGAGAACAGTTCCCAATTTGGTGGGGCGCTCGTGTTTTAGCTTCTCCTAATTCGGTGCAGGGGGTTGGAGATGAACCGCTGCATTAATGTCACACAGTCGAATAAAGATGGCGTCCAAGATGAAAACTGAATAAGTGAGGGAGAGAGTGAAAGAAAATGAATTCTATTTCATTTTAACAGGCGTCACGACTAGAATAGCCATCGGTGTGTGTGTGTGTGTGTGTGTGTGAGAGAGAGAGAGAGAGAGAGAGAGAGAGAGAGAGAGAGAGAGAGAGAGAATCTGATCTTGAATACATAATATTGGAACATCAAAAGAACTGAAAAGTCATTAACCAGAGAGGAAGGAAAAAAAAAGAGAAATACAAATGGCAAAATAATAAAGGACAGGAAACAGCGCCAGAAAATGAATTACCTTCTCACCATGAAACCTCTTCATTCGTTAAAAGAATAATGCATACCGCAACCTTGGGAGAGAGAGAGAGAGAGAGAGAGAGAGAGAGAGAGGACTAGGAATCAGTCAAGGTTTCCAGCATTCAATGACCAAAACCGAATCCGAAGGCCATGCAATCACCGGACCCCAACGGTGCAGAAACCAGAATTTCCATTTTGAAGGAAATTCACTTCAGATAACCTACTGATAGTTTCCGTTTTCCAGTATTGATAGTTAACGAACCAAAATGGTTCAAATACCTTTGATAAATGAATTTCCATTTTGAATAAAATTCACTTCAGATAACCTCCAGATAGTTTCCGTTTTCCAGTATTTATAGTTAAAGAACCAAAATGGTTCAAAAGACCTTTGATAAATGAATTTCCATTTTGAATAAAATTCACTTCAGATAACCTCCAGATAGTTTACCGTTTTCCAGTATTGATAGTTAACGAACCAAAATGGTTCAAAATACCTTTGATAAATGAATTTCCATTTTGAATAAAATTCACTTCAGATAACCTCCAGATAGTTTCCGTTTTCCAGTATTGATAGTTAAAGAACCAAAATGGTTCAAAAGACCTTTGATAAATGAATTTCCATTTTGAATAAAATTCATTTCAGATAACCTCCAGATAGTTTCCGTTTTCCACTATTGATAAGTAACGAATCAATACGGTTCAAAAGACCTTTGATAACTGAATTTCCATTTTGAACTAAATTCACTTTAGATAACCTCTTGATAAGTTTTCATTTTCTATTGATGGTTAACGAACCAAAATGGTTCAAAAGACCTTTGACAACTGAATTTTCATTCTGAACTAAATTCACCTTAGATAACCTCTTGATATGTTTTCATTTTCTACCGATGGTTAACGAACCAAATTGTTCAAAAGACCTTTGATAACCGAATTTCCATTTTGAAGGAAATTCACTTCAGATAACTTCCTGACAATTTTTAATTTTTCGCTTTTGACAGGTAACGAACCAAAATTGTTCAAAAGACCTTTGATAACTGAACTTTCATTTTGAAGAAAATTCACTTCAGATAACCTCCGATAAGTTTTCATCTTTCAATTTTGATAGATAACGAACTAAAATTGTTCAAGAGACCTTTGATAACTGCAAACGCTGCGGGAATGCTTTCAATGTTTCTATATTTTTTTTTACAATGCCGCTCTTGATGCTACTAATAAAATTTTGTTAACATGATATTCGGAATGTTTGGTCAATGTCATGTCATATTCGAATAAAAGGGGGCTTTAGTCACTATATACAAATCTCTTCTTCATCATAGTGCAGTCTTCTTAGGGTGCCATAGTAACTGTTGGTGGAAAACCAGTTCAAAATAATATGACATTATTATTATTATTATTATTATTATTATTATTATTATTATTATTATTATTATTATTATTATTATTTAATCCTAGTACCATTCTGTACCTTACTATGTAAACGAATTTCTCAAATAAAACTCATCTTTTACAAATGAGTGAAAGTGTGCTGTGAGGATATCAGCTCCACAAATCACGAAGATGCGTGGGCCTCACGTCAGCTAAATCAAAGATTAGAGCCAACGTCTAATTCTACATTAACATAAATGTCACTGCTGTATTAAACCATAAAGGTTAAAGATTTAAACCACTCGCTCGGCTATTCAAAGAAACGACTATGCCATGACAAAAGACGGCGATGACCTACTTTAACTTGGGGAACCAGTTTCATTCACTTTCCGTTCATCTTCTGAAAATAATAATAATAATAATAATAATAATAATAATAATAATAATAATAATAATAATAATAATAATAATAATAATAATAACAATAATAATAATAATAATAATAATAATAATATATGATTTTGTATATGTATATGTAGATGTATATGTATATATACATATACATATATATAATATATATATGTATACATACATATAATACACACACACACACATATATATATATATATATATATATATATATATATATATATATATATATATATATATATATATTCCATCTTCCGTGCAATCCACTAATAGTCTTCCTAACATATACCTAATTCACCGTAAAGTTCAGTCGAGACAAGAGGATCTTAATAAAATGTTTCTGCATCGCTCTGTCCTCTCCTGGAATCTGAAAGCAGGTTCTCTCAATAGTAAAGCGTCTGTCTTGACTATTGACAAAAAAGGCCTGCGATGAATATACCACTTGCAACGATCAACTGCTTTTTTTGCTGTGGTGTCGCTTGAATTGGAGACTTACACTTCTGAGAAACCTGGTGCGTGATCTCAATACAACTACAGGTATTACACCAGAAAATGAGAAATATATGTATATATGTATATATATATATATATATATATATATATATATATATATATATATATATATATATAAATTTATATATATATATATATTTTTTTCAAACTACATAACATAACGAAGGTTATGGGCCTCAGTACGGGATAAAATACTAAGGCACTTTGCAGTACTGTTTACATACATTTCCATTACCACGAACACAATCAATATTATAAAGTACGAGGAAGATACAAAGCCGTTGCAGTATATTGTCAAAAGGAGTGATGTGCTCATGATACGGCATCAGAGTGGGGTTAAATACTATATGAGAAAACAGGCACACTAGCTGGGTGGGTTTACAGGCGCCTGGTACCCAAGATGGAAGATCACGACGCACTTGAAGAAATACAAAGTTATCAAACAGACTGATAAATTATCTAATATCAAATAGCAACTAAGTAAAAACAAGACTGCCTCTTTGCACTCTCCTTTATACACAGTATTAGACACGCTCCACAAACTGTACAAACACACCGTGGACTCACCACTCAAATCTCTACTAGTAAGCAAACTGAACCGCATTCAAAAAATACTTGCTCTGGAAGAAGCCCTCAATGTCAAGAGAGAGAGAGAGAGAGAGAGAGAGAGAGAGAGAGAGAGAGAGAGAGAGAGAGAGAGAGAGAGACTCGCTAAACATTCCCGATGTGCAATGGTCAGTCAATTCTTCCTTGTGTTTGCGCAACGACAACAAACATTTCCTTTCCTCTGGCGGAACTGTTGCAAGACAAAAGACGATTGTTATTTTCTGATTGGCTACTTCCAATGCTCTAGAAGGTTGCACGGAGCGATTCACGATTGCCGAGTTATCTATCGTAAAAGAACATGTTGCCATATTCATGATTCGTTAGTTGCTCACGTAATACCTCGTTGGAGAGGCTGCGATTATAATATCTAGGTTGAAATAAGAATGACGCCATTTTTATGTAGAAACTTCAATCATTTCCTATAAAATTTGTCGAATAAAACTTTTTTAAAAATGTTCTTACTCAATCATGACCTGACATTTTTTAAAAGGCTTTTTATGATCCTCAAGTTTATTTCCACGAAATAAAACAAATTATATAAAATTGCAAAATGCCACGCCTTACCCTACAGGTATAAATTACATTATTTTGTCTTAATGAATAATACAATTGCACGTAAAGTATATTATTAATCTACGCTGACATCTGTCCGATGATTATTAAATAAAATATTACTATAACCCACAATTAATATTATAAAATAATAAAACCAGACTACACTGAATGAAGTAAGGTTCAAAGCAATTAAAACCAAACAAACAACGCAAAAAAAATCAAGCTCGCTGTTTTTAGACAGTGGAAGATCCGCCATTCCAACCAGGAACCAGCTAATTTACATGGTGAATCCTTGCGAGATGCAGGCTATAAAAAGGTAGACCACAAGAGATCGTGACAAAGAAACTGACGTCACTTGTGCCCTGCCCTGTCTCATATTTAGCTGCCGTTTCCCTCCATTGTTTGGGGGCACGCAGATGCTTCGAGCATTTTCTTCCCTGTGTTCTCCTGGCTCACTCTGGGACCTATGAGGCCATTCAGCACTGGAAAGGTTACTGAGAATAAGTAGCTTTGAAAGGTGTGACTGGAGGAAAACCTCAAAGCGGTTGTACTATGAAATAATTGTTAGGAGAGGGTGGAAGAAAAATAATATGAATGGAGGTACAGAAAAAAGAATGAAAGGGGTTGCAGCTAGGGGCCGAATGGACGCTGCAAGGAACCTTAAATACTGCCTACAGTGCACCGCACGAGGTGCACTGATGGCCCTACCCCCCTACAAGGCGAATGAAAATGGAAAAACGGGGAAGGGGAGCAAAAATGGTGAGAAAACGCCATTCCAGCCATTGTGCCGTCCTTTCTTTTGGGAAGCCAGTGACACCAGGTTCAAGTCACAAGCCAACAAATAAAAGAAAGGACAGAGAAGAAAAACGTTAATTGGACTTCACACCATTAATCTTCCTCTATTCTTTCCCAACGACTTTTTCGGTGCTTTAAAGCAGAGGGGAGGAAATGCTTCGCGGACGTGGCTTGCTGAGAGAGAGAGAGAGAGAGAGAGAGAGAGAGAGAGAGAGAGAGAGAGAGAGAGAGAGAGAGAGAGAGAGAAGCTATTTACTTGAAGGAAAAGATGCGCTGGAAAGCCTCACTTACCACCAACATCCCCAAGCCCTACCCTCCCCTTCTCCTCCATCCCCATCCATTCCCATTTTGTTTAATTACCCGCCTGGCCGAGTAACCCCGTCATGACTAATACGAGGTAATTATCAACTTCCAAGTCACATTAGCCATCAGACATCACGGTAACTCCTGCTTTCTTTGATTCTTATTTCCCATTGTTTCGTTTGGCATTTGAAAGAGAGGAAAAATTAAAATGGCACTTAAAAAAGAGAAACAAAGAGCCGGAAATTGTGAGATTGAAAGATCAAAATAAAAAGCCAAACAGAATTATATAATAACAGCAATGAGGTAATACCTTGAAAAATTAACTTAAAAAAGTAAATAACCAAAAGTAAACAACTAAAGATGGCATGAACACAAGAGAAAAAGAACTCTCACACAGGCTTTTTTTTTTTTTTTTTTTTTACTTCACGCAGCAAGAGAAATTAAAATTCAGAGTATATTTTCTAATGTTCCGCCTGTCCCTCAATTTACATGCCGTGCAACATTTTCCGTTTCGTCACGTTCCCAAATTCTTATACAGTATTATACTTTTAGGCCAAGCACCTAGAGTACAAATCCAGTGACCATTCTTCTTAATGTTCTCTGCAGAACAGCATCTGAATTATGTATTTTTATGTGCTTGGATTTTATAATATTACGAGGACAGTACAACATGAAAGTAAATAATACGGATTTGAGTAACCATTGTACAAAAATTATTAAACTGTTCATAGGTAATAAAAGTCTGAGGCTAAACTATAACGAGGACTATTATAAACTGATGTCACAATATATACTTCTTTCATAGAAAAAAGATATAATAAAGTTTGCCAATGAAACATGCAGCTCCTTTTAAAATTTGCTTCACCTGTACTTTTATCGATAATCATAATACAAGCATAAAAAACAAAACTTGAAAAAAAGTATTAAAAACAAAATAATAGTAGTAGAATCTTAACATTAACATTATACGCTATTGAAAGAACTCCTCTCAAATGCATATCAGTAATCAAAGAAAAAAAAGGAGAAACCGATAAAGCCCCTAAATACGTGTTGGACGAAAAAGAATGAAGATGTTTCAAGGGCAAAGCTAATGGAACAACGCCGAGCAAACACAAGCCACCAAAACAGCAACAGTAATAATGGCCACTTTGCGATTTAATCTCTAATGAGGGTGACCTCCAACAGCCCTGGAAGACCCATTGTGCACAGCGAAGGTCATCGATTCTCAAACGGGGTTTCCAATTCCGATCCCAAGAAGGTTCGTTGCGAAAAGCCTTACTGAGATTCATTCCTATTCATTCAATTGCGCATTTTCTTCGTTCCATAGCATTTAAACGAGTTGCATATGTTAATGTAAAAAAAATATTTTCCTGGTACGTGAGAGAGAAAACCTTGAGGTCAAATGTGATTGACTGTGAGTACTAAAAATACTCCCATTATATAAGTATACATACATATACTATATATATATATATATATATATATATATATATATATATATATATATATATATATATACATACATACATATATACACAGTATATATATAGATATATATATATATAATATATAATATATATATATATATATTGAATATATATATACAACATATATATATATATATATATATATATATATATATATATATATATATATATATATATATATATATATATATATATATATATATATATATATATATATATACATATATACACACACACATAAAATGTTTCGTCTTTAGTTTATTCAGAGGTCTTCAGAAGGACTGTACCTACTGGTAGAAATGTACATTATTACATATGCTAGGGTGACAGTACAAAGAAAATATTTTAACGGGACAAGGAAAAAATGGAGGGTCCGTCACCTCAATAGTGACCAACACTTATTTTTCCATGCAGTTAGACTCACACCTAAGCTATTAAGCCCAGAAAAAATGCCTTCTTTAAAATCTATATATTTTACATATTTGTTCTGAAATAAATTGATCTAGTTTGTTTGTACATTCCTAGGCTGATATCCATATTCTTACGAAAGCTTCTTTTGATAACATTAGATTCCTTTATATTCCTTTCCGCCACATTAACATAAATAAGCTCCTACCACCTATTTACACCAATGTGAACGAAAATTACTTATCTCCCCTTAACACGTTTTATAAATTGTTTATGCTGTTCTATTCTCTTTTTCAAGGAGTTGCTAGTTTGACCAACTGTTACACGACACGTGCAATTTTTTATGTGCAATTCTTTATGTAAACATTCTTTTTAGCATGTCGCAAGAGTCCTTTATCTGTGTTTTTCCAATCATATTATTTTTCTGCAATGCTACAGCAGCTTCTCAAATTTTACAGACGAAAATAGTCACGACATACATCCTGTTTCATTTTATTTTATCCTAATATATATATATCATCTCTAATATATATATATATATATATATATATATATATATATATATATATATATATATATATATATATATATATATATATATATATATATATATATATATATATATATATATATATATATATATATATATATATATATATATATATATATATATATATATATATATATATATTCATATATACAATGTATATACTATAAGTATGAAGAGGCGTTGTGCAATATGAATTATAGGCCATATCATTCCACATACAGTACAGCACTTCAAATTCTGGGTGATTTCAATTCAACCTAAAGGCGTAATCCGATTCGTCCATAGCAAGGCATCATAATGAATCAAGCAATATCGCTAAATTCCTATAATGCTGATAAACATTTTTCATAAATTATCTTGAAAAGAGGCCGTTAAGCAACGTAGCAACGGGGTCACAGACGATGTCTTCAGCACAAGATTTGTCTATAATTTCGAAAGAGGTCTTCAGTGTATTCTTGGATCTTATTCACACTCGCATTTCTCTTCAAAACGGCGTCATGGGCTTTTACTTTTTGTTGACCTCTCTGACCCAACATTCAGTCCCTCAAGTTTCTTGAACACATACTTTTTGCCGTTTCATTATTGTAGATTTGTGTAGGGTACGTTAGCTGATGGGTGATATGATTCTTGTGTAGCCCAATGAATTGCTAACTCCCTGGACTCTCACTTGAAAGACCGGGGTTCGATCCCGATGTTAGAAATTTATTCCTATGAAATACGTTCCCACGTGTAATTCTCTCTCTCTCTCTCTCTCTCTCTCTCTCTCTCTCTCTCTCTCTCTCTCTCTCTATCTCTCTATATATATATATATATATATATATATATATATATATATATATATATATATATATATATATATATATATATATATAATTTTTGTATAAGCACTATGAAAATTGAAAAAGATTTAAATTTGCAGTAAATTGTGACGGTACATGCAAACTATTATAGTGTCTGTACTATTCCTTATATTGAGCTGATTACAGCGAAAATGAAAAATTACAGACTCCCTTATCTGATCTCTCTCTCTCTCTCTCTCCAAACAGGTATCTCCCATTCGGAGCCTCAGTTCCCTCCTTGAGCTTTGAAAAAAAAAAAAAAAGCTTTTGAAACTGTGAGGTATTGTTCATCACTTTATTTCCACCACACCATCTTGGTGATCTGAGAATAGTGAAGTAACACTCAAAAGCCAAGAAGTAATCTTCACATATTTTGCAGTATTCCCCGTGTTTTCCTGCATTGCGTTCTTCATCCCAAAAGGCGAAGACCTGATAGAAAATGTCAAGGTGAAAAGAGACATTTTCTCAGAAGATTGAAAAAAAGGACGATAAATAAAGGCCCACGAAAAATATACCGGCTTAACTCCTATTTGCTTATTTGCCTCGACAGTTTCACACATCAAAACACAAATCTCTGAATGATCCTAATCCGTTCAAGAGTTACACTTACACCTCACAGATCTACTACACCTGCGACTTTTCCCAGAGGCCTGGTAATTGTGCTTTACGACTCTTGAACCCTAACATCCTTCCTAGAGAAAGAAAGAAAAAAAAATAACCATGACGAATGCGGAGAGTCTCCAGGGGCCATCTGCCTGCGCCGAAAGCGTTCCAAAATCGAATTACACGCCTCAGACGAGTACTGATTTCGTGCCGAAGACGAAGCCAGAAAAGGCAATAACTTAACAAAGCCAAAAATGAAGCCTTCCGAATGACTGGCTCTTCATATATAAAAGTGTAAATTAAATTTTTCAAAAATTGTATATACATCATATATATATATATATATATATATATATATATATATATATATATATATATATATATATA
The DNA here is from genome assembly GCF_040412425.1 of Macrobrachium rosenbergii. Classification (NCBI taxonomy): domain Eukaryota; kingdom Metazoa; phylum Arthropoda; class Malacostraca; order Decapoda; family Palaemonidae; genus Macrobrachium; species Macrobrachium rosenbergii. Next base: position 12,053,432 of record NC_089781.1, read on the forward strand.
TATATATATATATATATATATATATACACACACACATACCGGTGGGTATCTGTCACGTCCTTTGCTACACCCCCACACACATATATATATAAATGTACGTATAATGGGCGTGTGCTTCACATATTCACTAACACTATGGGTTCTACGTTTTTCCCTTCATTTTCAACATCGATAAATAACTTAAGGGAGAATGTTTATTGCTCTATTATCTTATACAAACGCTTCCTTTATCTTTCGACAAGCCAAAACCTTCCACACACCTCAGGAAGAGCGACTTCATAACCACGGTATCTTTACTGCCAGTGTCAAACAACCATAATTAAAACTTCTTCAAAGAAAAGGCGATGTCAAGGTCTATCGGCTATCAAAAAAAAAAAAACGAGAAACCATTCAATGAGAAATTTCAAACAAAATCGATGTACTTTAAATTTTTCAGATTACAAATTCATTACGAAGCTGGCAAATCAGACTGAAAAATTACATCGAACTTCAGATATGAACAATAGTTAAAGCTGTTAAATAAGTGAAATACATACTACAACTCAAGCAATTAAAAGCCGTTTCGAATGCGGTTAAATTACAATTAGACATCTATACGTAACTAAATAATGATGTCTAAAAAAATATGTTACTAACTAACCAAAATACCACATTCTATTTTCACAACTGTTAACAGTATTTTCATAAGATCAAATAAAAATAAAACTTAGCATTTTAATCACTCAATTTTCAAGACAACAATGGCGTGTAAGGGATTATAGGTCGAAACAATTTCTCTTTTCCAGCAATATAATGGTACTAAGACCACACTCCGATTATAACCACAAAATGGCTCTAATTAGGATTATTGGGCTAATCACTTTGGTTGGCCATAAATATAACAATTACATCGATTTATTGCTCAGCCTAAGTCTCAGCGTAATGGGGTTTAAATTGGTCTACTCTAAATTAGACCCAATTTGACAAATACGTTTCCTCTTACGGTTTTCATAAAATAGGGTGCATGCAGATATATGATAAACACACACGCATATATATATATATATATATATATATATATATATATATATATATATATATATATATATATACAGTATATATATATAGGGTAGATATATATGCATGTGTATACATTTGTATTAGCCACAATGATCTTTTAACTCCTCGATTTCTTCAGATTTTTAGGGTACGCTTGGTACTACAAAGCCTCTGATTCAAATGAGGAAACAAAGAAATATGTGTGTGTGTGTGTGTGTGTGTGTGTGTGTGTGTGTGTGTGTGTGCGCGCGCGCAATTTATTTCAGGTTGTGCAAAAAGGGACCATCATAATTTATACGAAAGAAACACATTTACACACGCAAAATTACTGTTATTTCAACGGTAACAACTTCCAATGTACTTAGATATATATACTCGAAGACATACATAAATAGAACATCCAATATACCATTTTCGCTTTTCTCGTCATCTAGGCAGCTAATTCAATTTAATAAAGCGACGTGATTTAAAGGATACTCTTACAACACCCCCCTCCCCCACCCCGTCTCTCTCTCTCTCTCTCTCTCTCGTAACCTATCCTCATCCCTGATGTACGTCCGGGACTCATCATTACCTTCATCCTACACTACAACGAAGCACTCCAACACTCCGCAGCTTCCAATCAACTCCATCTTCGGCCGTGTCTGCCTCTACTCCCACCCCTCCAAAAAAAAAAAAAAAAAAAAAAAAAAAAAAAAGACGCGACCGAGACAAATTCATCTCGGGGCTTCATTAGGCCTATTCCCCAAGCGTCGTGGCTATAAAGTCTGAACCTCAAGAGAGATGCTAATCAACTAACGGCGACTTAAACAGCTAAATAAAATACGACTGCTGCCCGAGACATGACACCTCTCAATGACATCTGGCCTCTGGCAACCTCCTTATCACACTCGCTCGCTCTTAATCGTCGTGCGCGAATTCACTTCATCGTCGTATTTTCTCAATACGTTTCGTGTAACTCTGATCTTTCTGCCATATTTTTATCGCGGTATTTCGTGTAATTCTTGCTACATCTCAGTGGTGTTAACTTTCGCAAAGACCACATGTCATAATGATGAAAATTTATTTGGCATTTTATTAAAAAAAAACACTTATTTTAAGAAACTTGTCTACTTTCGCAACACTTCGTTTTCGCGCTTTTCTCATTACTTATGGTTCACACGCGTATTTAGGAGAAAGAAAAAAACCATCGGCAGACGAGCAAAGTTCAAATATTCATAAATTGAAACCTTATATATACAATATATATATATATATATATATATATATATATATATATATATATATATGTGTGTATTATAACATATATATATATATATATATATATATATATATATATATATATATATATATATATATATATATATATGGCAAACGTAATACACCAGCAATACAGCAAGTAATACACCAGAGAGAGAGAGAGAGAGAGAGAGAGAGAGAGAGAGAGAGAGAGAGAGAGAAAGGATCGTGAGGAAGTAAGAAATATAAATAATAAATTCTCCCTATCACGTACAATCATCGAATCCTAAATGCCCATTGTGAATCAAATCTGCACTTGGGCCGGCGATCCCTTCTATTGAGAAAGCCTTCCAGACTCATCATACTCATCATCACGTCTTCGGCAAAAGGCCTGACTCACTGCGAGTCTCCTCACATCTAATACGGCAATGGCCCTTCAGGGAGGAGACTTCACGTTCTCAATTCTTCTCATCCCTTTACAAGCCTTATTTGAGAGATTCTTCTTAAGATTTTTATCTTTCACCATTTTATGTAATCGCTATACGTGAAGGGAATTTGCAAGCTGTGGATCAAAATCAACTTTACACAGAGACATACGTTATTTGAGAGATTTTTATCTTTCATTATCTTATGTAATCGCTATACGTGAAGGGAATTTTCAAGATGTGGAATAAACCCAAAATCAACTTTATGCAGACATGCTCACGTGCGCACGCACGCGGACGCACACAGAAAAAAAAATTGTTGCATGAAACCGTCACTCTGCAATGCGATATTTAAAGATGGTGCTTTCTGTATTGCAAAACGCTCTCAGAACACAGCTTGTTACATCTGCCTTATGAAACACCAACATCAAGATTCCTTTTGATAATGACAGCGATTCAACTCTCCTTTTCGAAAGAACAACACGAATTACTCTAAATATACGACTGAATATCATTCACCTTGAACACGAAAAATAAGAATTGTTCTGAGAGAGAAATAAGAATTGCTCAGAGAGAGAGAGAGAGAGAGAGAGAGAGAGAGAGAGAGAGAGAGAGAGAGAGAGAGAATTGCTTTACAAACTAGGCACAGTGAACAAAGAGTGAAAAAATAAAATCCACAATATCGTAGGAATTAGGAAAAAACACTAATTAATAGGTATTCCATGTGTTGAGTTTGTGTATGAGCGAGTGCGTGAGAGAACACACACAGACTGAGAGAGAGAGAGAGAGAGAGAGAGAGAGAGAGAGAGAGAGAGAGAGAGAGAGAGAGAGAGAGAGAGAGAGAGAGAATTTACAGACTCACAGCCATGATACAGTATTATTGCCATCACAACAAGGGTTATCTTTATCCTTGCCGTCATATTATTTTGCCTTATCACAGAGCAGACACCTCGACATCCATCTAAATTATTACAGAGGTGAAATGGGGTTTCCACTTTGTACGGACGTCCATTTCTTCCATTCGCAATCTGATTGCCCCATAATAACGCCAATAATAACCTTCATCAACACTGCAATCACAAGCGTAGACATTATATACCTTTAATAGCCTATTCGGCCATGTGTTGAAACACACAGTATATATATATATATATATATATATATATATATATATATATATATATATATATATATATATATGTATATATGTATATATATATATGTGTGTATATATATATATATATATATATATATATATGTATATATATATATATATATATATATATATATATATATATATATATATATATATATATATATATATATATATATATATATATATATATATATATATATATATATATATATATATATATATACATACACGTATGTATCTGTGTGTGCCAGTAAATAATACAACAGCAAACATTTTTACTGAATTTCCAATGAAACACTAACTCCGATTTCTCAGATGAAACCATGAAACCCAAGATTCTAACCTGGGTGAAGGGAAAAACGTTCATTGAGACCCCCAACGCTATCATTTCACCCGTACGCTCTTCTTTAAACGGGAACGAGAGAATGAGAAAACAATGTCAGATGTCAATTATAAATACGAATTTCGCTCTAGAAAAGAGGAAATCAAGACTTTATCCAACAAAGAAAATCTGGCTTTGCTCCCCCCCCAAAAAAAGGGTGAAAGAGCGCATCTAGCCCTGCTGAAAAAGAGGAAACGAAGACTTACTCAAATAGAGAAACCTGGCATTGCCCAAAAAGATAATCTGGTATTGACCAAAAAGAGGAAAATCCGGGCACTGCTTAAACAGGGAAAATTTGGCACTGGTCAAAAAATTAAAGCAAATCCCAAAAGAAGAAAATCTGGCATTACCCAAACAGAAAAAATCTGGCAATGCTTAGAAAGAGAGAATCTGGTATTGTCCGAAAGAGCAAATCTGGTACTGTTCCAAAAGAGACAACTCTGCATTGCCCAAAAAGAGAAAATCTGGCATTGTCCAAAAAGAGAAAATCTGGCATTGCCCAAAGAGAAAATCTGGCATTGCCCAAAAAGGGAAAATCTGGCATTGCTCAAAAAGAAAATCTGGCATTACCCAAAAAGAGAAAATCTGGCATTGCCCAAAAAGGGAAAATCTGGCATTGCTCAAAAAGAAAATCTGGCATTACCCAAAAAGAGAAAATCTGGCATTGCCAAAACAGAAAATCTAGCATTGCCGAAAGAGATAAAATCTAGCATTGATCAAAAAGATAAGATCTGGGACTGCCCAAAAAGAGAAAATCTGGCATTGCCCAAAAAGAGAAAATCTCTGGCACTGTTCAAAAGGAGGACACAAAGACTTGCTCAAAGATAGAAAAATTGCATGTAAGACAAAGTTAACATTTTTCCCAAAAAGAGAAAATCTCTGGCACTGCTCAAAAGGAGGACACAAAGACTTCCTCAAAGACAGAAAAACTGCATGTAAGACAAAGTTAATATTTATGACATGGTTCTCTTCTTTTTTTTTTTTGTCTTTATATCTTTTAACATGCTGTAGGCAGGAGCCAGCTCGTTTAAAGCAACCCCTGCACGACAATGGATAAAATCCCCAAATTGTTCAACTCCTCGGTATTTTGGAACTTCACGTTGATGGTCGAGGAAGATTTTCATTCCTCCCGAAGCATCTCGAAAGGAAGATTTACATTATATGCTGCAATAGCTCATCGCCAGTTGAGAGAGAGAGAGAGAGAGAGAGAGAGAGAGAGAGAGAGAGAGAGAGAGAGAGAGAGAGAGAGTTTCTTGTATATATATTGACCTCATACCTATCCTAACGAATTATCTCAAACTTCCTCTTAGCCTTTTACAGGATTAATCCTGGCCTTTTACACCATCTCCCGGTAATACTAGAGAGAGAGAGAGAGAGAGAGAGAGAGAGAGAGAACGCATCCATCTCAGCCTCTACCCTCCAAACAACCCTTTCGGCGGGAGCAATGCTTCTTCTTCTTCGAGATGAACAATTCACCTTTAGGGATCGAAGGATGGCCGGCAATCTCACAGGGTTGCCACAGGGATTTCGACCTTTTAAGGAAAGGCTGAGCCCATGGGGCTCCCGCCTCAAAAAGAACAATTCTGTTCTCCAATTAGCCTCAATCGAATCCTAATTGCAAATGGCCCTTTTTTCCACTATTCTCCAAGTTACACTAATCCCGACGACTGGAACGGGTCCGGGATTCAAAGAGTGGAAGGTCGACAGTCGATGAGGGATGGTGTTTTCGACCTTACTTCAACCTTCTTTTAATCTTTAGATTTTGCTTTGGGCACAAACAAGTCTTCTAGGAGTGACGACGATCCTCAATATCAATTTTGAGAATGGAATGAAAAGATGAAAGCAAAAGGAGAAAAAACTAAATCATTGTTCGGGAAAATACCAAAAGAAAATAAAATAAAATAAAATAAATGAGGTTCAGTTATCAAATCAATTTTTCAATAAAACGAGAGGAAAAAATAAAATAAAATAAAGGAGGTTCCGTAATAAAAAAAAAAAATGGATATCATATTGCGAACTATGAGGCTATGATCAATTTCGAAATTACGGGATGAAAAAAAATCTCGAATCACCGAAAGTTTACCTCAACCACGAAATAGGTAAACAATACTAGAATCCATCAGTATTGGAAAATAAAGAGGGAAATGAATGATTGACATAAAAGCTCTAGAAAAGACAAAGAAAAAAAAAAGCTGAGGCTACTTCACTTTTACCATACTGAAGCGACAATGAAGGTAATCGGATATGTCAGGAATATATAGGCTGTGGGGAAGAATAATAACAAAAATCACATATTTATGATATTTAATAACATCGGCAATATATAATATATATGTTTATACATATGTCCATATATACACACACACACACACACACACACACACACACACACACATATATATATATATATATATATATATATATATATATATATATATATATATAAACCGGTCTTCATCCAAACACGCCGTAAGGCACGTAATATCAGACCCCCGTTGCGAAAATCAAAATATCCATCGCCGCCGTCGTCATGATAATCACCGTCAACCAGCATCTATTTCTGCGCCTCTCGCGCAATACAGTTCGGTTGTCATGGCGTTTAATCGGACTCCCTATTGCTTCACAAACCTGCTACCTGCAACTTGTGCTAAATACATCTCGGTTTCGAGCAAGTGTTGCAATACAACGAAAGACACACTTTTAAGGAATAGTAAATGTTTCGAAACTTTAAAAATGTAAATCTGATACCTCATCCGATGTCTCATATTGAGAGCTGGGTCACAGACATCAAGAAGTCACAAAAGAAACGCTTGGGAGGAATCACAATTACGAAAATTTTAAGGTTTCTTCGTACCCAGTCTTATGCCCTGTTGTTTACGTTGGCACAACAGACATCAACAACAACTGCCAGGTGAAAATACTGTGAAATGTGAGTTTCAAAACCGAGTTTTAAACCCCACTGCCAATTGCCAAAATAATTCATAACATATACAATTAATGTTTTTACAAATATCAGTTAGATAAACACTAATGCTACTACCACTAGTAATTATAATAATTATATAAAAGTAATAAAACCTACTGCAAGATATAGTCCTTTGATAAAATCTAAGCTGTAACAATGCCCAGTGGGACAATCAGCTTTACAACTCCGACCACTAAAAACGCATAAAAAGAATGGTAATAAAAAGAAAAATTTTAAAAGGAATGTGATAAAAAAAGAAGACGAAGAATATGAAGATGTTTATTAACTGAATATATAAACTGAGGTCAATCTGTATTGGCTAAGATAAAGAAAAATTAAACATTATAAAAGTGATATGTTGTAAGTTCATGTTCAGGTTTAGTATAGTAAACAGCTCATCTTCAGATTTAAAGTGGCGTATATTTCATATATATATATATATATATATATATATATATATATATATATATATATATATATATATATATATATATATATACATATACTGTATATACTGTAAACTTTGGCTGATTTAGTTGAATCTCTGAGCCACGCAAGTTAATTCAAATCAGTATTCAAGAAACAATGTAGATATTCGAGATCATTTCCAAAAATAAGTGTGGTACAGCTTTAGGAAGTTATGAAAAGCAATTTGCAATTAAACTGGGAGGATACAAAGCAAAATCAACTTATCTTAATATATATATATATATATATATATATATATATATATATATATATATATATATACATACATACACTGAATATACTGTAAACTTTGGCTGATTTAGTTGAATCTCTGAGCCACGCAAGTTAATTTAAATCAGTATTCAAGAAACAATGTAGATATTCGAGATCATTTCCAAAAATAAGAGTGGTACAGCTCTAGGAAGTTATGAAAAGCAATTTGTAATTAAACTGGGAGGATACAAAGCAAAATCAATTTATCTAGACTTGAGACGATAAGACAGGATACAGAAAAAGCACGCCAAGAAAGTGAAAATCCCCCATCAAGCCTGAGACAAAGAAAGAGATCAGATAACTGTTAATTTAAGAAATAAGATAACCATTAATTCAGCCCAAAGGGAAAACAGGACAGAGAGCAATGGACAGGGCTGAAGGGAAAAGACGAACAGCTGAGGTGAGACAAGGCGAACCCCTGAGTCCTAACTCAGTCCGCAAGAACTCCTTTCCTCTCCCCATGGCATACCTGTGGTCAAGTTAAAAACTGCCTCGGGTGAGAGCTATTCACAATTACTTTCCACGGCAGTTAACTAATAGCTGTTTATGTCTTACTGAACATGCTTAAGCTGAGGCGTGCATTTAGAGAACCCACACAAACAGTTACACGGGATTACATACTTTAATACGGTGTGTGCTTTCAAAATTACACAGTGAATTTGTGGTATACCAATTAAGAAATACTTCAGGTAATTAAATTACTTCTTGTTACAAGGATGACCAATCCATCCGGGTTCATACTCGGCTTCTGTTTTGAAAGCAAAAGATAGATGCTTGTATAAACAGAAAAAGCGTCCGAACGGCTAATATAACTCTTTGCCGGACTTTTATTTAATGAATAAGGAGTTTCTGAGCAAAGTCAAGAGTATGTACGTCGGTAACCCAAGGTACATTTCCCCAAATCCTAATTTCGTACATCAATCACACTTGTTCAAACCACACCTGGGTAAAATTCTGAATACTGATGCGCCGAAGAAGAGCAACAACTTGAGACTCGAGGCAGGTGACTGAGACGATGAATTATGTATGGACAGGGATGGATAACGAACGATCTGGCAGACTTGGGAGAAGATTCATCAACATGCATTAAAAAAAAATTGTATGAACAAAAGCGGCTCGTCCGTTTTGAAGTGAATTCATTTCCATTCCGTCTTCGTAACGAGAGAGAGAGAGAGAGAGAGAGAGAGAGAGAGAGAGAGAGAGAGAGAGAGAGAGAGAGAGAGGTGGTTTCATGCTTGAAAACACAGCGATGGAGCCCACAACCGTATTCCATGCTAAAAGAAAACCAGCAGTGCTTATTCCATTACAACGAAGTGCGTTGCCTTGTAAAAACAAAAAACTAAAAACCCACATGAAATATATTGTTTCGACAGCTCGCATTTAGGCAATTAATTCGGAAAAATGAACCCACGTGTCTGCAGCAGAAACCTTTACTTAAAAAAATTACAGGATAGAAAGACTGAGATTGGGATCTTTTAATTTGAAAGAAAAAACTATCCAGTGCAATTAGCCTTCTTCACATAATGTTTTTTCTCTCGCTTTTTATTGTTTTTTCTCGGTTAAGCGTAGCATTCCAGAAAACTGAACCTGCTTTCACGTATAACTGAATAACATGCTCCTACAATGCTAATAAAAACAACACGCATTTCTTCAGTATTAGAGACAATTTCTACGCGGCATTCAGTTTTAAATCGAAGTATTCTATTCCCTGTTACCACAAATACATCTTCATTATCCTCAAGACCAAACGAGTTTTCACTTCACAGTAGATAAACGGCCCTATTAACTTCAATTAGACCAGATACATTTTCCACCCAACTAGAGTGAATGAATTTACCGTGACCAGAGATCAAATGTAATTTCATTTATATTAACTCTTAACAAACAAAACAAAAATGTTACTCATAGCGCAGAAGTTTCTTCGGCGCAATCGAGTTTTCTGTACAGGCGCTACAGCGTATAATCAAGGCCACCGAAAACAGAACTATCTTACGGTGGTCTCGGTATAATGCTGTATGAGCCACGGTCCATGAAACATTCAACTACGGCCCGGTGGTGGCCTGTCCTATGGCGTTGCCAGACCCACGATCATGGTTAAATTTAACCTTAAATCAAATAAAAACTGCTGAGGGTAGAGGGCTGCAATTTGGTATGTTTGACGATTGGAGGGTGGATAATCAGCATACCAATTTGCAGTCCTCTAGCTTCGGTAGTTTATAAGATTTGAAGGCGGACATAAAAAGTGTGGACAGACAAAGCCATCTCAATAGTTTCCTTTTACAGAAAACTAAAACGATACAAAGACATACTGCCTTTGGAATTTATTCCTCAGAAGTTGCTGCAATCAGTTCCCCTAGACACACATCACAATGAAAAGCGATTTGGAACCGCCCTTTCACAATCCAAGAAAGTACAGGAACCCCCCGTTCACAACCCAAGGAAGTGCAGGAACCGCCACAGGAACCGCCCTTTCACAATCCAAGAAAGTACAGGAACCGCCCTTTCACAATCCAAGAAAGTACAGGAACCGCCCTTTCACAATCCAAGAAAGTACATGAATCGCCCTTTCACAATCCAAGAAAGTACAGGAACCGCCCTTCCACAATCCAAGAAAGTACAGGAACCGCCCTCTCACAATCCAAGAAAGTACAAGAACCGCCCTCTCACAATCCAAAAGAGTACAGGAACCACCTTTCCACAATCCAAGAAAGTACAGGAACCGCCCTTCCACAATCCAAGAAAGTACACAGTGGACAAAAGAGCAGGTCCTCACACAAAGCCTTTAAGGGAACTCAATAAACAAACCGTAGATATGAAAAAAAAGGGGTAAGAGGTTCATAAAGGTAAAGAGGTTTGAATCCTATAGAGAAGGGGATTGGAAATCAGCGGTAGCGATCGTTTCCCTCACTTATAACCCAGCGGGGTGTAGCAACACGACTCTTATTCCCCATTTCTTGCCCGTCAAATTCAGATCCTTAACGCTGCTAGACCGGTTCCTTCTAGCTTACTCTCGGGCACTATAAAACGCTCACTGCCTAAATAACTTACCCTATATAACTCTGACTAACCCTGCTATCTTGCTCTATAAATGCCATGACGAAATGGGCTAAATCTACCTTTCTCAAAAGAGCAAATTAATTAAGAAGAGTAATGTCATGTGATATGGGCGCTATTAGCTTTATCGTTGATAGGCTATGCACTTCAAGAAAATGTAACACAGCCCATACATACATACATATATACATATATATATATATATATATATGCATATATATAATTATATATACATACATACATATAAAGTGCATATATTTGCAAACTAGTTTTAATGTAAAAATACATGAAATATATATATACATACACACACACACACACACACACACACATATAAAGTGCATATATTTATAAATTAGTTTTAATGTAAATATATATATATATATATATTATATATATATATATATATATATATATATATATATATATATGTATATATATATATATATATATATATATATATATATATATATATATATATATATATATATATATATACTGTATACATACATATATATGTTCACAAATTAGTTTTAATGTACAAACCGTACATGAAACTTGTTACACATATTTTCAGTCATACTTGCCATTATTCATCCTTCTTTTAAAGGATTATATCGACCAAAGCGTTTGAATAAACAGTTAAATTCCTTTCACGCAACTTTTCTTAAATTCATTCTAATTATCTAAATGTGCCACATAACAACTTAATACAAAATTATTGAATAAATAAACAAGTACAGCATTTACCCTTTGCTTAAGATATCACCCCAGTCGTCGTCCTACCATCATTCACCGGAGCCAATGCGACGTATAACCAATATGTAAAAGTAACATGTTCATCAATAAAAGCCAACATAACGACCATTACCATAAACATCATCACCTTCATCACCATTATCATCACTGCTGACACCACTATTATTCTCTCTATTTCTTCTCTCTCTCTCTCTCTCTCTCTTCTTCTCCCGGGATCCTACCAGAATACCGATTGGATACTGCGGCTCGCTGAAGAAGATTCGAACCCAGAATTCACAACAAATAATCTTTAGCTGCGTCTGGTGAATAAATGAATAAGTGATGAATGAAGAGACGGACGTCGGATACCATCGTTCTTCAGCCACCGATCGGAGTGGGACCCCTCCACCAACACAATGGTGAGGGTTACAGGGAACGGCTGTCTCATGACGGTAAGTCTTGCATTGCCAAGGAAATAAAAAGGCGCCTAGACTGTTAATTTTGAAGTGGGTGGTTATTAAAGGTAAGTAATACTAGATAAAATAAAAATCAAAGCTAAAATTTAAATGATTAACAAAGAAGCTTAAAAGTGTGGCACAAGAAATTACTGAAAAGCAAATAAAGTGAAACGTCTAAAGCTCATTCGATCAACTTCATTTACTCGCATTGCCTGATTGAATAATATATATTATATATATATATATATATATATATATATATATATATATATATATATATATATATATATATATATATATATATATATATATATATATATTATATATTCGATAGAAGGCAATTTTCTACAATAGTGATCATTATGTATATTCATATTTCTCATATTCCATTTCTCTTGCATTATCCCAATGTCTCAACATTTACACAGCCTTCTAACTCATTTCAACGAGAGAGAGAGAGAGAGAGAGAGAGAAGGATAATGCTTCCGCAAAATGTAAATCCATGTAACCATTTGTGTTATCTTCTCTCGACTTACTGTATGGCCCGACGATGCCAAGCATCTTAATAAACCTCCTGCTATTTTCTCTGTCTCCGTCTTCTTTATCTACTTAGATTCCTTACTTTAGATCTATCGTTCTTATTCTCAAAATTCTCTCTCTCTCTCTCTCTCTCTCTCTCTCTCTCTCTCTCTCTCTCTCTCTCTCTCTCTCTCTCCAGAGAAGATAAGCACAACCGGCTTCATTCCTGATCTCAAGAGAATTACTTCCACTCGGCGACTGCATCTTCTTAATTACTTTAAATACAGACCAAAGTCACGCCGATATTCAAATTAGGTACCTCTGCAAGATCCATATCGGAGGAGGTCCCGCAGAGAAGAGACGCCAGTCATTTTTAATGCACAGATTCCGTCCGCAACGCTGGGTAGCTCACCACAAGCCCCTCATTCAAAACACACACACATACACACACACGAGGAGACGCTTTTCATGGGTGGCCGAAGATGAATTCATTGAAGTCGATTGGGTTCGTTTCTTTATAAAAAAAAAAAAAAGCATTGTGCCCCAAAGGTCAATGACGCCACTACTGACATTGAAACACTATACTCTTTCATACCCTCGAAGGCCCTTCCGAAATCCGATGATGAAGTTGGGAAATCCAAGACTGCTGATGTTTAACAGCTCTGTCAACACAACACAAGTCAAGGTTCCCATTCCCGGACCGTCAAATCAAGCCTCCCTCCCCGACTCCCACCACTATCCCCACCTCACACCATAAAAAAATCCCTCTCCCGCTCCGTGTTTCTCATCTTTTCTTGGGTGAATCAATCTTGCGTTACCGGGCTAAAGATAATGGCAATTTAATTCAATCTTTTTTTTCTATAAACAGGTTACCTGTTCTGGGCCGGTGAATAATGAGCATGGCATGAAAAAGATCTGCCCTTTTTTTTTACAGTTTGCTTCAAAAAGTTGAGATAATTTCCATGGCTTGGTTGACGTTCTAAAATAATGGCTTTCAAGCGAAATGTGACCATGCCATGGAAAGTTATTCTTATAACTCAACTAAAGAATAATGTTAACCCTTCGCCTGTTGTCATGATGAGTGGCATTAGTATAATATGTCCACTGGGTAATATTTATAGACTTTCAAGGCTTGCACGATGGAATTATTCTTAAATAAGAGTGTAAGTTACAAAAAACAAGTAAAAATGCGTCGAAGTTTCTTCAGCGTAATCGAGTTTTCTGTACAGCGTATAATGCTGTATGAAACTCTCAGCCACGGCCCGGTGGTGGCAGGTGTTGTTGGCACCTATAGCGGTGACAGACGCACGATCATGGCTAGTTTTAACCTTAAATAACATAAAAACTATTGAGGCTACAGGGCTGCAATTTGGTATGGTTGGTGATTGGAGGGTGGATGATCAACATATCAATTTGCAGCCCTCTGGCCTTAGCAGATTTAAAGATCTGAGGGCTGACAGAAAAAGTGCGGACGGACAGACAAATAGCCATCTCAGCAGTTTTCTTTTGCAGAAAACTAAAATTGGACAGAGGCCAAAATGAATGGATAAAAAGTAAGTGTGTCACTCACCCCAGAGAGTGTTTCTCGACACCTGTATCTCATTTTGGAAAAATAAACAAATAAATCACTATGACACTCCATCCAACCCACGAACTAGGGATCACCGCCTACTTGCAGTGGACACAAAGATTCTCGTATGCAATTGCATAAAAAGGCAACCAAGATAAAAATCCATCATCTCACATAAGAAAATGTCACGTCAAAAAAAAGGCAACAAAATTTTTTAATTGGTACGAAAATGACAAAAATATTATATTATTTTGTCAAATAATTCTTTTAATGAACTAAAAAAAGACATACTGAAATAATTAAACTAAAACGTTGCCGCTTCCTCTGTTCCTCCTCTTTGGCTTCTTCCACAAGAATCTGCGTTCATTAAGAGTACTAATAACGATAAAGACACTACCTCTTTTAAATTACATTAATCGAAAGAAGCCACCCGAGAGAGAGAGAGAGAGAGAGAGAGAGAGAGAGAGAGAGAGAGAGAGAGAGAGAGAACTTTGAATTTTCCTCCCCTTGAACACACTCTCTCTATCGTCAACTACCCCAGCACCAGATAAACCTGAGGCATCTCTATTGACAATGGCGAGAGGCTCCTTGAGTAGATAACCCCAAATGCACTCCCGGCCGTTGGCCCTGGCATGGCAGGGCACAGAGAGAGAGAGAGAGAGAGAGAGAGAGAGAGAGAGAGAGAGAGAGAGAGAGAGAGAGAGATTTGTAGTCTTAATAGTTCCCTTAGAGTAGCTCCTGATCTAGTCTACTTCTCCAAGTTCGTCTCTTTTGTAAGATAACAAGAGGCTCCCTAAAGTGATAACCTCAGTGCACTCCAGAACAATGAATAGAGAGAGAGAGAGAGAGAGAGAGAGAGAGAGAGAGAGAGAGAGAGAGAGAGAGAACTGTATAACTTTCTGACATTTGTTCCCGTTCAGTCTGCTTGTTAGTTTGTTTTTGATGTTGAGCGAACACAATGTTAAAGATCAAAATGTTATTCAGTTCCAAAACATAAGGCACCAATAAAAAAAACAGCGCTTTCTCCAGTAATCTCAGTTTGTCATAAATAAGTTACTAAATACAATACACGTACGCAGTCTAGATCAGTACATAAATAAAAAAAATGTCAAGAATCGCAGGAATACCAGGCCTTTTCTGGGGCCATCTTCATCATCCGAATAACCATCATTATCACCACCATCACCAGCTCACTATCATCTACTCCATCATGAGCTCTGTGGCACCAAGCACAGCAACCCCGTCCCCCCTCCAGACCATCGAGTTATATAGAGTAGTTGTGATGTAAATTTTCCTCGCAGGCAAAAGTGTATCACCGTCGTAAACAGGCACATAAAACGCACTGAGCATAATTTATGCAAAAGCGGCAATGTGTAAACATGAACTGAATGTACATAAATAAGCCAATGCGTTAATATAAAGCATGATGGACAGGCATAAATACTTCTGATACAAACGTACGGGAGAAAAATAATTACGAAGCATAAAGGTTCTATTACAACATTTTTGTTCGCACAGTGCACCAACAACTTTTGGATTTTCAAACACAGTTATGAGGCCGGTACACCCAACTCTTGCTATTCAACCGAAACAACGGCCCCGCCCCTTTTTATGACCCCGCAAGCACTTCCCAATCGATTTGAAAATCTATGCTATTAGTCAGTATTAGTCAGGGATGAAAACAATGGTAAAAATACGCACTGAATAAAAAGACTGAATTTTATCTCCATATGTGAAAACGAAAAATCAATCCCAACATTTAAATTCAAAAATTACACCAGACATTTAAAATTACAAAAGTTAACCCTACGAGAGAGAGAGAGAGAGAGAGAGAGAGAGAGAGAGAGAGAGAGAGAGAGAGAGAGAGAGAATGGCAAAGTGATGTGGAACAGAGAATTAACCCTTTGGCCTTCTGATAAACTTCCCTTTTAACCTTCTACCTAATTCCTATTTATCTCAATTTGCTTCATCTGAGACAGATTCTCCAAACCTCTCTCCCTCTCATTACATATAACTGTGGACTCTAAATATACATATTTGAGGTTCCTAAACTTAGTGACTCACGAAATGAAAAGAACAAAATGCATTAATGAGCAAATCTCGCGACGATCCCTTTTAAATGAAGTTGTTTTCCAGAATTTTGAATAAGGATGATCTACGAGTATCTTTAACTGGGGAAATTGGCAGGCGTTAGTCGCTGCAAATAATGCATGGGACCGTTAACTCATGTGACAAAATCAATAAGTAATGAGAAACAGCTAACCAGGATGGCAGACTGCCTTCCTGGAACTATTCACATAATAAAAAATGTTTTAAGTTAAAGAAATAAAAGAGGGATTTCGCCACTAACGACGTCTTGCGGTTTTAGAGCTGGTCGATTACAAATGGATAGAAGTAATTTACTTTTCAAAGAAATAACCGAAAATTAACAAATAAAAATAATGTGATTTCACCACTGATGACGTCTCGGGGTTTCAGAGTTGTTCGATAACTCCAACAGGATAATGGAGACAAAAACATCTTCCAATTTCCCACCGAAAGATTCGAGATGTTTTTGCAGCCAAAAGGTGAAGATGTTCCTAAATGAAAGCTTGTTCACCCTGCAAGAAACTCGGGATGATTCCAATCGAAAGGATAATTCGAACTGGTTGAACTAAAATGGGTTTAAATGCAATGGAAAGTAAAAAAAAAATCGTATTCTCAGGTTTTCGCAGTAAAAATTTGAATAAAAATCCAGTTATGAACCTTGTAAAATTATACAGAGTAAGTCATTATCAACATGTTTAACATCCATTACAAATCATTTCTCCTCCAACTTAACTCGCTGAATTGCATCATCAAAACAATTGCCCTGTCAATCCCAGAACTCTCTCTTGAACCCTGATCCACAGCTCTCATCAAAAGAAACCTTTCCATGACAGCACCGGCTTCAGGCAACGATTCGGAAGGGAAGAAAATTTATAAATGAAAGATATGGAAATGGGGAATGGAACAAGAGAAGCAATCTGCAGGTGAAGAAGAAGGGGAAGAGAAGGTGACAAGCGATGATAAGAGAGGGGGAAACGGGAGGAAGCAACGGAAGGAGGAGGGGGGGGATAAAGAAAGGAGGGGGGAGAAGGGGGCGATAAAACATGGAGGAAAGGGGAAATATATGACCCCGGAAGCCAGCCGTCCCTTTTCAAGCTTCGCACCGCAACTCTCAATTTCCTGTCGTCTGACAACGCACGCGCTCATACGCACCAAAAACACTTTCACGTGCTGTCTGGGTTCTGTCTGTCTGTCTTTTATACTAAAAAAAAAAAAAATAATAAAAATTTAAGATCTCCATCGTGACCACTTGGCTTTGAATCCCTTGATAACCAGCACGCGCCACCGCTCGACCCAAACGATTACCAAAACGAAGCGTTTGGACATATACGTCAACAGTGTCATCTTTGTTTACGTAACGATCACTTGCAACACAAGAAGGAAGCGCTCTCTTTCTGCTGTGAAGTGAAGCGAGTACTTTCGTATCTTCGAGAGTTACTGTAACGCATGTTTCATTGTTAGGACATTAATTTTTTCATTTTAAGATGAACAAATTATCCAGTGTTTTTACTGACAAAACATGCTTTTTATCACTGTACTAAAATAATGCAAACATAAATCCGAAAGTCTATTAACCCTCGCAGATCATAAAACAGTTGAACCAAAGCAATTGCTCAGCGATCATCGAACTCTTTCTGCATGCAATTTTGATATTTTTTTTTCTCTTGCCTTCTCCGTTAGATTAGTGATGTTTCACTGCATTATAATCTTGACTTGATCTCTCGGCAAACAAAAGAGAAAGATCCTCATTACGTCATTTTCGTAAACATCGACTTCATCGACGTAACTGTTCCGTCGCAAACCTGTAATCAGGAATAGTTCCTGCTTTCTTCTTATCTGGCCGGCGGTTGGATCATCACCTATGGCAAAATCCTATTTCCAATTCAGAGATGTAACTCATAAACAAGTAAATGTGTAAAGAGATAAAAGTAACGAATATACGTGAAGATAAAAATATTGAGCTTAAAGCACAGGACTGACCCGCTATTTACAACTCATTTTGCACTTTACATCCAAGGTTAAGGGCTTTACTATTTAGTTTAATTTTTCCCTTTTCAAGGTTCCCGATGACATGCGCTACATAAAAGTATCGGGTCCTCCGTTTTACTCGGTTTCCCTTAAAAAAGTATTTATCTCATTAAAAAAAAAAAGAGAAATCATCTCAACAAAAGAATAAACTTTAAAAAACTGACATGGCTATAAACATCAAAACTGCTATTCCCGAAATCTTAACTTTGTTTCCTACAAGACCAAGCCAGAAAAAGAACTAACATACAGAAATATTTGGTGCATCAACACTCACTGAGAGTGAGCCATGAAAGAAACATGCAAAAAAAGGGAGAAAAATTCTTCATATCAACAAAGGGGCTACTGGTACTAAAATTTTAAAGGTTGATTGGGACTGAAAAAAACCCCACTTTAACTTCCAATGTCACGATATAAATCTTTCACAAAACTCTCTTAAAATACACAAATAAGGACATCTAAATACTGAAAGTCAATCATGAGTCGAATAAATATCTCCTTTTCTCCCATACGTAACACAGGTTTGGCTTCAAGCTCTCTCCAAATCTCCCACCACCCGTGCCATTCCAACCATCCAACCTACATAGTCGTAAACACCGTAAGCCCTTGTTCCCCTTCGTTGTCACCGAAATCTACTCAACCAGTACAAGGAATAGAAAACACTCCATCTACAACAGTCAGCCCATATACAGAATCTGGAACAGGCCCCATACATTTGCCAGAGTATGTATGGAATTCCTTCGGCGTCAGTGACCCTGGAAATCGTGATGCCAGGAAATTCATTGACTATTGATCATGGAATTTCAGATGTTCAGCGTCGCTAGAAATAGCTATTGGGAAGTGGCGCTGTTATTTAAAATTGTAAATACCCGTACGTTTTGTTAAAGAGAAAACGCGTAACAGCATTACCTCTTAAAATAATACTTTCCCCCGTATCTCCACAGACGATTTTCTTAAAGTATGAGAACTACTGTAACTACATACACAATCTATGGGATTACAACGGTTAAACAATCAGTTATTCACTTCTCAATCTCTTGATAGTTTAGCGTTCACCCAAAGGCTGTTGGATTTCCACATGCACACACACACACACGCATAAGAAAGACAATTCTAACAGGGTTAGACACGAAGATGACCGAGCTTTCAACTTCTTTATCTTCAAGTTACTCCGGCAAGGCCTGCCAAGGACTGCCATATTTCGCGTTAAAACTCAGTGTACTGGCGTTGTGTTCTTCTACTAGTAGTCATTGCCTGATACAAACACGCAGAGGTCTACAAAGCCCAGTGCGAAAGTTCCAATAAAGAGCAAACGCCCGTTAAGTTCAAGTTCATAAAGCCCCCAATATGGAAGACAGAAACACTCACGTTAGTAGCGAGGAGCAGAGACGGGCAGACGAAAATGGATGAGTTCGGGGCACGGAGAGCAAGACGTGGAAGACACTAACACCCTTGTCCAGAGCCGGCTTGCCAGCCAACGGCGTGGAACTGATTTTATTAACAGACAACGTTCCCTAAAGCCTCTTTATCATTTTCCTCTTTTCCTACCCCATGAATATCTAAGGAGTTCATTAACCCAGTACTCATCCAAGCAGATAATACCGCGATGAACAATCTTTCAACTAGAATCATGTTTACTCATACTCTCCCCCTAGTTATCCTAATTTTTGTTTTATTCTCTCTCTCTCTCTCTCTCTCTCTCTCTCTCTCTCTCTCTCTCTCTCTCTCTCATGTAACTAACTCTCCCAGACCCTTAAAAACCAATGCTGAAATGTGAAAACAAGCTTTTTTTTTATTTTATCCAGAAACAATAATTTCCTATTTTGTTTATCTTTCTTTTATTTTATATTTATATTTAGAAGTATTTCATTTACTCTGAAACACGTTTTTCCCTTCTCTCCATTTTTTAAAATATCAAAATCACAATTCACTATCCGAAAGAAATTTTTCCACTTTTGTTGGCTCAAGAATAGATGAAAAAATGCGCAGTCATGCTCGCAACGGTATGCAGGATTTGCTTTGGCAACGCCTCTCACGCGTTGCTGAAGATCGCTCGCCCTAAATAAGAGAAAATTGGGCCCAACAAAATAAAAAGGAAGGAGAAAAATATCACTCTTATTTTTTTTCTATTTCGTTTTCGTAAGAAACCGTGACAGCCGTAACGCCTTTCAGTTATCTGATATTTCCTTTGAGTTATAACTGCGTCCTGCACGGACAATTCGGACAATGGAGTTTTTCTTTCAAATAATTTCGCTCTTCAAGATCTAACACTTCTCTCTCTCTCTCTCTCTCTCTCTCTCTCTCTCTCTCTCTCTCTCTCTCTCTCTCTCTATTTCTCTCTCTCTCAGTTCTTCAGTGGGGTGGGCAGAGCTCTCGGCTAGCATGCTGTTGGCCCAGCGTTCGACTCTCCGACCGGCCGATGAAGAATTAGAGGAATTTATTTCTGGTGATAGAAATTCATTTCTCGGCCTAATGTGGCTCGGATTCCACAATAAGCTGTAGGTCCCGTTGCTAGGTAACCAGTTGGTTCTTAGCCACGTAAAGTAAATCTAATCCTTCAGGACAGTCCTAGGAGAGCTGTTAATCAGCTCAGTGGTCTGGTTAAACTAAGATATACTCTCTCTCTCTCTCTCTCTCTCTCTCTCTATGACTATACCACGGTCTATCTAGACCGTGAAATGGTACATACATATTGTACATGCATTTATAACCGATAGGTAACCGTGGGTTTTATTTAACACAAATTATCTTTTATTTTCCACGTTGCATTTCTCTCTCTCTCTCTCTCTCTCTCTCTCTCTCTCTCTCTCTGAATGTATATCCCTGAATGCATCCACAATAAATACGTAAACGAGGATTTGTATAAGACAAATCTTCATACATCTTCCAGGTTGTATTTATCTCTCTCTCTCTCTCTCTCTCTCTCTCTCTCTCTCTCTCTCTCTCTCTCTCCTGAACGTATATCCCTGAATGCATTCAGAATAAATACGTAAACGAGGGTTGTAGAAGACAAATCGTCATGCATCTTCCAGGTTCTCTCTCTCTCTCTCTCTCTCTCTCTCTCTCTCTCTCTCTCTCTCTCTCTCTCGCTGCCTGTTCCCACACGAGAGAACAAACCGCTTTCAATGACACGAAAATGAATTTGGCCATAAAGTGACTTCCGACTCTCATGCGTGTCTTACCGTTTTCCCCTTGTAAACTTTCCCTTTGGTAACGACATGATTGTTTCCTCGTCTTTTCTTCTCGGTTGCGGATTTAACCTTCTGTCAACCCTTCTCTCGTTAGAATATACTTGGGTAGCTGCGCGTGTGTATGTATGTGTGTGTATACACAGACACACACACACACACACACACACACATATATATATATATATATATATATATATATATATATATATATATATATGTATATATGTATATTACATATATATATACGAGTGTACATGTGTCTATATGTATACATATAAATAGTATATATTTATATATACGAGTATACATACATATATATATGTATGTATATATATAATATATGTGTCCTTAAGCATAGTATACTTTTTTGGGTACTGTTTACATCCAAATTCCGCTGCTGTTATAGATTCACGTTTTACAGACAATTCAAATCTTTTCTGAGCCTTTATCTGGGATACCTGTGGAATCAAACTCACTTTCTCTCAGCCCTACCCAATGCTCGTTACATGACTTAAAATACCAGAAAAATCAAACGCTGACATTTACTCACTGTCCAGTGATCAGTCATGCTGCTCTCTCTCTCTCTCTAATTCCAACTCAACTCCCTTCCCCCCCCCATCTGTCAGCTTGGAAGTAATAACCCTTGTCAAGCATCGTAGGTGGAGGAGGCGGGTGTGGGTGGATGATGGCGATTCACCTATAGTTCGAGATTCATGGAGCTTCTTCATTAGCATATGAGCCAAGTGGACGCCCACGACCACCGCCTCCTCCTTCTCCTCCTCCTCCGCCGTAACGTTACTTCTTTTCATCCATTATCTTATTCTCGTTCGGGTTTTCCCGATGAAGAGCACTTAAAAAAAACACACACACACAGGCTTCACTGTGATTATTCTTGTAGGATTGTTATTATTCTTCAGACACCGAAGTTTTCTCAAGATTAATGGCAAATCAAAAACTTCAAGCAAGGAGGAAAAATGCATCAGTGAAAGCCAGTCTATAAACTGATGCATTTTTTTTTTCGAAACGTTTCTATAAGATTCTAAGTTACTTTGCAAATTCCAATTTGCATTTGATTTTACATACTCTTCTCGTGCCTTTTCTGAGAGACTTCAACGCTGCATATGTATCAGTATAATCACGTACTTCAAAATTCTAAAACCACAAAGTATTCATTACTTATTTACAATACGAAAACAAACACACAC
Source organism: Macrobrachium rosenbergii (assembly GCF_040412425.1). Taxonomy (NCBI): domain Eukaryota; kingdom Metazoa; phylum Arthropoda; class Malacostraca; order Decapoda; family Palaemonidae; genus Macrobrachium; species Macrobrachium rosenbergii. Next base: position 12,076,226 of record NC_089781.1, read on the forward strand.
ACACACACACACACACACACACACACACATATATATATATATATATATATATATATATATATATATATATATATATATATATACGAAAACAAGAATATATATATATGGATTACTGAAAACAAGAATCAATATTTAAATTGTATATGGATTACTTAGAACATTTTGAATTCGGTAGTGTGATGTTCATATATTTATGATTCTATTGATACATGTACAGTATATATATATATATATATATATATATATATATATATATATATATATATATATGTGTGTGTGTGTGTGTGTGTGTGTGGAAGTGTATAACACATGTACTGCATCAAATAGAGAGAGAGAGAGAGAGAGAGAGAGAGAGAGAGAGAGAGAGAGAGAGAGAGAGAGAGAGATAAGGTCTTGTGATCTTGAATTCATTTGACCTTCGATCTGCGTACACATTAAATCTTGACCGAAAGTGCTCCGCCGTCAAATCCCGTAAGCTAAATTATCGGACCTGAATTTTACGGATCTTCTTTATCAACATCGAAATTAACTTCTTTTGGCCATGAAATGAGGAAATCGCCGAGGAGCACTATGCTTTATCATTACCGGACTTTGACCTAGAATAACTCGGACTATCTCGAGCTCACTGCACTAAATTCGGAACGCAATAAAACTACGAAGGGGAAAAGGAAACATCAAGGCGTCACTGCAGCAAGATTCCTCCCCCCCAACCATTACCCTCCCCTACACAGCATAACTCTCTAGGGTTCACTCAAAAAATTATTATTATTATTATTATTATTATTATTATTATTATTATTATTATTATTATTATTATCAATGCTAAGAAATTCACAATCTCGTGAAAAAAGTTATGTAATAAAATTCCACAATTCTATAGTGAATTGTATCTTTTGCATAGTAATACAATTTACTACATAATTGCGGATTTTTACTACACACTATTATTATTATTATCAGGCTAAGGACCTAGGAAATAAAATTCTGCTGAAACCTTGGGTGATTTTTCTGTGGAGTTAATGACGCGGGTGTGTAGTTATATGGTTTTAGCAACTCTGACATTTTTATGGCTCAGGCCAAAAGGATATAAAATACAGCTAAAAATTAAATTGATATAAAACAAACCCAAATAAAATTTTGAACAAAGAGCATTGATTACTTATTCGTGCTTACGATATTTTCTTATTTTTTTATTTATGAATAAATGAATGAGTGAATTTACTTCTACACCAGACCAATCCAAGTGGTACAAACCTCTGGATGAACCTTAACTAGGAATTAACCTTACGACAAATTCAGGATGCTACAGCACCGTAACGCATCTTCTTGTTAACCTGCTCTACGACTGCCGATGACGCTCCTTGGCCCACCCCTTCACCATCCACCCCAGGGACGGACCATAGAGGGCGAAAAATGAATAGGCAAGAAACGCCTTACATCCACCGACGGAAACAATACTCCCATCGTAAACTAAGTGAACTCGTGGCTCTGGACCTTATCTCTTAAGGAATACGCAATTTTCAATTACGTCCGTCCGATTCCCACGGGGCAAGATCAACGGCCGGCTTCCATCACCCACGCATTTCTGGGCGCAAGATTTAGCAAAGGGAGCAACGCGGAGCGCTGGCTCCACCCGAGAGGTTGTTCGACCCGCAATAGCATCGTCATCCTCATCTGGCCTCAGATGGCAATTTGGGTATAAGGATCAGGGACATAGCAGAAATGACATGAAATTTATAGAAGGCGAGAAATGAAAATCCATCAGGAGATTAACTCTCTCTCTCTCTCTCTCTCTCTCTCTCTCTCTCTCTCTCTCTCTCTCTCTCATGAAAGACGGGCAAATAAGAATAAAAAGCTTTGTCAGAGAGGATTTATATCTTCTTAATCTTACGCCAAAATGGAATATGTAATTTTAAATAATCAAATAAAAAAGATACCCTCCACTAACGAGCTTAAATATTATTCATTTCGAAGAGCAGCGAATGACCCCTTCGATGCCGGGACGTAAAGAGAAAGATAAGGGTACTGGATAGGACCCCATGGAGATTTTTTTTTTTTTTCACGGCTTTATTCACGGGTTCTTTCGTTCCGCCCCGCTAAGTATGCTGGGAGGAGAAGGATCATGGCTGCGGAGAAGAAGAGAGGACTGGTCGTACGCCATAGGAGAGAGAGAGAGAGAGAGAGAGAGAGAGAGAGAGAGAGAGAGAGAGAGAGAGAGAGAGAGAGAGAGCCCAGGTTCGTGAGGTGCCGTTCTGAAGAAAATGCCTCCAGTTAACTCATCTCGTGCACCCTCTACCCAACGAAACCATTACAATGGGACATAACCCCACCCTCCCTCCCTCCTCCTCAACCTCCTCCTCCTTCTCCTATTACTACCACTGGTATATACTTTAAGCACACAGTGAACTTGAAGAACCTCGTACATCCGAACGCTCCTTCTCCTGGAAAATGACCACAAATGGTTTTTCATGGAAACAGAAGTGTTACGTGTAGCGTCCTTTAAGAACTCGCCGCCACTGCCGTTAAAATAAGACGCTTCAATGGTAGTTTTTAGGGGAAACTCCTAAAAACTGTCATTTCCCTACTCAGTCTATGTTCGTAGCTCTAGTTTAACGCTACAACAACCAGTTCAATGAACATTTAAATATTAAAAAACCAAAATATAACAAGATTATGTTCAAAGCTCTTAGCTCTACAATAAAATGTTCCATATAGCAGTTAATAATCGTGGATAATTAGTGCCCCATGCTTTTCTTAAAAATGGAAAGGGAACACACCACTTGGATAAACACGCAACACATCTTACTATATCCCACCAAGATATGATCACCATAACTTCTCCAATCAAATTAATTTTGTGGTACATAAGACAAAACAGGCTTTGATGACAATCAGCAACAGAGTTCATCGCTGTTTGATAAAAAAAAAAAAAAAAATCCTTCACAATGTATAAAACTGTTTTTGCCCATGACAGTTTTACCTCTTTTTCCTTCTTTCTTTCTGCTCGGTACTTTGACCCTTCTTACGCCCTGATAAATGACTTAGAGGGAATTGCGCACCTTTCCTCGAATTGTGTATTACAGGTTGCTTGCGACAAAGAACTGTAATCTCTCCCGGGGAGGAGGAAGAGATGCCAGAGGGGTCATTCACTATACCTATTAATGTACAAGATCAGTCACCCCAAAAAGGAGGGGGGGAAAGAGATACAAAAAATGATAAAGAAATAATGTGGAGGAAGATGAAACAAGTGGAGGGTGGAAAGGAAAAATCACGAGATGAGAGACGTAAATAGAAAGAAAGGGAGAATAATGGAGAACGACAAAACGGATAAAAGGCGTATGTCATTTTCAAACAGACCAGTATTATAATTAGAGGGACATTTAACAGGCACTGACGCAACAGGCAGATAATGTTATATAACGAGAACCTCAGGCAAACAAGTCTTTCATTTTAAATATAATACAGATGAGAGGTAAAACTATAGGTGTACACTTGTCGGTTTTAAATTATATATAATCTTATGTTACGTGACGGAAAAAAATCTGCCCTGCTCCAGTCTCTAACAGACCTGAAACCTTTGGCAAAAACCAGCGTAAATAGCAGTATCGAAAATATTAAAGGAAAAATACAGAATAGGAAAATCCCCAAGAAAATAAGAAAGCCTGCATACTTGCAACAATAAGTTTCCAACAGTGATAAATCAGCAACACTCGATAATCTACAAAATGACAAACAAATCCGCCACGACATAAAAGAAAGGAAAACTACCTTCGGTCTGTCGAACCAACATGTTCAAGTCATACGTAACAGGACTTAGTGAATCAATTTATACTTCAGGTGTAGTAATGTCCTACCATTAGTCATGATGGAGCACGTACTGCCTTCAAGTACCCTCAGGCCTCTGTGCCTGCAAACGAAAGTTAGGTCAACCGGCAGTAAAATGACATTGCTTCTTTGCTATTATCTGACTGGCCAGAAGCATATAACCTTTGAGGCTCCATGCAGTATTTTTACCTCTCCAGATGTCAGTTCTATGATATCCAGCGATAGTATTCAAATGTCATCACAATCCTCCTCTTTGATTGGCAAAGTATGCAATATTTTTTCCTTGTACATTTATACCCGAGTTATTTTCTCTTTCTCTTCTCCTCTCTCATGAAAATGGTTTATTCAAATGTCATCACTTTCACCAGAGATACGGATATTTTGTCGCCTCTCACTATCTTTAACCTTCCCACGCATTAGTCCTAGAGAGACTGACTAGATTTGCATTCCCCGAATATACTTCGGAGTCTTCATTAACAAAATTCCCAAATAAGTTCCAGGCATTCTGGAGGAGTCATGTGACACGCCAGACCAACCTAAAGGAGGCTCTGACTTAATCTTTTGACCCATGATGAAACTGTAACTCGCAGACGACCTGAATTACAAATGATTATGTTGTGAACAAAAATGGCCGTTTCATTTGCCCCAGTCACCAACCACAGCACACTTTTCTTGTGTGTTGTAAAGTAAAAAAGGCTTTAATTATGCGTTACTGGCAGGACGAAATGTCAAAGAACTTTTGCTTTCACAAATATAATGTTGAACTTTTTTTTTTAACAATTCTAAAGAACAATCAATTTCCAATGCTAGAGACTGATGTTAGATCACCAGAAACATTTCCCCTTCTGATTAATAATTCGTTAATCTTTCAAACGTAGACACTCGAAAACATCTGCCATGTAGGAAAAATGAATGAACCTTCAGAAAATGGCGCACTTGCCTTTAAGGTAACACCCTGTGTATAAATGACACACCCATAGCTCGGAAATGTCCATTTTCACAGAGTTATGAGAGTCTCGCCCATAAAGGCTTCTGATCTATGATCTAGTTAACAGGAATTTCTTTATGCAGTGTTAGGACAAAAAAAAATCGTAAAAAAACCTCCTCAGTGACTCACTCATCTATCTAAAGAAAAAAAATAAGGTTCATCGAGAAAGAAATGTCATTTTCGACATTATCAACGGGGAATAAATTCTAAGGGAGGTGCAATTCGATCTTGTCAGAAATTACACTTCTCCCTTCACGGTATTTTTATTTTCCGTCTTGCAGAAATGAAAGTAAAACTCGAGCAAAACTCATTCATCACTGAGACTGGAAAGGCAATGTCGAGTGTCATGGACAAATAAAATTGAAAAATATAGGCGTCAACTTTGTCGATATGTAAAAGAATTTGGCATGTCCGCTGCGAGATCCAATAAGTCTTCAGAAATGTAGACACTAACGATGACTGACAAGTCTATTTGAGATCAGAAAGATCAGTAAGATTCCGTATTTTCTGTTCAGCTCGGGTATAAGGAAAGGCACATCGAGAACAGGGTAACAAAATAGCGTAAGTTTTCATGGCATATTTTCCGTGATAGCGGATCACATAAATTCGAGATGAGAAGCAGAGAATCTAAGCCCTTTGATTTTCTTCTTATTTACTTACTTGTTGACGGGTGTTTATGAAAATTAGTTGATTTAATGATCAAGGTTGAATTTTTCATAAAGAATACACTAAACTATCTCTTTTTCTGAAGCAAAACATAAGCATATGCCCAATGGAAGAGAGTTCAAGGAATTGCAACAAATTATCTGTGTACAGACCAGACTATCCATCTATATATATATATATATATATATATATATATATATATATATATATATATATATATATATATATATATATATATATATTATATATAAATGCATGTACACACACACACACACACACACACACACACACACACACACACACACACACACACATACATATATATATATATATATATATATATATATATATATATATATATATATATATATATATATATATATATATATACAAATATGAAACTACAAATGTCGCTTAATATTAAATTCACGCTACCTCGGGAATATCCCCGATGGGGAATTATCACCGAAGGGGAATTTATAGGTGATAAATGGATTGGTACTGCCTATAAATTCCCCTTCAGTGATAATTCCTCACCGGGGATATTCCTGAGGTAGCGTGAATTTGATATTGCGACACTTTTAGCTTCATGATCATATATAAAGCACATTGTGATAAAAATTTCATATACATTTTATTATATATAATATATATATCTATTATATATATATTTTATTATATATATATATATATATATATATATATATATATATATATATATATATATATATATATATATATATATATATATATATATATTTTATTACACTTGGCGCAGCGTGGTTGAGTGATACAATTGAAAGATAACGTTTGCTAGGTCCATGGTTTGCTCCCATTCTACCCACCAGTCACCAGTCCACACCCCATGTTAAGTGGGTACCTGTGTCTGCTGGGATCAAGAAAAAGGTCGTGGTGCTAGTACTGTCATCCCTAAGGACTTACTAAGAAAATGGAAGGGTACGCCATTCTAGCGCCAGCCCCCTCTATTTATAAGACTGACTTCAGAAGTATTAATGGGATGAGACTTACACAGAAATACAAGGGCGTAACATTACTCTATATTTAAGCACTGTAAAAGACATTAACTACCTATGATCATTATATTCCCCAAGGTTACATATACTCTTGTAAAGAATAAAAAACAATGAAAAAATTTAGAAAGTACATAAATGAGCAACCAAATAAAGAGAACAAAGCGATCCTAAAAATTCACTTTTTGGTAAACAAATACGTAATAAATTTTACTAACGTACAAAACTAAAAAACAAGCGAAGCGTAACGTAACCAAAAAAAAAAAAAACTCACCATGAGAAGTACCAGATCCAAGGTGGAACAAAGCCCTGATAAAAACCACCTTTTTAAGACAGCAAGTTATAAAACTGCGCCTCGTCTGCATCTAAATCTACCTTTACCGTCAAAGAAGGAATCCTCCGGTGAGAATCAAATTTCTACACCTGATCGTATGACCTGACCTAACCCCACCAGCCACCCACCTCTGCCTCTTCCCTGTCACCTGTTTTGCAACATCACCCTTGACGAGAGAGGCTACAATCTCTGTCCGTGTTCTTGTTGGGATTTTTATGTCACAAGTGTCAGGGGAACGGCGAATTTCGTTACACGTACTGTAATTTGTTTTCAGCAATCACTCTTTATCTCTCCCGTTTTTTTTGTATAATTATTATTTTGTTTTAGGATTTATGTCATACTTTCTATTCTCTATCCCACAGAGTTACACGGTTATCATTGTTATTATATTATCATTGTTATTATGGTTGTTATTGTCCTCGTTGGACGAGTCGGAAGAGTTCTCGGTTAGCACTCTGCTAGGCCCCGAGTTCGAGTCTCCGGCCGGCCAATGAAGAATTAGAGGAATTTATTTCTGGTGATAGAAATTCATTTCTCAGTATAATGTAGTTCGATCCCGTTGCTAGATAACTAATTGGTTCTTAGCCACGTAAAATAAGTCTAATCCTTCGGGCCAGCCCTAGGAGAGCTGTTAATCAGCGCAGGGGTCCGGTTAAACTTAGGTATACTATTTTTTTTTTTTTAGCATTTGCGTTATTGGTCCACTCTCATACCTTAACACCTCAGTTAGTTTCCTACACCAACCATCTTCAGCAGTCACTATGCCCTTTATAACTACTATCCCCTACACTAAGGTAAAAGTCACCCTCCCCTACATTTTACATGGCTAACCTGAACCATTCCTATCTCCTACCAAAAATTTAAGAAATGCACCCCCGCCTTCCCTTACCCCCTACCCTTTCTCTCCCCTCCAACATACAAAAAGCAATAGATAACAACTGCCTGGTGTGTGTGTCAGGGTTTATCTGATGAATACCCCGTGTTCACTCGCTAACGATTATCGCAAAGTACTCCTAGGGGGATTTAAATTAAGTAAACAGATAAGCAAGGTATGCCGCTGCATATACACCCTTTTGAGAGAGAGAGAGAGAGAGAGAGAGAGAGAGAGAGAGAGAGAGAGAGAGAGAGAGAGAGAGTGAGATAAGACTCATAGGAGATTCCTATAGCTCCTCTAGTCTTGAAATTTACCGAACCGTGTCTAGGTGCCCAGTTTTATATTTTGTGGACAGTAAAACGAATCGAAAATTCATCCTGGTGCGCTCTCTCTCTCTCTCTCTCTCTCTCTCTCTCTCTCTCTCTCTCTCTCTCTCTCTCTCTCATCTGTAGCTATATATACACTCCTTCCTAGAGAATTACATAAGAATTCAAATATATTGTGTTACCTCACAATTTATCCGAATTTTGTCGCTTGAATAAAAGTGACTTCCCTTATATCAAAATTATTTATATTTGTCTACCTTCTTAAAGCAATTACCTTTTGACTAGAAAACTGGCTATTTTCCCCTTAATATAGTAAATACTCATTAGTATAACAATCAAATAGAATTGCCCCTAAATAATGTGCCACTTTTGGTATGTAATTTTAACACCATATCCTTTCCTTCCCCAGAACCCTTCCAATTAAGATACCTCTTGAAATGGTTAAGTCCATTACTATGAATGCTTCCGTATCTGAGAAACAAACCAATTCATGATCCCTGAATACTGGCGAATGTACAAATATTCCGATGTCACTTGCTTTTAAATGAAATTCTTACCTCCTTGTGGGACTTAGTCTTTCCTTATCCGGGAAAGTACTTGCTTTGTTCTCATCCCAGACAGGGCTCGATTCAATGCCTTGCACCTTATAAAGCCCCAATCTCACAAACAATCTAGTTCACTTCCACTTATGTCGGGAGCCTGCTCTCTCTCTCTCTCTCTCTCTCTCTCTCTCTCTCTCTCTCTCTCTCTCTCTCTCTCTCTCTCTCTTTCTCTCAAGAATACAACGTTTATCTTGCACTGTTAAACAAGAATATTATAGAAATGTTTCTGTTATTACAATATTTCCTCCCAGCCTTAGATTCAGTTTGGCACTCCCAAAATTCACAAGGAATTCCTAACATGTATGGCAATCAGTAATAGCGCCCTAACACCAACGAGCAAAGTTATAGTATACATCTACATATGAACAGAGGTGGAAAAGGTGTCCTTTAATGCAAAAGTCGTCACTCTACCAGAACAGGTTCAAATAACCCGTTAATTTCAGTAACTAACACTAAATAGTTAAAAATATTTGCAACCCCAAAAATATAAAAATCGCCAAAATATTTTACGATCTGGAAAAAAGGCATTTTGGGAAACAATTAATGAGACAATGTTCTGGAACTGAGAAAAATTAAGGAACTAAATGAATTGTTTGGTAAACAAAAGGAAAGTTTTGGGGAACTGCAAAAGGGAAGCAGTGTTACCTGGCCTAACAATTACCTGCCATTTGAAGCAGATTCACAAGGTAAATAATTGCACCTGGTCGAACTAATAGTGCTGCAAACATTTCGAATTTTCTAGAAGCAAGTTAAAAAAATGACAGTTAGGAATTTAACCAAAAATAGAAAAAAAAAAAAAACAGAGAAAATACTATACAAAGCTAAGAAATAATAATATTTTCAAAGAAAACTCAATTTGAAGAAAAAGGTAATACAGCACACCTGCTTGGGTATAAGGACACAGAAACTTAAATATATGAAGAAAATAATGCTAAACTGGACCTATAAAATAAACGTAAAATCAATAGGTTATTAACTTCGTTTTTTATACACGAGAGAATCGCTAAAAGAAAAAAAGTTAATCTAAAAATTAAACCTACACTTATCAACATCTAAGAACCACTTTCAGAACAAGACTGAAAAAAATACCTAAAAAAAAGCACACATATTGGCTAACCTTAACAAGAGGGCCTTTAGCAACCGTACAAACGGCAGGCCACTTAAAAATCTTGGGTAGGGGCAGCAGAAATGAAAGAATTTCCGCGAGCAAGATTTGGGGAACTCCATTTACGAGGTCAGCCATTACAAGAGAAGGGGAAACAATAGACACGCGACTTATGGGATCTACATACATAAGAAGCCTCTAAGAGCCCCTCTCAATTTGAAGGCCATAGAATCGGACACTGAAATGGCCACAGAGGAATGGACATTACAGAAAAGAGATAATAAACTGATATTTCTCGGATACAGTCAGAACAGATACTCCAGGCGGAAAAATGAGGAGGGATTATGAAACGGAATAAAAGATTTCTCTGTAAGGGAACTCAAAGGACACCCTCAAGGCTAATCGTATATGGAAAATCAAATAGCACTCCCAAGATGGAGGAGAGAAGGGCACTGGGAAGAGAAATAAAAGAAGCAATGAAGCAGAAAAAATATCGTGAGAAGCAATGGCAGAAACTAATCTCTTCTCGAACAATATGAAAACTGACGACCTGAGAAACGGCTTTAATGGTCAGTCTCGCATGATTCACAGGTCAAAGTGGCTCCTTGATAAAATGGTGGGTGTTCTCCAATACAAGCCAAATAAAATAAATGAGTGATGATGAAATCTTTCACAGGAACAGAGATAAGAAATGAACAATTTTGCGCAAGGTAATTCGTAAACGAAAAATATAAGATGATAAAGCTTAATCTGGTGTTAAATTTCTTTTTAATGATATGTAAGACGAAATAATACGAAACCATTAATTTCATTTACCTGCGAGATTTAAGATTTTGTATTTTTCATTGCAACATGGGCGATCATCCACAAAGATCGAATGCAACATATTTAATGTGCCAAGCAGTGCATCGACTTCATTAAAAAAAAAAAAGTTAATGCAGGTTATCTCCCCGAGACAATATTAATAATTTTCAGGATGAAAACAGGCAGTTAAGATTTACATTCTGATTTAAACACAGCTTTCCAAAACATCTAAATTAAAAGAAAGAATATATTCTCATCAAATAAAATATTCCTTTCTTGCGTTGAAAAACAAAGACAAGTCTTAAACCCTCTATTGCTGAGGTTCTTGGGAAAAGGAAACCTACAGCCCATGTACACCGTAATGCAACTCCCTTTTTAAGTCCTAGGCAACGAGGTGCGGGAGATACTAAGGTTGATAAACCATCACATCAACATTGCAAAACAAGATCCCGCACTTTCTCCGCTTTGAAATCTCTCCCCCGTAATCCCTCCATAAGGTGCAATAATAGAATTTAGCGAGGAGTGATAGCCCCCACCCCTCCGTAAAAGAAAAAGAAAAAATCCTTTAAATCCCCCCAAACGCGACTCCTATAGAACCACTTTTCCCGGCCCCGGGACAGGGCAAGAAGAGCCAGTTGAAAAGAGAGTTGGCGGAATTTGCGATGCCTGTCCGATGGCTTTTAAAAGTTGCGCCCTTCCAGATGAGGGAGAAGTAGTACTTGGCAGCACACGCCCAACCTTAATCAAAGACCCCGAGTCGTAGTTCCGCACGACTTCGGCATTAACACTCGACAAGAGAAGACGACCCCCCTCCCCCTATACGTCTCCCCTTTTCAAAAAATTTCTCCTGTGCGCATTTCTAACTGCAACGCTATCATTACGGCCGTCAGTATCAACGTCAGTCGAGCTTGCTGCGCCAGAAATTCAGAAAAATTTACGAAGAAAGACCGTCGTAGCTTGAACATGCACCGAGGAGCTCCTCGTTCCTGCAGGTGCCAGGAAGAGAAATAGACTGTAGGTGTTCAAGTCCAACTATCAGTTTCAGAGAGAGAGAGAGAGAGAGAGAGAGAGCTCCTTGTTCCTGCAGGAAGAGAAATATAGGCGTTCAGTTTCAGAGAGAGAGAGAGAGAGAGAGAGAGAGAGAGAGAGAGAGAGAGAGAGAGAGAGAGAGAGAGAGAAAACTCCTTGTTCCTGCAGGAAGAGAAATATAGGTGTTCAAGTCCGACTCGCTTTAAGACAGAAAGAGAGAGAGAGAAACTCCTTATTCCTGCAGGAAGAAAAATATAGGTGTTCAAGTACTACAATATATATAGGAAGAGAAATATAGGTGCTCAAGTCCGACTCGTTTTAAGACAAAGAGAGAGAGAGAGAGAGAGAGAGAGAGAGAGAGAGAGAGAGAGAAACTCCTTGTTCCTGCAGGAAGAGAAATACTGTATAGGTGTTCAAGTACTGGGAAGTGAAATATAGGTGCTCGAGTCCGACTCGCTTTAAGACAAAGAGAGAGAGAGAGAGAGAGAGAGAGAGAGAGAGAGAGAGAGAGAGAGAGAGAGAGAGAGAGCTCCTTGTTCCTGCAGGAAGAGAAATATAGGTGTTCAAGTCCGACTCGCTTTAAGACGGAGAGAGAGAGAGAGAGAGAGAGAGAGAGAGAGAGAGAGAGAGAGAGAGAGAGAGAGAGAGAGAGAGAGAGAGGGGGGGCGGAGGGGACTAGGGGAGTTAAAACAGAGGATTACAAAGGATTAGCCATTCCTTCTTGGGAAGCGCTATCTGAGGAGATACCCCCCCATGTTAAGTCAAGATCAAGATGCGTGTCCCTTCCATATCCTCTGAAGCTGCGAAGCAGAGAGAGAGAGAGAGAGAGAGAGAGAGAGAGAGAGAGAGAGAGAGAGAGAGAGAGAGACTTAACACTCATTTGCAACGTAACGGATTAGACATTCCGACGGCGTCGCCGGTGTGCTCCCCTGACTGCCGGATACACACTTGCTCGTTACACGTTCGTTTGTCTTTCCAACGGCCTCTCACTGCAATGCTAATTTGACTTTACGCGTTGGCAGTGAATTTCTGCGACTTGCGAATATCAATTACCTTCGCGGAATGGACATTTCGTTGCGGAGAGGAGGAAACCGTTGTTTATACGTTGTTTATATGGATTTACAAGTTGGTAATGAAGCCTCATGAATTGACATTTCAAATAATCCTGATGGACAGATTAGTTCTTTGCAAAAGAAAAAATAAATATTATTGGTACTTTCTAAGAACAATGCTCATTTATTTTATCCGATACAACGTAACTAATGAAAATAAATCGAACGAAAACACCTTTTTCGCTAACTGAACAGAATTCCAAATAAAATAATGAACTCACAGGTGCAAGTCTCTAAAAGAGACAGCTGCCATTCGGTTCCTTTAGCCACATCCCTTTATCGCCCAGTTGCCGAAGCCTCCGCCGCTCTAATCAGACAATCCTTTAACACGGTGACATGTGAAGCAAATCTCATTGAAAAGCCCACCCCTACGCTTATGAATTAGAAATCCAATCAGCGAGCGCGAAGGGGGAACGGCATCGGTGCTAATCGACATGCGAGATGTCTCCCTTACAATGAATAGGGTACAAAACCGACGCAAATCGGCATGTGAATGAACCAATCAGCAAAATGCGCAGACAATCCGAAAGGCAATCAGATCGGCTGAGATAAAACTCAAAAGAGGACTCTGAAGTCGATTCCGGACTTTACAACAGAAGATTATTCAGGGACGCGGGTTAACAAGAATGTCTCCCACATAAAGGGATTTTCTTTTCCCTCCTTCTTAAGAAGTCCCTCTGCAAGTTGCCATACTAGGAAGGAGGTTGCGAGGTTTATCGGAGGTGTTATGCAGAGAGAGACATTACAATGGACGGGACGCAAAATCAGACACCTAAATGATCATCGATGTCTGAAGGCATGTCTAAGTAATGCGTCAGTTTCGAGACAACAATGCGTACACGAATATATGCGTATCTGCATAAATTACGAGGTGCATATGTGGAAATAAATTAGCAACCGCATGCGAACATGTAACCCCGCCAGCAGGAATACTATATGTCAGCCAAATTTTTCAATTTTTGCCCATTTGGAGTGATACAAAAATCCTTAATTTTAAAAAGTTGTCACATTGAATATGGGAACAGTTTTGGGTTGCGTTAAATTTTTACAAGGCGTTCACTCTTTTGGTGGTACAACTGAGAATCGCAATAGTAAAATCTATTAGGAATTTTTTCTTTATAAAATGAAATTACAACATACTTCCTCTCTCAACCGTTTTCACAAACGCTACCTAGAGCACAGTTCAAGGGAAGGGGAAGGTGTGTTACCTGCCCACTTCACACTATCTCTCGCTATACAGGGAGTGGCCGTCCGTCAGTCTAGTTTACAAGGACAGCATTACAATTCACTTCCAGGAATATTCAAATTTCGTGACTTCTTATTTCCCGTATCCTTCAAGGGCACTAAAGCAGGAAGGCACACTACTAAAAACCTGATCATGTCTAGAAATCGCAGAACTATGAAGTCCTCCGTAAGCACATACATATGTAACGCCAGTGCATACCTCTATATGTAATAAACACTCACTATCATCAAGCTATATGCAATCAACTAAAGCTTTCCTTCACATGAGAAGAGAAAAAGAAATATTTAAAAACAAATATAAAAAAATTGCACCGATCAACATGTTATGAAAATCAATACTAAGCTTACAAAGACATCTAACAAATAATAAAAAAGTACTCGAAATAAAACTTCATATAAAGATCAATGGAAAAGCAACGCAATGAAACGTATACAAACAAAATTCCTCTTACAAATAAAATCGAACAAATACCACGGAAATATATTAAAAAGGGCACAACATAAAAAAGAATGCAAAGATGGATAACAGACTCGGCTTTAATGTGCAGGACACTCGCAGGCGCTCAGTGGAAAAAATTACCCATTTGACCGTTTAAAAAATTATTTTTAAAAAATTACCCACCACTTAAAAATCTACACTTTAGCTATGCTTGGTGGACGACCATGGCAAAAAATGGTTATAGTGCAAAACATGAACGAAAGAATTACAGAATTCAAGTCAACACTTCATTGCGTATAACACTCGACATAAGCAATAACGAAACAGTAGACACCAAGGTCGAGATAATGTTAAAAATAACTACACAGAAATCACAACCAAAAACGAAATAAAACATAAAAGTTAAATCAGCAAAATATTTGCTCAAGAAGACAACATAAAAAGCAAAGGGATAAAATGAAGAAACGTCAGCGGAACTCGAGCCAACAATAACGAAGGGATAAAGGAGAAAAAATATTAAAGGTAATGTTTACAAACCGTGGTAATAAAAGGAGCGCGTTCTACAAGCATGAAAGCACATAACTGCCTTTATGCAATCAATGCTTGCAACGCCTACTGCCTTCCCGGGCTCGAATTGGAATGCAAACTGATGGTAAAGGAGAGGGACGTCCATAACACAAGCAAATACGGTGTTGAAAAGATTGCTTGCCTAGAGTTCATGGCATGAGCTGCAATGAAAATGGGAATTGGGCTGGAGAAGGACGAGAGAGAGAGAGAGAGAGAGAGAGAGAGAGAGAGAGAGAGAGAGAGAGAGAGAGAGAGTAGTTGTTTTATATAGTTTTCTCAGAAATAATTACAATTTATTACAATTTAAAGTTAAAGACACACACACAGATACATATTTATATCTACATATACAATTCATCAATTCACATTATGCAGGTCGATACAACGCACATACAGTATCGTATATACTATCACAAAGTAATACGAAAAGACTAATATGAACCCCACAAGAACTTCAGAACCAAAATGTATCTAAAAAGAAACTTATGCTTACAGTATATCTCGGGAGATTTTTCCAAGGGCAAAAGGTAATATGGATAAATAGTCCTTGCCTTTTCGAACGTTAAGCTCGTGTTCTCGACAAATATTATCATCATCAGAAACATATAAATATGATCAGAAATTAAAATTTACAACAAAATTCTTGAATACAAAACAGTATGAATTTATTTTCACACATTCATAATCTTACAGTACAAGCATAAATTAATATACAAAAGCAAATCCCCCAATCTCTATTTAAGGTAATGACTCTCAACTTTACCTTTCAAGAGACTATCTCTCGTGGAGTTGATATTTTTCCTGAATTTCTGACAGATTTTACTTCTTGCAAAAAAAATCTATGAAAATATTTACGAAGATTATACTGTTGGGAATAGGCTTTTGTAATACAGTAGTTACAGAATTCGAATAAGCACGCACACACATACACACACACGCACATGCACAGAGCATTTCTGTGATGAAAATGCATGCTACCGTAAGAATGAAAAATGAGGAATAATGGACTTAAAAACGAAACGCAGAAAAGCGCCAACACGGGATACGATCTGAACATAAGGATAAAGAGTCGTTACGCGAGGACTTAAAAAAAAATCTCATAAAGCGACGATAAGATCGTATGAAGTGGATGGTGAAGTATCGTAAAATAAGGATAATCTCTTAAACGAGGAAAAGTCTCGCCGGTATAGGATGACGTGAGACCCACACGGCTCCTTCTTTATCAAGGGGTAAGACTTTAGGCTTGTAAGATCAAGCGGTCCAGAATATTGATTAATATTCACGTATTTATTTACTCAACCAAATGTGTAATATTCTTTCGCAATATATGAGACTCTGTGTTAATTCGGAAATAAACTTGGGTACTGATGTAAAATCTTATACAAAGACCAAAGGACGTAAACCCACGAATGTAAAACCAAACTAAATTTTTCCACAGTAATTTCTCCCCCCTCTCTCTCTCTCTCTCTCTCTCTTTCTCTGTCTCTCTCTCTCTCTCTCTCGGGTGATGGCATCAGTGCGCCTTCCCACAGAACTTAATATTTAAATATGTTATTTCTCAGATTAACGCGCTGCAAATGATGTTTTTTCCTTATATTGGAACACGGAAATTACTGTAATGTACCAAATTGAAAAAGGCTTCCGTCCGTGGGAATGATAATTCAAGAAATTGAAGCTTCCTGGTACGTCGGTTCCTAAGCTACAGAAGTGAAAATAATGGAGACAGAATATAGAGATCGATGTGCAAAATCACTGTTACATTATCAAGAAAGTAAAAAAAAAAAAACCCGAACACAAAAGAAGGATACAAAAAAAGAAAAAATATACGGTTTTAAAAACGAATGAAAATCGTGTTACTGAAGTACCTATTTAAGCATCTCGTGAGAACGAACAACGTTTCAAATGAAGATGAAACTCCCACATTAAATAAATTAACGTGACCACAAGGCACGCGGACCTTCCTTTAGTAGCCACTAACCACTGTAAACAAACCGCAAATTTGTTTTTAAAACCATCAAGGTTTCTATCGATGGCCACATCAAGACGGCCGGGATTGTTTTCACAGACCGAAAGTAAGAAAACCGAGAGATTCGCCTCCTATACATTAGATGCGGTTTTCTTTATATCATTAACCTACATATTGGTAATGTCACAAAACCAGTGACCTAATTGAATCAGCTTGGTAACATTAAGCTTACCGCAGGCTTGGATAGACCAGTCTTTCACATAGGACAGTACCTTGTTGATAGATTGATTTCATATTACAAATAGGTGTTACAGAACTTAGGTTCGTCGAGATATGTTTACTGCCCTTCTATAAATTATATGCATCGTTGTTACTTTCGCTTGTTACAACACTCTTACATGGTAATGGGCCTCAGAACAAATCTGAAATACCTTCAAAGCATTATTTGTCACTAAGAATAATCGCAATTATATACTACATCCGATAAAACACATCTCTGCCCCTAGTCAACAGTATGTATGTATACATGTATCAAAGACCACATGGAAGCAATAAAAAACGGTTTTAAATTTCTTTGCTGTGATGTACGACAGATGCATCTCGTGTCAGTGTGATTAAAATCATGTACGTATTATGTATACATGCATGTATGTGTGTACATATATACAAACACACACATATATATATATGTATATATATATATATATATATATATATATATATATATATATATATATATATATATATATATATATATATACATATACACACACTGCAAGTAAATCCTCCCAACCTCCACCTCATTGTTACACCGACAACTTTATGGACCTCGAAGCAGTTCGCCCTCTAATGAACTGGAGGAGTTTATACTCCATGGCCTGAAAATCCTGAACACTTGATTAGAGAAGAAGAAGAAGAAGAAGAAGAAGAAGAAGAAGAAGAAGAAGAAGAAGCAGCGAGCAAGCAAGCAAGAAAAAGAAATGAAGAAGGGCATTGTAAGATGAGACGAACAAGCATAAAAGTCCGTTTCAAGAACTTGAGTAGCAAAGAGCTAAAGGATTAACTGCTCCTATTCTGAACGGAGAAAAAAAGGTGAGTGGGTAAGTTAAAAGGACACAAACACGCAGCAGCGAGCTAGCCGAGTCATTGCTGTAAATGACAGGGTTAATTCGGCGTCCATTTACGGAGAGAAGAACAATGCAAGCACATACTAATTCAAAGATCGAAGGCGGTTCGTCCTCTTGTGTGGTAAAGTGGGACGTGTTCGGGGGCCGACTCCGTTCATGTAAAGATGTGAATGATGGTAATGTAATAGAAAAGAAATCATAAGGCTATTCATAAGAGGTGGCTCTCTCCTTTGTGTTTGGGAACACGCTACCTGCAACGGCAGGATCTTCTTATCAGTTTTTTGTTACGTAATTCTGAATATTACGGTCGAGGTCTTTTGTAAAATCCTGACAAAATGCATTGGCGTTCTGCTTGTGTGTGTGTGTGTGTGTATTTCTAAGACTTGAGACAAAAGCATATCAGCAACTACATGCACTCCAAAACACTAACATTAAAACTACAAGGCTAAACACCAAAGAAGGTACAACGGCAGTGGTTTTTTCCTTATGAGTTTTCGTCTGGTAAAAAAAATCTTAAACAGTCTCCAAGTTCTCTGTGAGGATGTAGTAATTATCATTCACATTCTGACTGATTAAATGATCTAAAGCTTCCTTAGGTCAAGTTTACCAAACAAATATCAATTATACTGTACAAAGTTATGCGACCCATATGTTCTCGCACTGCGGTATTATGAAGTTAGGACTGTGAATATATTTCAGAAATTTTTTTTTTCTTCTCAGCGTAAAAGCGACAGTTTTGATTTATTTCATTTATAGGACGACGATCAAAGAATGATTACAATAAAGCGATGTAAATTGTCCGGCGCATGTGACGGCGTTACTAACCTAAGCAACTATGGTATGTTAACAGTAAACTACTGCCAGTAGCGTTGCAGCCGTTAAATAGTTTCCTCAGATATACTGAGTCAAATGGCCGTCAATTGATCATGCGCCTATAAATGATATTCTGACATCATAAGCCATATTCTAAAACCTAATATTTTCCGAAAAATATTTTAAGACACACCGTCAACAGACGTAGCAGTCTGATCATGTTAAATTCAAACATGAAACGTACTTTAACAAGAATTAGTAACCAGTCTGGTTATTTGGTGACAAAAATGCTTCAGTTACCAAATATATATATATATATATATATATATATATATATATATATATATATATATATATATATATATATATATATATATATATATATATATATATCAATATAAAATGGAGTACATCAAAACAAAGACACATGAAACTCAATCACTTACATGATAGCAGACTTATGACACTTCCAATCCTGAGGTTAAAATGACACACTCACCTGAAACAGAGAAACAAAATTTAGATAAGATAAATTTATAACGGGTAAACAAATTCATCATTACAGTGAAAACAACGAATTTCAAAATAAAGAACCTATCTCCGACACTGAAAAACCTCACAAAAAGCAGCTCATGAAAAAATGTCAAAGGGTAGGAATGTCTTGTCCTTCATTTGTCTGATTATGATTTGTGACTCTCCCAACTATCTGTGACAACTTGGCACTGACAAATACGTTCTGGCGCGGCTTTCATTAGAGAGAGTGAGTGTCGCCCGAGTACGAGTGCCTCCTGTCACCGCCGACTCTCACCTCCTTAATTAGGGTGATTAATGAGTTTGACACCTACAGTCGTATAAGAACAGTATTGTGATTAATAAGGAAATAACCTGATTTACCCAATCGCAATTTTTTCACCTTCGAGAAAATCTGATTGAATCCTCATATAATTTTAGTATAACTATTATAGAATTTTTGTTGTTACTTCTATACGAATATCCATCAAAATTTAGTAATCATGCAACGACGAATTTATAGAATAACATCTACAATATCCCCTCGTGATACAGACAGTCCTACTATCTCACGAATATGTAAGCTGATTATAGATATGACCAAGGTCCTTAGCTATGACGTGAATATAACCCTGACCTCATTCACTAAACACTATAAAAAAACAGGGAGGGACAATGGACATAACAAGATGGAGTCAAGTGTCATATAAATGATAAAGATTATGATGTCCCTGCGGATACTTAAACGTCACGTAATGAAACCTGCTGGAGAAGTGTGGATGTTCGTTTGGAAGATTGGACAAGAAAGATGAGGGACGCTGCAGCCAATAAATAAATAAAAATGAATATGAGAATATAAGAGAGAGAGAGAGAGAGAGAGAGAGAGAGAGAGAGAGAGGGGGGGGGGACAGGAATGTCTTTATCAGTGTAAAAGTCTGCAAGCGACAGATGACTTACTTTAAGTAGGCACAAAGTTGCGTGGCGCCAGCCATGGCCTAAATCTGCAATGCCTTAGGAAAGTTCCAACATCCCCCCCAACCCATATATATTCCTGAACCCTGAATCGAAGCCAAGTGCCAGAAAACTTTCCACAACTTGTTTTCGGGGTCTTAATAGCACAAGAATTCTAACAAGCACATTTATGAATGAGCGGCCAGGTAGTCTCTTGCCTTTTGAGGAAATGCCATTCGGAGCCGAACTACTGTTGAAACGGCGATGAGTCACAAAATAAATTTACATATAAAAGTAGTTAAGGCCGAATTACCATACGTCTCTCACCGTCAATGATTTAAGTATTTGCTCCTCGTCTTTCGCCCCCGTCGACTGTCTCCCCTGTCACCAAAAACAGATGGCTGCAGTGAAAATGGCCACCTTTTTAGGCTTTTGTGTCCTAAAACAGAAGTCTCGCGTCTTCTGATGTATACAAATAGATCCGAGTTCCTATCAAGTGCCGACGAAACCACTCCAAGGAGGGTGTACAACTATATTACACAAGAATTAATGAGCGGCCACTGACATTTTGGTCAAGATACTTGATCATGACGACAACTTTTAAAAAAATACGGATTTTAATCGACCTCGCAAACAAAGATCACAATGGACTTTAATGATTGGAAGATATTTCACAAACTTTTATTTATTTTCTAGTTTACGACAAGTTTTAACTAAGGAAAAATACAATTCATTATCAAAATAAGCTGAAAGATTAACCTAAAATGAGTTAAACGAGAAAATATACCTAGAGAGAGAGAGAGAGAGAGAGAGAGAGAGAGAGAGAGAGAGAGAGAGAGAGAGAGATTCTTTTAAGAATGCAGGTATGAAAAAACTTTGGAGAAGAAAATTTCTCTACAAAAACGAGTAAACGTAAGTACAAAGCATGATATAACTGAAAGGAATTCAATCTTCAACGGCGGCTTTAACATGGGCTAGCTAACAGCATACCACGGAACTGAATAAATAAAACCCCACTGAGAGTGAGCCAGTGAAAACCACGAGTTAAAAATGAAAGGAGAAGAGGAACTGAGCTAATGTGTTTCTTTTTTTCAATTTCTTAGACTCTCATCCATCATCTCTAGTAACCCAGTGACCCACCCATCCACCCATCGATCTCTCTCCTCCTCCCTCCCCTCCTCCTTCCAGGGTTCCCCCCTTCCCCATTGATGCTCTCTATCCCAAAACATGACCTGTCCAGTATTACACTTTCTTCTCCGGCGTTGTTGCCTCCTGTGAACGAAACCTCCTCCCTTGGAGAAAGGAGAAGATATCAAGCCCACGCCCACTCCCACAAAGGGTGCGATTCAAGTGGATTTGATGTGTGGTTGTTTGTGTGCGGGAAAAGGAACAAAAATCAGATTAAAGCAGAATACTAAGAATAATTCTTGGAAATAAAGATTGCTAAAAAAAAAAAAAAAAAAAAAAAAACACGAATAAACCAATTCAAGAGAAAAATCAAACAAGAAATGTTGAAATAAACATACATTCAATGAAACCTGAAATAACCACCAAACAAAGCACAGCTTACACTGCCCCTACAAATGTCTTGATTTTAGATGCTGCAGTTGATTCCCTTTCATGCATTTGCCCCAGCTCAGAATGTGACCCGCTATACTTTGATGAAGCACTTATCTTCATGTCTGAGCAATCTTTCCAGCCCTTAGTGCTCTTTAACAAAGTCATCCAGAACGGGTTTTATAAATTATTTATATAATATATTCATTCAAAACAATGAGTCCTTTCTACTCCACTGAAAATTTCTTCATTAAGAAGAACCCGAAAAACCAGCCCAAGCTGCAGCTCTACCACTGCAACAAGAATCTGATAAAATTAATATCCCGCTAAGTACCTGTTTGAAATCACCATCATCGGTTGTGACATTTACCAGTATATAAGTTTTTTGCATTGCTTCATCCTCGGTCAAATACAAAACCTCCGTTTCGTTTTGCTTGATCGAGTCCTTTTCTTTAATTTTAAAAATCAATCACCTCTGCCATCCTTGGTTTGATCCTTTCATGGCTTAGTTTTGTTAAAAACAATTGGCTAAAAGAAAACAATAAATTTACATAAGACAGTTACAGCATGAAAGTTTCTTTATTTGAGAAAGAATATTTCCATGTAAAAGTACTTTCAGAAGCTGTAATAGCCTTACAGATACCTGTACTAAAGTACTTCTAGGAACTGGATTTTTTTTTTTTTTTTTTTTAACCTTTCGAAGGAACTACGAATATTTCAGCCGTTACGGAGAACTTTACAATTGCAATGTTGGAGAACATTAGCGTCCAAGAGCTCGTCTACTTGGTTGACCTGCCTGCCACACAATATCTATTTCTATATCTTTTACCCTCATACGAAGTTAGCAGGAAAACAATCGCTGATAAATGATTCTACCTCGATTCTTTGATAAAGAATCCTTGTTTATGCCTGCATTTTTTGTAGTGGCAGTTTTCTCTCTTCTTTTTGTTGATTGTCAACAACGCAGTGTCTGAGGATTTATCAGAATCAACAGCAAACATATAAGAAGTGTCTCTTATTATCTGAGAAGAAAAATTCACTGCCATCACGCTGTCTTCCTTATGCGGAAGAGAATCGAGCTTTCTTCAACTAGTTCCAATCCTGTCACATAAGAAAAAACAGGGTCAGGGAAGATGAATAGCGAACTCAAAGGAGAAAACAAGAGTAGAAAAAAGAATAATAATGATGAATGAAGCAGAGATAATAATAGTCACTGACAAAAGATACAGACATATATATACGGAAGAGCATAATGTCACAGAAGAATTAATATGAAAAATAAACCCTTCAAGAAGTTGACGACAAAAAGAAAAAAACAAATAGGTCGACAAGAAAAAAAACAGAGAATATCAGCAAATAAAAAGAAATGAAATGCAGACTCCAATATAAATCTCCCTCCTCTTTGCCAACACCGACGACTCGCCAGGTGAAAGGAAAATAAACTGTTGCTAATTCCCTTTATCGGATTTTACCTCTGCAATTACGAGAGAGACTCCCAGTCGTACCAGTTTCATTGAAAGCTTAATGCCATTCTATTTTTCCTCCGCAACTTTCATTTGCCTACTAAACAGAAGGTTAACCTTGCACTTTGGGAGCTGGACTGCCTTTCCCAACAGGATTAGAAACGGTCTTGCTTTGAGAGGGTTCTGCATCCACGCAAATTTATGGTCATTACTCTTAAGCAGCCTAAAATGAAGTGCCATCGGTCACTTTACCAAGGCCCATATTCATCACCCTCTGTCTCGTAATGGCGGATTTACGGCGACTTTAACCCCCCGTGCCTGTAGATAAAGGCCCCGACTTCAGCTCCGCGTGATCCAATTCAAGAGTTAATGTCCTTATGCGCCATATTTGCAACGGCTCCCTTATCATTTCTAAAGATCCTGAACCGCGGATTAACGAACAAAAAAGAATAGAATGCAAAATAAAAAACAGGAGTGCACATTACTGGGGTCTGATATTTAAGGCCAGATCACCACAAGTAGAAAACAATTCCGTAGAAATCTGAAGCAAAGATCAAAACATTTGAAACTGCTTAAGTATTAACTTTCAACACTGATTATGCAGATGATAAATGCCTTCATATTTTACCCATTAACTCTTACGTATCAACCTCATGATAAAACCATGCATAAACGACCCTACGAACATGATACTTAAAAATAGCGAAAATATGAAAATAATCTTTGTGATCCTAGGTAACAGAGAACCGAAAACAGACCGAAAACAGAGAGAGAGAGAGAGAGAGAGAGAGAGAGAGAGAGAGAGAGAGAGAGAGAGAGAGAGAGAACGAACATGATACTTAAATGCGAGTAAAGCGAAAATATGAAAATGCCCTCCTTGTGATTCATATACGACAGAGAACCTAAAATTGAGAGAGAGAGAGAGAGAGAGAGAGAGAGAGAGAGAGAGAGAGAGTCAAACAAACGGACATCGAGTCCGAGAAAAAAAAATTAAGAGTGTACGCCATTTTTCACGAGGTATCCTGTTGGCCATTTTTTCATTCTCTTCTTTTTAAGGAGGTTGGGCATTTATAGCTGGCGGGGTCCCTCCCGGCCCCATATCGCCCCCCTTTAATCTATCATGGTTACACCGCCGACAACAATCACCTGTGGATAGAGAAATCTCTTGTTCGGGCGCCCTCTTCGAATATAATAGAATAATAGGCATTAGAGGAAGAAGTTGGCTCGAAGTCTAAGGCTTCTTTCTTTTTTCACTCCTTCGCGAAGGATTTCCTTTCGCTTGCACTTTCTCCTTCGGTTGGATTTTGCTGTTTTTTTGTGTGTGTGAGAGAGAGAGAGAGAGAGAGAGAGAGAGAGAGAGAGAGAGAGAGATTATTCTCGTAGATCCTTTGAGCAGATTTGTTTACTTTCCTGGTACGGTCTTGTTGAAAAGGATTATGCTGCGAGAGCTTTCAGAGATTTGTAAACGGATGCTGAATGTGAAGGGCACGTCCAGGAGAGAGAGAGGTATCTTGTTACCTTCATAATCCCCCCTTTTCATTTGTTTATGCATGGAACGTACTCAGAAACATGCAGCAATAAATCAATATTTGCTAAGAGAATAGTTTACGAGAACTTCAAGTTATCTTCCTTCCATTTCTTTGATTTCGCATTATTGTTACATAATTTTCCCTTTTTCTAATGCGTTAGAAGCTATGCGGGTTGAATATTTATCAGGCATCCGTTTCTTATTATGCATTTCATTACGGATATGGCGTCTCTGCTTCTACCTTTACTTGAATCCCACTGATTTCTAATTTCAATAAAAAAAAAATAAGAGACGTTCAGTATGAACGTTACTGTTTCTCTCTCTCTCTGTCTGTCGCTCTCTCTGTCTCTGTCTGTCTGTCTGTCTGTCTGTCTCTCTCCCTCTCTCGAATTTCAATAAAGAAATAAGTAAAGTTCAGTATGAAAAAGGAATGATCTAGCTCTTCATATCAATTTAACTCTCTCTCTCTCTCTCTCTCTCTCTCTCTCTCTCTCTCTCTCTCTCTCTCTCTCTCTCTCTCTTTAAATAAAAAAACAAGTAAAGTTCAGTATGAAAAAGGAATGATCTAGCTCTTCATATCAATTTATCTCTCTCTCTCTTTCTAAAAAGTAATGTATCATCATCGGTATGGCACTGTAACAAATGATTACAATACAGAGAACTCCCTGCGTTAAGATCTCTTCCACTGATAAAATGAATTTCGAGCATCCCCCCCTCCCCCTAACCTCCCCAACCCCTCCATATATCAAAGAGGAATATCCCCTGGATATTACGATCGATATTCCTCACAATGGTATCACCACAGTTCGAAAGTAATTCTTCGAAGCCGATACTGTAACTTATTGCCCATTACTGTCTTTATTCAAGGATAAACCTAGTTAGACGGTCACGTGTATTTTACTTTCTTGGTTGTGGTGGGTGAGGGTACAAATATCATTTTGAAGCCGAAATTATCGCCAATAATAATAATAACAATATTCGATCATTTACTAAATCCATTTTCGTTATCAATATCATTATATTAAAAGCATAACTAGCAAGAAAAATTTTCCGCGCGCAAATATATACATAATGTATATATTGTACGGTAATATATATATATATATATATATATATATATATATATATATATATATATATATATATATATATATATATATACATATATATCAATATATATCCACAGGAGAAAAGAGAATAAAACACTCTAATATATATCCACCAGGCCTCTTGAAGTATATATATATCGAATATTAGTGTTTTATCTTTTCTATACTATATTGACATATATATATATATATATATATATATATATATATATATATATATATATATATATATATATACACACATATACAAACCACCTCCACAATGTCATTAGCTGCTCCTACTACTTCCACAGCTAACAAGAATTCCTAAACACAGTTCTGCTGGTGGAGTTCTTTTGACCAGCAAGCCTTCCTATTATAGTGACGTATAGCTCGCAGATATTCTATCCATCACCGGATGACAGTAAACACTCCGGAGGTGAATTAATATTCACTTACGGTAGACACACCCCTTACTCCGAACCGCGTATACAGTACTTATAGACCTCCGGATGCTATGGGTCCGTGCGCTTTGTTCAGGGCAAGGGAAGGTATGAGAGGCCTTTCGTTATGCACTGCTACTACTACTATTACTACTTAAAAAAATATATATATATATATATATATATATATATATATATATATATATATATATATATATATATATATATGTATGTATATATGTATGTATGTATGTATGTATGTATGTATGTATGTATGTATGTATGTATGTATGTATGTATGTATGTATATGTATATGTATGTATATATATATATATATATATATATATATATATATATATATATATATATATATATATATATATATATATATATTTCTGACTCATGAGTCTCTCACGTGATTGTGGTTGATGACAAATCCACTATATATATATATATATATAAGCATGAGTCCTGATGTAGAGTACAAATATATTTTCAAATCAATCTAAACAGGGGAATCGAACAGATTCCCGAAAGCCCTCTGCTTAGATTGATTTTTAAATATATTTGTACCCATACATAACTGTGGATTTGTTTCTCCACTGTTACTACTATTGTCTATTACTACTAACATTACTATCAACATCTGGGGAGGAGTGTGCGTCTGGCTCAGTTGATAAAAAGATGGTCCTGTAATACTATTTTCATTTGTAATAATAATTTAAAGCACGTTTTGAACACTAATCCATTAGTTTCTAAATCTCCATATGCTATACGGATAACAACACCTACACATTTATTCTGACAAACATACAGACCTGCCTTCAGAATCTTAAATGTCGATTACTAAAAAAAAAAAAAAACTAGTCCTAAATACAAATACAAATTTATTCTAAGTGCGTCAAACATTTAACAATTTCTCCTGGACTTTAAAAGACCCCTCTCTCAAAAAAAAAAAAAAATAATAATAAAGAAAATATCACACATGAGCTTCAGAATGGAAACTTTCAACTCCTCATGCATCGAAATAAAACCTGCCCCGTTAATCCATAAGCATCATGCAACACCCAGACAACTCGTGAAAGGGGTATCTCTCTCTCTCTCTCTCTCTCTCTGAGCATCTACATTACTGCGCACTAGATTTCTTTAAAGCATTTTCCCACTGGGAGACATGGCCCTCAGAAATATATGAAAGCATAGGCACCATCAATAAAACGCACTTACGAAAGAAAATTATTTTTAGTACGGTAATAAAAAAGTAAGGTCAATGAAAGGTGATATAACCCTCGTAAAACAAAATAATTCTTATAAGGTTAAAAAGCTACTGAAAAATCAGTGCGTTTAAAACCAATGATTGTGATTTCAAGGACTTGTAGATGTTATGTACCGAAAACAGCTATTTTTAGTCGCAAGTACTCATGAACAGAAGAGAATAAGTTATGCACGCAAAGCTGCTTTTTTGAAGCTACATATCAGACGCCTGAAACCAGTATGGTCAAATAAAGAATGAACAAAAATAAACATATTTAATTACGAAGCACATCATATGACGCATTACAGAGTCAAGTAACATCGGCGACGAACCCGCAATGTCTTCAGACACCTGATTGCGAACACGATCTCTCTCTCTCTCTCTCTCTCTCTCTCTCTCTCTCTCTCTCTCTCTCTCTCCCAATGCTGATAAATTATGTCTGAGGCAAACTGAATTCTGTCTTCAACCACCAGATGGTTCCCTCCCTTTTTAAGCGTCTGTCCCCTTTTACCAAATTTGGCTCACCGTTCTACATTCAGGTTCAATGTAAAGTGACCTTCTGATTGGCAGTTGCTTTCTTGTGAATGGTGTGGTTTCACCCGTGTCTTATTGCAGACTTTTCTCTCTCTCCTTCTCCGTCTCTCTCCCTCTCTCTTTCCATGTGCTTGTAGTCTATATCCATGTGTATAATCAAGAGTCACTTCTGTAGCTGCTATTACAAATATAAAATAGTCCATATATTATCACGTATTCATACTACTAACGCAATGAAGGGCGAATCTAAAGCTATTTACAGAAAAAGAAGCAACACTTAGTTTTCTTTGCTGTACTGTACATGAGCTAGCATAAAGAGACACCAGCCGTTACGGTCAGAGCAAAGGAATTATTGCCCGCGAATGCTGTAACAAAAAGGAGGAACACTGACAATAGGGGACACTGCAAAAGGAACGCTGATTACTGTCGCTGAAAGTAGACGAGTCATTTAATATTAAGAGTCATCAGAACAATTAAGAGCATAGAGCTGAGGCAATGAGAGAATAAGGCAGCCATTTCAAAGAAAGTTTCAAGAGATTTATGGGCATGGTACGCAAAAGCGTGAACAGGAAGAAACAATTCATTTGATTGGCGAACAGCTGCGACAGAGGATGGAAATGAAAAAGTAAACAGATGGCCAGTAGTTAACTAAGCCAATAACGGAAGTATGGGCAACAAAGTAACTATGGGAATGCCATAAATACGCACATCTATTGATTGAAACGTGATCAGGATTCAATAGCACCTGAATCCGCAATTGCTGTAGGAATTACAAATCTTAATAGTATACCAGACAAGAGATCAACAAAAGCTGTATCAAAAACTGTGGGCACTGGCAGTTTCGGTAGAACGATTTAACATGGTTCGCCATCTGTTGAAGCAAAGGCAGCAATAAAACAAATAAAGTGATGCTTTTGCAAACATGCCAATACGATTAACGAACAATAAATGAAATGAGATACGACGTACACAGCATCCCAGAACGTCAGTGGCACTGACAAGAGCAGCCAGTAGACGCGGAAAACAGAGTGACAGCAACAGGAGAGACTGACTAGGTGATAGCGATTCAAGTGACCAAACAAACCACGATAGCAAAATGGTGTTTCTGCATGGGGTCAGGAAAAACGACAACATCCACAACAAACAAACAAAAACCAGTTTTAATAAAGCTGTATGCGACAGTCTACCGGCGATAATGAAAACAGAAACACATAAAGACAAATGAGAAGATAGATAACGACCGCGATAACAAGCAGAACAGAAGAAGGAAAGAGAGAGAGAGAGAGAGATAAAAAATTTGAGAACCACAGAGAGAGAGAGAGAGAGAGAGAGAGAGAGAGAGAGAGAGAGAGAGAGAGAGATTGATTCTTCATTGATAGATAAAAAACTGAAAACCAGAGAGAGAGAGAGAGAGAGAGAGAGAGAGAGAGAGAGAGAGAGATTCTACGTTGATAGATATAGAAACTGAAAACCAGAGAGAGAGAGAGAGATTCTACGTTGATAGATATAGAAACTGAAAACCAGAGAGAGAGAGAGAGAGAGACCTGGAATGAGTAACGAGGGTAATCGGTGAACGAAACCACCCTTCAAGTAACCATAGTAAAACTTTCTCTTAACTTTTGATTTCTAAGGCTGATTGCATCCATTAGTTAAAGGAGAGGTTGAGTGTGTGTGCGCCCATTAGCTAAGGGGGTGGTATCTCGCGCCCTGTGATGAATCCCACTTAAGGTAAAATTTATTGCTCTATTAAAATGGGAGAGAGAGAGAGAGAGAGAGAGAGAGAGAGAGAGAGAGAGAGAGAGAGAGAGAGAGAGAGAGGCGGGTATGCGAAAGACAAGAAAGTCCCAATAATTTATCGACTCGTTGGCCAGTGAATTTACCCTCACTCGTCTTGGTTATATGCAAAGCGAAAATTGTATAATGGAGGCCGAGAAGCAAAAAAAAAAAAAAAGAAAAGAAAAAAAACACCATAAATAGCAGGGTGATTAAGGGTTAGAGCCTCGAGATTGAATAAATTTACTTTCTAAAATATCAGCGTAAATTGCAAAAACGCACTTCGTGCAGGAGGGATAATATGGTCATTCTCGCTGCTATTCAATGGGTAGGTTCTACACTAAATGCTGTATTAGCATATATCTTTGGCTGTTTGTTCAGCATGACAGATCTCCCGATAGCATCACCTTAACTTGTTCCACGGGAATGACTTGTCACCATACATCCTGGAAGGTCTCAGTATTCCCGTTTGCTAAAACCAGTTGGTCTTTCAATAAGTAAATTTGTAGCTGTATGGTCAAGACCTACTGTCAGTTGTTAATTTGCGCAAAGATTGGGTTGCAAATGCTTATTTAGTTAAGCGCTGTAATCTGTGAATTACTTACTTCTCTTAACTTATTACAGTCTTTATATATATTTTTAGTTCTTAAATCTCGCCACAAGGAATGCCCTTGCTGCCTTTTTAACACATTCAGGCGGGTAGGTGCAGCAATGGATCCACCTTTTCACACTTTCATCTTAACGAACACATGACCATTCCCTTTTTCAGTGCTTAAGAATCACTTGTCTTGAATTGCTTTCAACAACACTGTTGCATAGTTTCCCATCTTCAACATCCATTCAATGACATACAACACAGAGGATCAAGTGTCAGAATAAAATTGAATACAAATCAATAAATGACGTAAAGTATATCATATCAACAGTAAAATTAGGGGGCACTTATTTTTCATCTTGCACATTATTATGCAATGTATATTTTTATGTTAGATTTCCTAAAACTTAATGAGAGGGGAGACGGAGATCGCTTGGACATGTCCTTACACACCCTGGGATGAATAGGAATAGTATCAGCTGAGATCCTAGACATCAGAAAAGTTGGAAGACCCAGACCAATAAGAACGAGAACTAGAAAATGGTAGGGGGTCGAGATGAATGGAGATTTGTGGAAGTGAAAGCACGAGTAAGACACGAGTGGTGGAGTTTCAGAGACGCTCTTTGGGTCGCATGTCGACGAAGGCGACGATATATATACTATATATCTATATATATATATATATATATATATATATATATATATATATATATATATATATATATATATATATATGTGTGTGTGTGTGTGTGTGTGTGTGTATACATACATACATACATATATATATATATATATATATATATATATATATATATATATATATATATATATATATATATATATATATATATATAGTATATACTGTACATGCATATTCATCTAACATACAAAAGGAATAAGTAAACACCCCCAACCAAACAAAACGTAAAACGTAAAACAATGTGCTGACGCGTGCGTACATTCGTGCATGTGCCCTTTGGCGACCTGGCAGAAGGGGGGCATAAATTATGTAAATATCACGTTGGGATGAAGCCCGAATGATGGAACGCATTGTGGGAGATTACACGTTCATGCCAGAGCCAGCGAGTAGAGGTAATCGCCGTCAGTTACTGCTAATGGTGGAGGCCGAGGCAGGTGGTTAGGCAGCTCCAGGCATGGACGGGACAACAGGTATGCGAAGGGGGGGGGGTAGGAGTTTTACCTATGGAATAATGCATCGCCAAGAGTAAAGATTCCAATAAATATTTCATCATGAGAGAGAGAGAGAGAGAGAGAGAGAGAGAGAGAGAGAGAGAGAGAGAGAGAGAGAGAGAGAGAGAGTTGCTGGTAAACCTAAAGAAAGGTCAACTACCTAGTCACCAAGAACAAACAAAAGTTTTAATAAAAAAATATTTCATCTTGAGAGAGAGAGAGAGAGAGAGAGAGAGAGAGAGAGAGAGAGAGAGAGAGAGAGATCAAGTAAACCAAATACCTACAATAACATGCATGTTATCCAGAAGGTAATCTGCCACTGAGATACACAACGGCTTCACTTCAGAATAATGATAGTAAAGGCGTTTAAAAGGAAAGAGAAGATGAAGTAAGAAAATTATTTGGACGACGACCTGGACAGACGTAGCCATGAGAGAGAGAGAGAGAGAGAGAGAGAGAGAGAGAGAGAGAGAGAGAGAGAGAGAGAGAGAGAGAGACCTGCATGAGATATGACATACCAAAAAATGATTAAATGACGATATTTATTTGACGCGCTTATACAGTTTATCTAGTATCTAAACTAGTCGTACTTGCATTTGATTATTTTAAACCCAAACAGCAAAGAACATTCTGGACTTGAGAAGAATGCTGTATCATAAACACATGACTAATAAAAAAAACTAAGAATTAAGAATGATAACCTGAGCTACGTTTGTAAGCTAATATAATTCAACAAATAAAATCTGAAACTGAAGCTGTGATATCTGATAAGGTTCGGTCACCTCAGTCAGTATCAAGGTAGTTATTAAGCTAAAAACACTTATACACAATTGAAATGCGTTTGATTTTAATATATACGTCAAAGATAAAACTGCTTAAAAATACATAGGCTGTGCAAGCAATCCCAGTTCTCAATTTCCCACTCTTCAAAGAGATCCATCGTACGTTTGTTCAAACCTGCACTTATCCTGATCCCAAAACAAAACTAATGTACATTTATAGTATGAGTTTTTCCCTGGGCCAGGCTCCAATTATAAGACCACAGAGCAAAAATTAACTGCCTGAGAAATTGAACGGTAGAAGATGAGCAAAATCTTTTCTATCTAAATAAATTCCATACTCTAAAATTCGCACAAAATCTGTTCAATTAAGTATCCCAACCACAAGAGAAAATGCTGAGATTAAATATCATAAGACTCCAATTCAGAGAAAAACCACAAGTTTATCAACCCGGTCATTAAACCAGGACGACTAAAAAACAAAACAAAAACGACGATAAACCCCCCACAAAGAAACACGACCATCATCGGCAGCTGCTTTGCAATATGCATCACCGCAATCAACGTTGTAAATCACAGACCCATCACCGTCGCTAAACAATTGACTTCATC
This sequence comes from Macrobrachium rosenbergii, assembly GCF_040412425.1. Taxonomy (NCBI): domain Eukaryota; kingdom Metazoa; phylum Arthropoda; class Malacostraca; order Decapoda; family Palaemonidae; genus Macrobrachium; species Macrobrachium rosenbergii. The sequence goes on from NC_089781.1 coordinate 12,109,356, forward strand.
CTCGCAGCTACCGAAAGCTTGTTAAGATCCTGATATTAAGGCCCTCCTCTCGTAATCTCGAAACCGTCTAATTAAACGGGAGAAGAGGAATAAAAGCAAATGATGCTTGGGGGAAAAACACACACACACAAGAAAAAATCTTGTATCCTACCTCTGCCGAGTCCCTTAGTAATAAACATTTAAGTTACCTGACCAACCAGGGTAAAAGATAAGGGGAACATAGATGCGTGTAAACCCCTAGATAAGAGAGATAAGCGGTGGGCAAGAAAAATGAGTAAATGAGGAACGGAGGGGAAAAATGAGAAAATGTAGTCCTTACGAGATAATGATGACTATGAGACTGCAAAACCAGTGTCTGGTCTGAAGAACTTCGGGAATAACCCAGCAGGTTCTCGAAGGGCTGGGGGAGGAGGGGGGCCGGAGGCCGAGTTTATTAAACAACAACGCTGTTGGATATTTCAGACCATCTGCTCTGATTCCTCGGATGGTTCTTTCTTTTTTGTTTCTGTCTTTCATGTCTATGTATGTATGTATGTATACACACACACACACACATATATATATATATATATATATATATATATATATATATATATATATATATATATACATATATATATATATACATTATATATAATTATAAACACACACATACTGTATATGTATGTATGTATATATATGTATATATATATATATATATATATATATATATATATATATATATATATATATATATATATATATATATTTATATATATGTGTATATATGATGTTATAAAATATCTCAAACAAAGCAAACAATGAACTTACAAAATATCTCAAACAAAGCAAACAATGAACTGCCAGAGAGAGAGAGAGAGAGAGAGAGAGAGAGAGAGAGAGAGAGAGAGAGAGAGAGAGAGAGAGAGAGCGAGCGATTGTATGTTAAGCAGACAGACGGATGCTTAGCATGAACGTGAAAGTTCGAGCAACCTAGGCCGTGTTTTGGACGTGTAATATTTTTAAACAAGTTACCATACCCGTAAATAACAGCACCAATGTGAAACATCTGAATAGATTTACAATGTCGGGAAAGAACTCAAATATAGAGAGAGAGAAAGATAAAAGATAGCAACTGATGCCGTTATACTTGTTTACTGAGCTGTCATTACAAGTTGAGTTACACAGGTTTGAAACACATTACTTTTCTATTCCAAACTTATACAATTAATCCATATTCCAATAAAACCTGTGAGTTTCAACAGAAAATGCTGAGTGGTATAACCATAAGAAATGCATTTTACGTTGTTCTCCGCTGTCAGTCATGACTATATACTCGGTATATTGGACTAACCCCGGTTTAGGTTGATTTATCTAAAGGGTACTTCCCCAAATAAACAGACTTCACAGGATGGTAGGGGAAAGAGGCAAGCAGACTGTGCTTGCAATATCCAAAATTCATGAATCTTTGAGTGGGCATTTAAACAAATTACCTTCATAAAAATCCTCATATACTTCAAGGTAAAACATTTTCCTAGAAAAAATCAATTGCAATTGTCAACACAAAACCTTACAGCCTCCATGGTGGAACTTTTTTTTTTTTAAATAAAAACCAGATCCTAATGTCAACACAACCCGGAACCATGTATACAAAAATTTATCATAAAAATTATGATTATTTATATAATTACGAGGAAAAAATATAAAAGCTATTTAAAGGTCAATAAAACCAGGAACTACACATAAAAAACGTTTAAAAATATTTGGGACATGACTTACTTCCCAAAACGTTTGCAACCTTTACGATAAAAAAAATACTTTAAGAAAAAGTATTCAATACAGCAGCTTGAACCGAAGGCACAAATTCAAACATGAAAAATGCGGAAGATTAATATAAAAATTGAAATACGAAATAAAACAAGAAACGAAGCATGAGAATGATAATAATGGGAAAGACGGACAGACGCCCTGGGGGCAGACGTTTGGAATCCCCTCCACGCCGCAGCGTACAGTATATAAGCGTTCTCGTAAAAAAAAAAAAAAAAAAAAAAACGAAATGCCTAGATCCTCCCGATAGCCATGCGGAGGGGACCACGTCTTGCATCTCACGAGGCACCGTCAGGCATTCTACGACGTCTGGGAGTGACTGAAGACGCTGCCCGCGGTTGGATCAGCATTGACAAACATAAATCTCCCCTGCCCCCTCTTTTTTTTTTTTTTTTTTTTTTTTTTTTTTTTGCTTGGATAATGCAAGTAACACAGGAGAGATAAATCTTTTGGTCTTTTGTCTTTGGTCCTGCCCGAAAAAGGAAAGATGACGGTAGGATACGCGCCAGTGTTCACGAATTTTTGTACTGGTTTCGATACTGCACGAAAATAAACGCAATGGCCACCAGTCTCTCGTTTCTTGTAATGTTAACTACATTGTGAGTGGCGATTCGGAGTTTTGAATTCATTCGTTTCTTCCGAATTTTAAGCAAAAAATATGAGGGGAAAAATCACAAAATAATACATAGTCACCTTTTAAGCAATACATTAATCCCTAGCGTAGATCTTGCAATAAACGGATTCTACTCATTAGCAATTCATTTAGTTTTCTTAAGTGCAAATAAATGGGAATAACAGATGGATTACAGAAATGGATGCTATTTAATTTAAAACAAGAAATAAAAAATAAAATTCACAAACCTTGAATGGAACCTGAAAACCTTATTTATTTACGCGTATCTTAATAGTCTTAAATTATCAATATAATTAACATCTAAGTGCACTTATTCTTTTTTACAATCTTCGAGTTAACAATGTAAACTGAAAGAAATTACCAAGCTGTTTAATGTATCACTCTATGATAAAGTTGGGAAGTACAGACTGTGGAAATTTATGAAACCAATCATTTTTGCATACCTTTCTTGAGAGAAAACATGGAGTCATAATCATTTCGGCAACAGTATTCTAAAGCAGCATAAAAATACCACGAAAACTAATCGCTAACTCGTATGCCAAAATAAAAGATTATCGAAATTTCGATTTCCTTTCCTTTCCATTATCATTCTTTGGAATGGTGACAATAAATTCTTTAAAGATATAGCCGGTGCCTTGCAAAGTTCTACAACATACAGTGACATAAATCCCAAGGCTAAAGACGCCCAGATTAAACAGATTAGAAGGGAAGCTTAGGGCCACGTTCACTACAAAAAAAAAAAAAAAAAACTCGAGAGGACGAATAAAGCCCGGCCAAAAGTACGGTTCCACACAGTTCATATAAGTAATCTCAGTGAATTTGTGGATACGTTATCCAGTCTTCGAACATCTATTCAAAAGTACGAATCCATACAATGACACAAACTCGTAAAATTGTAAGTTTTGAGGTCATAATATGTCCTGGCTTTGGAATTGCAGGCAAAAATACAGTACTAAACAAAAGTCCACCTGGTAAACTTAATAGGTTTGTTTTCACGTGCCTCGGCTTTAAAAAATGTTTCATTCATCACCAGAAGCTAAGAGAAGTTATAGAAATTTGCAAAATTTGCAGTAAAAGGTCTTAGCTGACAGTCCGACGTTACAATTATTAATTATTATTATTTCACCAAATGAAACCTACTCACGTGGAACAAGCACACAGGGGCCATCGACTGGAAATTCAAGCTCCCAAAGAATGTTGGTTTCAACCTCCCACCGTAGACCCAACACTGCAGCAGTAGCTGATCATGGTATACAGAGCCAGTGATCTTTCATCGCCCTCGGGGAGACGCGAGCCTTCGACATCTGAGTGGCATAACACGACACTAACCACTATACCAGCGGACCAGCTGAATAGCATAACATAAACGACCTCCACATAAAAGAAAATATAGAGGAATTTGATTCAGATAAAACCTTAACGGCGGCAAAACAAGCAAAACAAAGATGTCCCGTGTCCCTACGGCCCTGGAACAACGGCAGAAAAGGCTCTCACTCTTGTCGGTCCCAATCATTTACATATCTAGTTATGGTGTTTTTTCGCCTTTGCCTATAATAGCCATCGACGTGGTCGTTAGAGGCACAAACGACCTTTCTCCAACTGGTTAGCGAGGCGGTTTTAATTACAGCGTGTTTACTGGGAACAATGCAATTACATTACCCGTTATGAAGTGAGTTATTAACGAAGTGACTGACCTAGTTTGCGCACGCACGCTCTTTCACGTACAGACATGAGCTGTTGCGTAATACTGAAAGTCTCGCTACGAACTGCAATGTAAAAATACTATTACAAGGAAAGTGCATACAACTACAAGTAACCTGTACTGTACAATTACCATTCAGCTCTCTTAAACTATACTTAAGCAAACGAAACTGTAAGTAAGTGACTTTGAAATCTTGTGTCTCACAAACTGATGCAAATAAGATTGAGAGAGAGAGAGAGAGAGAGAGAGAGAGAGAGAGAGAGCAGTATTTATGTACGATTTCAAGAAAGTCTCTGAAGCTAGCTTTAACGAGAGAGAGGGCCTCAGAAGTTCGTTCTAGAGAGAGAGAGAGAGAGAGAGAGAGAGAGAGAGAGAGAGAGAGAGAGAGAGAGAGAGAGAGAGATAACAGTATTTGTATAAGGTTTCAAGAAAGCCTCTGAAGTTATTTCTAGCTACAGAGAGAGAGAGAGAGAGAGAGAGAGAGAGAGAGAGAGAGAGAGAGAGAATCTTTCAGCGCCATAAACTGGGCTTAGATACGAAGCAGCACCGGTCGCGGGTCCTTACGGATTCGGCTGGCTGCCAGAGGTACAGGGCACGTCAATATAAACCACCTGAAGAGCATGGCAACATATGCAAGTACTGCTGGTATCCGGTGTCAAAGGCTTTTGTCTAAATATGGCAATGGGCGTCGCTGGCTCATGGGTCGGTCCTGGGAAGCCCATACATTATCCAACAGTTAGAAAAAAAATTGAGAAAAAAATGAATAGATAGGTGATTACGTTTATTCATAAAAAATGGTGCAAACGTTAAGTACATATTTATAGGTATTTGTTTATTAAGAGATATATTAAGAGCTGTGTTCCTGTTTATATCACTATCAAAGAATAACAATATATGAAAAATATTTGGTATGTGTTTATTAAGAAATATATTAAGAGTTGTGTACCTGTTTACATCACTATCAAAGAATAACAATATATGAAAAATATTTAGTATGTGTTTATTAAGAAATATATTAAGAGCGTTATACCTGTTTATATATCACTATCAAGAATAAAAACATTACAAATATTTCAATATAATATAAAATGGCACTATACCCTTGCATGAAAAATCAATTATTTACTATATTCAAATATAGGAACAAAATACAGAACGTAATAACATAAAAGCTAATTAGCCATATATATAAGTCTAATAACAATGAATGAAGCTCCTGCTTATCTCGGATCCATCGCCTATAAACGTCTCGAAAGATTTCTAGGCATATTGTTGCGCATGCGTAAACAAACACTTGCAACATTCACAATCTTGGGTGGCCATTGTCCGTGGAAGCAAGGGAACCCTTCCTGGCTGGAGATGACCGATAATAATGAATTGAAAGAGGGATAAGGGGGAGAGAAGAGATGGGTAAAATGGCAGATAATAACCGCGCGCATAAAAGGAGAGAATGAGGAATTAAGCATAAAATATACCCACACACGCCTTCGCCTGGATTACGATCATGCAGATTATGCAAATTAAATAATTTCTCCTTTGATTGTATGTTTTTGCATTATATTACAGCTTATCTCTCCTTTTTATCTGAATTTTCTGTCTAATTACCATTTAACTTTCGTTAACTTCCTTAATACATTTTTCTTATTCGTTCCGCTATTTTTTTTTTTTTGTCATTATTCTTCCTCGTAATCATACCTGTTACTTCTTACTTTACCGTCTTCTTACTTTCCATGCTTCTCTTACCTCCTCAGTGCTATTCATTCCAAGTGTTTACCTTCGAAATTAATATTCCCAAACCCGCCTGCCCATCAGGGCCCTTAATTCATCATCCAGTTCCCCAGCCCGTCCACTTTCTATCCTGAGAGGAAAAACGGATCTCATCG
>NC_089781.1:12117880-12125380 GCF_040412425.1 Macrobrachium rosenbergii
TATATATATATATATATATATATATATATATATATATATATATATATATATATATATATATATATATATATATATATATATATATATATATATATATATATATATATATATATAGAGAGAGAGAGAGAGAGAGAGAGAGAGAGAGAGAGAGAGAGAGAGAGAGAGAGAGAGAGAGAATTAATTACAATAATCTTGTGAACAAACGGAACCGAAGCAAACTTCTAATGTCATATTTTATCACTATTAACAAAGTTCTTTCCCTTCCCAAGCCCGAAGATAATACACTATCACATATATAGAACAAGAAGGTAAAATAAAAAAGAATAAAAAAAAAACAGAGAGCCATAAACATACACAGAGTGGAGGCTGACCCGTTATGATTAGCATATTCAGGCCCTGAATGTGGTCATCGGACATGGCCAGAACTTACACCCTCATCGGTTCTTTACAATGTTGACACGATAAGGTTCAGGTCTAGCCTACCTCGTTTGAAGTCTCTCTGACTGATAAAATGAAGACGTCGTCCACGACTAGAAGAGGCAGTTCAGTTCACTAGAAGACGATACCCATTTTCAAAATATAAAAACAAGTTTAACTAGATCTAAATTCTAACAATCATGAAAATGGAGTACAGGCATTTACATTTTGCACAGGAGTCTTCTATAAGCGAGCGTGAATTATATACATCGCCGCAACCTACATGGATTTATAAATTAAATAATTAAAAATAACCATTATTAAAAAAATATTATCTGACGGTACTGAAACCAAACATGCCACTGAGACACATAAGATGCCAGCTACCTCATATTTTTTTAAGCTTAATATGGCTAAACTCCCGCCTACTGATACCTGACCTAATAAATTCCCTTAGTTAAAACAACATTCAGATGTGGGAGACTCGGAGCGATACAATCTGTCCTTGATTTACACCGAGATAGAAGGCGTCCAGCGTTCTCGCCATGTTAACAAGACCCAGTATCCATAAAACTGAATGCAAGTGCATCCCCTCGCGGTTGTAGCGCTAGCATATAATAATTAAGCAAGCGTGTTCCGAACTATCTGCTTATCTAGATACAAGGGATAAATTTAACCGAGTTTCGTGTGTATGTGGTTTCTGCCACGAAGAGCAGCTGCAGAAAAAAGGCCAGAAGAAAAAGGTGAGGAGCGAAAAAGCTCTTGCGGAAATAAGACAAACTACGAAGTCTGTCAAGACGTGTTAACATTTTCGTCAACGTTTGTGACGATTTCATTTCCTAAGACAAAGTCAACCATTCTTTCAACTTATCCCACATATTTCATTCTGATAACTACTATTTCGAGCTCCGCACGTACAAGTTAACGGTCCCTTTCACGTGATTTAGAGCGACAGATTGTTATTCTGCCTGAAATAACGATCTACTACCACTACTCATACCAGGGCAAACTGTCTACCTTGGCCACAGATGACAAAATTAGTCATTCTTTTCAAATGATTAACAGAGAAAAACGAAGCCATTATTTATAAAGACCAAGGTACCTGGTTTCCTGGCATACATTACGTTAAGAAGCGGTAATCAAGGTCTTCTATGACAAGAGTTAACCACTTATTTTCTATATTCCGCGGTGACAAATGGATACTAGACATTCAATTGACAATTTTAACAGTACATTTTTCATACTTCACTCTCGTACAAAGAAATTGTACAGTCAGATTCAGTTAAGAAAACGTAACTCTGTTACACATATTACACAATGAGAACTAAATGCTTCAAACACAAAAAAATTAACTCGTACAAATACGGCAATACCATAGAAGGTATACTGTACATCGTAGAACCAAGTAGAAACAAATCGCGGTCCCAAACAAATTAGCGCTTGTTGCAATTTCACAAACGACCCTCGAAAGTACCGTCATTTTTAACATCCACGAGAACCTAAGCTTTCGCAACGCAGGAGACCTCCCTGCCACCATCGTCCAGACGGAGATGGAACAAACAATACCTGCGCAAAGGACTTTCGGAATTAGCTACCCCTCTCAATACATACCGTAGCTAATTAAGCCACGTCAAGAGTACACGCTGTTAAGGGCATCTGCTCTTCCGACAAATACGGGCCGAGGCCTTTCTCTTCCAACTTCCCCAGGCTGTGGGAAACCATTTCGACCACCATTCATCTGAGGAGACAGGTTACACATCAAACTAACCATACTACCTGTCGTACACAAGCAAATGTCACTGGACACAAGTTACTGACGAACGTTCGGATGTCCTGTGCTAGTTCTAGAAAGACCTTGGTCTTGTGACACTTTTATTGCATTAGGGACTTTCCAGATAATAATAAATTTTCTTATTACATGAACTATGGAAGATCATGCCTCACTTACTTGAAATCACAGCATGATTTCCAAAAGCTCCATGAAACGAGTTACTGATTTACTGATCCATAAAATCTAAAACATATTGTGTTTTTGCCACTTTACACTTTACATCTTGGTGAAGCAAGACGTACACCGGTTATTAGGTTCTTTATTTAACTTGAGCACGTGCTATCATAAGCCGACTAGATTTACCAATATAGTTTGGAGAGGATGAAAATGCCACTTTGTCTTCATTCTAAGTGTCATATGAGTTAAAAAAAAATTATGGAACATTCAGTCTCCTACCTCTAAAGATAATCAGGAATGATCAACGCCCTTCCTTAAACAACATCCAGTGAAGTCCCTTTTCTCTTTCCCTGAGCCTACATTCGCTTCACCATCCATTTTATGCCTATAAAGTTTCTAACCCTTCTCGATTTCTACAACCGACAACCACAAATTGGTTTCTTCCTGGCTTTCATGCTCACTCTAACCAAGGGGTTAGAGAAGTTATTCGGTCACTTAGAACCACTTCTGAATGTATAAGAGAAGGACAAAGTCTTAAAATATGAAGAGACATTTCATAATTCGAATACCTGTCTGTCTGTCTATATATATATATATATATATATATATGTATATATATATATATACATATATATATATATATATATATATATATATATATATATATATATATATATATATATATATGTGTGTGTGTGTGTGTGTGTGTGTGTGAATCATATGAATATATATATATTATATATATATATATATATATATATATATATATATATATATATATATATATATATGTGTGTGTGTGTGTGTGTGTGTTGTGTGTGTTGTTTGTGAATATATATATATATATATATATATATATATATATATATATATATATATATATATATATATATATAGTTAGTTTATAAATATATATATGAATTATGTGTTTATAAATATATGTATATGAATATATGTGTATATATATATATATATTTTTTTTTTTTTTTTTTTCCACAACACTGGGCTATGCGGATCCCCACGAGTATTTCGAAGAGTTCTTACATGACAGTATACCAACACTCCTAACATAACCGCAGCCAATTCTTTTTCAGAAGGAGACACAGAGCAAACAGAATGAATTCAAACTTCCATATATTTTTAAGGCTGTTTCAAGCCACTCCTCGGCTCCGGAATGCTGGAATGGTTTTCTCTATCTGCTGGAATCTTGTTTCTTCTTTTAAAGAATGATATTTATACTATTAAAAACGGGATTTCGTGCCAAACTCACTTTATTTTCTGTACACGCTTCCTTCACGGTTGTTTCCACATGAATATAAACTAAGCCACATAAGTGCAACTGAGCCACATGAAGGTGAACGAGTGCTACACCAGAATGCTAAGAAGAAGCAAGAAATTCTTTCCCCTTTTTCAGAATGCTATAAAATGCATGAAATTCTGTCCTATGCTCCAAAGCGCTTTCCAGGAAATTGTGCTGTTTTACAAGGCGACTCAAAAGGCGTAACCAGACACACTCTGCAGTCCTCTGAGGGTTCAAAAAATAAAACGACTAGATCAGTGTACTCGAAGAGACGCTAATCATGATAAACGGATTCCAATGCAATCCTTAAAAAAAAAACCCAATGACGACGAACTTTAAGAATTCGAAGGGACACTAAGTACACCTGGACTTATGCCATCGAAATATAAGAACCTTTTTCATTCATCACACTCTTCGTGCTTGGAGAGAGAGAGAGAGAGAGAGAGAGAGAGAGAGAGAGAGAGAGAGAGAGAGAGAGAGAGAGAGAGAGAGAGGTTCTTCTCTATCTTTCAGCGCGCCTGGAAGATTCTGAAAGTTGAGGATTTTTTCATTCATCAAATTCTTCGGGCTTGGGGGAGGAAGAGAGAGAGAGAGAGAGAGAGAGAGAGAGAGAGAGAGAGAGAGAGAGAGAGAGGTTCTCCATCTTCCAGCGCGCCTGGAAGAATCTGGAAGTTATTTCCCGTAGGCGAGAAGGTCTTCTCCATCCATCCTCCTGTAATCGAAGTCGAGCAGCAGTGACAGAGGCAGCAAAATCACTCCCAAAAATGAGCGCGCACTCAGGGCGAAAAACTAGGTGTTATCCATTTGCCCGAGCTGCCAGGCCTCCCGCTTCTTTGAACGACACAGCTTTTAGCGATTTTTACTTCGGGTTAATGAAAGGACAGGGAAACGAAACGGCGCAGTAATGGCGGGGTACGAGGAGAGAAAAGGAATGAAACTTAAAAGCAAAGAACTGGCATCTAATCAAGCCCTTTAAAACCCCCATTACACTTCGAAATAAAAAGGCCAGATAAGCTGACTCAGCAATCGGTATAAAAGACATTAAATGTCTATAAAATAAAAGCCTCAAGTGTACCGCGTCATGACCAGCATCCGTAATCCAAGACAGAAAAGAAAGGATGAAAATGGGCGTGGGATGAACTTGAAAAAGGTGACAAAGGTGCAGAACACTCCCATAACCTTCACTTCCCGTCAACTATATCATCAACAGTTATCCTCCCTTCTCTCCCTTAAACACCATCCTGCATGTTAATTTACCCATAGGATGAGGACATAAAAACCCTGGGGCGTGGAGGAGAATGGAAAAGAGGAGGAGGAGGAGGAGGAGTTGTGGGGGGCTATTAACCGAGGAGGAGAGAATAAGGAGAAAATAAAAAGAGAAAATCAGAGAGAGGAGGTCTTCCTCAGCTGGAAAGATGCTGACACGTTGACGGGGCCTCAAGAAACTTACAGAGGCCGTCCTCTCAAGAGAGTAAAGTAGGCCACCCATCCATCCATCCATCTACTCGGTGCTCTCATTTACCCATAACGTAATTATTATTCCGACGACTGACCCATATATTTTCCCTATTTCGTGATCACCACGGGTGGGAATATTCTCTCTCTCTCTCTCTCTCTCTCTCTCTCTCTCTCTCTCTCTCTCTCTTTGTGAAAAAGTTTCGACCTGGAAACATTACAGTATGGAGACTTTGTTCCATTTCTCTTACTGGCAGATTATTTGATTCACCCAATAATATATTACTCAATCATCAGTCGTATAAGAGATTGATGGAAATACAAACACAAAGATAGTACAGGCGATAATTTAGTAAAAAAATTGCCTTAAAATTCAAGCAAAATCTCACTACAGAGATTCAAGAACTAAGTTCTTTATAAGGTAAGATGCCAAGAATTTCCAACTGCAGAATACATCAACTGCGTTCTTTCCGCGAGCAACCATCCACTTCAAGGGACAATAAATCTTCAGATAAAACGAGTGTCAGAACTTTCATCACACAATAACACGGACCATTGCGCTGGTACAGCCCGGGAGATTACACCTCTAGAAAAATCAGATTTATGAATTAATGCATACATCTGGAAATCGAAAACACTAACACACATACGCACTGACACAAAATGTTATTTCCTCCCCATCCGCATCTCTATAAAAGAATGCACCAGTTTATCCAATACTCCATTAAGCGTTTCCTTGAACAACAGCTTTCGAAGAAATAGGAAACTAATCATTGCCGAACGAATCCATTAATTCGTCGTGAACCTATCGAGAGGGGATTGAACGCTTTGCCAAAGAATGCAATTCCTTTGGGCGTTTATTATCATTTAATAGCCAAGAGCTTTTTCCATCATCATTACCGTTACACTTTTAGAATGTCGAGCGATTCTCTATAAGTCATCTTCTGGCCATAAAGAGAGGAACGAACTCCAAAAAAATTCTATCTGAAATTTGAGACGGACATAGACACACATACACACACAACTCTGAAACTGAGTTAACCTCTCTCTCTCTCTCTCTCTCTCTCTCTCTCTCTCTCTCTCTCTCTCTCTCTTTCTTTCTTATTATCCGCGTATCACGCCTTCCTCTTTTAAGCTCCTTTGATCCATCTCCCGTTACAAAAAGATCTTAATGCATTTTCTTCTTTCCCCTCAACAAATCTAAAGTGGATCACGTAGTTAATACTTTCCTTGTCCTCGAGCAATATAGAAACGCAACAATGCATTTATCTATTATCTTAATACATTCGCAGTAACCAATTACTTATTATTAAAAACAAATTAGCAGTTTAATCTGCACCTGCCGGAGTCCACTCGTGTGTATTTGCATGCATCAGCTTTGATAAGCAAATTAAGTAGTTCTAGTTGTTTATGCTACGTGTACCATACCAAATCGAGTGTGTGTGTGTGTGTGTGGTGAATTCCTGACTTATAACTAAGAAACCGCTTTATTTTGCATTTAAATTAAGATGGCTTTGTGCCAACAATGGGACTTCCTTCCTCGAGCAGCCCATACCAGAGAGAGAGAGAGAGAGAGAGAGAGAGAGAGAGAGAGAGAGAGAGAGAGAGAGAGCGCAGTCTCGCGTTTGTGTGACAATAACATTCGCTGGCTCAGTTAATGATGGTCACGAATCTCGTCTTAGTGAAAATCAAACCAGTCAGATTAAATCGTGAGGAGGAAGGGTGATGATATGCGGATGGAAGCCCAACCGCAGTATCCACAAAACAATATTCTGCTTGAGATTGAACCACCTTATCTATCTATCTATCTTTCTGTCTAATGATAAATTCTTGTTCATCAAACACATATCAATTTCAATTTGCAATTCACGAACATGAAATTAGTAGTTGTTATATCTATGATAAGATCAAATAGTTCTCCTCAGTGTACTCAGGCAAATACATACCTCTCCACCGAGCAACCTTATCTATCTCTCTAACCATCTACTAATTAGTTCTTGTTCATCAAACAGGTGACCAATTCAATTAACAATATTCACGAAGTCCCATCAAGCAAGAAAGTAATAACTGTTACATCTAAGATAACATCCAGCAGTTCAAGCAATGTACTATGAGCAAGTATGTACATATAATAATTATAATAAACACCTCTCCACTGAGCCACCAAATCTATCTAATCATCTATTGCTAAATTCTTGTTCATAAAACAAGCGTCCACTTCATTTTTCAATTCACGAAGTCACATTAAACAAGAAATTAGTAGTTGTTACAATTAAACTTCTAAGATAAGATCCAACAGCTACCTGAAATGTACACAAGCGAATATATGTGCACATATTCATATACATCTTTCTATTGGTTTGTATTTGATTTTAGATTT
>NC_089781.1:12130380-12145380 GCF_040412425.1 Macrobrachium rosenbergii
GCATAATGAACGGTGATGAGAAAGAGCCAATCTTTTTCTCAAAAGAGATTAAGGGGGATGCCCGGCAGTCGCACGCTACGAGAATATATATTGCGGGTCAAAGAACCTCGAAATCAGAAAACGAGCGTTCTTGTACAGTTGTAGTAGTGATACTAGTGGTATGCTTAACTGTAGTAGTATTTTTCAAGTTTGTTAGGAAAACTAAAAGAGGTTTGGGACATTGTTGACATCTGAGGCTAAAATAAACGTCGAATGTTTACCTTCCAAGCCTCGTTTCTCTACCAAGCTTAGTAACGTATAATTGTGTTCTTTTCCTAAAATAAAACTGATTTTCGGTGGGTTTTCAGTTACTAAATTACATTTCAAGTTGCAGTGAAACCTGATACTATTCAGTTATATACTGATATAATTAATATTACAATAAATTTTCAACAGATTTACATATAAGCATTATCTAGACATAGTTGTATTCTTTGCATTTCTTTCTCAAACACACATATAATATATATATATATATATATATATATATATATATATATATATATATATATATATATATATATATATAGAGAGAGAGAGAGAGAGAGAGAGAGAGAGAGAGAGAGAGAGAGAGAGAGAGACGGTGAAAAATCCACTCAATACAGAAAAAGCTCAACAGGGATCATCTTCCTCTCACCCTTTCTTCGCCATATATCTCGGTCCCAGCTTCCTCCCTCCCTCCCTTTTGACAAGCACGGTCTTTCTCTGCGTCCCTTAAAGCACCCTTATTATCCCGACGCACTTTCCCTCCGCCCCTCACCAAATGCGCAGCGTATGGCGTATATCATACATTCCTCTCTCCTTCAGTCACACGTTTTACGTACGTCTGAAGGTGTAGTAAGCTCTCCCTTCCTTCCTTAAGTCCCCCCTCTGCTATCCAACCCATGAGCATCCTTACACATCCTCCCCCTACTCTAGATCCCCGCACACCCTACCCCGGGGACACCCTTCGACACCCCATCCTATCCTTAACACCCCCCCGTAACCCCCTCGCCCTTAGCCCCCACTTCCTTCCCTGCGTACTTCAACTACTACTGCTAACCTTTCGTCTCCCATTACATATGGCCCCTTTCACCTATCGCATTACCTGTACGTATTTGGCCCTCCCTCCCACGCCAATATAATTTACGGTGTTACTCTGTGTGGGTATATGTGTGTGTGTGTGAACAAAATGTACCGCAAAACATGGGAATAAAATTGTATGGAGAGGGTTCTTAACAATTTTAAATGAGATATTTGTATTTTTCTTTTATTTGTTTTTAAACATATACTTTTATATATATTTTATATATTATTATTATTATTATTATTATTATTATTATTATTATTATTCTGAAGATGAACCCTATCCATATGGAACAAGCACACGGGGGCCATTGACTTGACATTCAAGCTTCCAAAGAATATGGCGTTCATTCGAGAGAAGTAACAGAAGGTACTGGAAGATACAGAGAGAAGAGACCAGTTATAAGAAAAGCAGATAAATGAACAAATTATTAAAAAATGAAACCGCAGAGTTCCGATAGCTAAGACCGGTAAATTTTCTTTTCTTAATTACAAATGGGGCCTTGACACTTTGATGGTTCCATCGTTTTCATTTGACGGTTTTCTGGTAACATAACCCATTTGCTGGTTCTCCTATCCAACTGCGCACATTTGTTGCAATTATATATCCGCTTTTTGAGTGTCGTTCTATGAATACCACTGTATTTAGATCAAATATCACAGAATGCTAATTAAAAAAAAAACTAAATATATGCTATCCAGACGCATGCACAACTACTGTAAGGAAATGCAAGAAAAAATGCATTATTAACCTTGACTTATTCTTTTCTTATGAACTTCAAAGTAAATGGATTGTGCAAGGGCTGCAAATAGCGGTACTGAGTGATTCAAAACTCATGTAATAAAAGAGCAATGAGAAAAAATGATAAATATACGAACACTCAAATGAACTAATTAATACATAAAAATAACAGGAAATAACAGTGCAAAATATAAAACAAGTGTAATACACTCTTCAACGCAGGCCAAGTTAAGAATGGAATGTGACCATAAAGAGAATTGCTATCTGGCAAACATCAGCATTTATAGGATCCAGAATGCACTTCATGTTCACAAAACAATATAAAAGACGACGCTCGGCATAAATCAAATTCCTTATGAATGAAGGAAAGAAGTAAATCGCTTCTGCATATCGAATATCAAATTTCGATGGAGGGAAATGCGCTCTGGGTCCGAATCTTTTTGTATTTTTATTTTATGATGGCGGGTGCATTTAAAAACTAATAAAACACGACGGTATCTCTGGAATCGACAATGTGATAATACCCGGTTTGTAAAATGAGATTGAGCCGAATACGTTGCGGTACAATCTCGGGAAGATACGAAGCCCTCGTTGACTAAAACATCAAGCGCATCACGAAAAAGGAAGATGATGAGCGATGATGATGATTATCGTCGTCTTCATCATCTCCTTCATATAAATACAAAATTAAAGCAAATATCAGGTCGTCACTCATTATTAAGAATATGAACTTAGAAACCAAGTGGGAACTCGCCCACAGACGCTGTGTATCTCATCGCAAAAGCACGAAGACTCATCTCAAGACTGCCCTAATTGTAAAAATATGCATGGCTAATGAACTGGAATATATCTAGGCAGCTGAAGCAGAGGCACGCAAGCACACGCACAAACACACAAACACAGATAACGTCTGGCGGTTGATGAACCGGGCCATCATCTGATCATCATCGTAAAACTCTCCTTAACGAAAGTTTGGCGAAGTCTCCTGGGGTCATTTTCGTTTGAAAAATGAAGCACAGTTGAAATGGAACGAAGGAATCGGCAACATTTTTCTGACATTCCATATTAGTAATCAAATACTTCCTATCGTGTTACAAACTGGATTTTAAATCATTGGTATAAAAGTGGCTGAAGTTCTCCAGGCTCCAAAAAACCTAATGAAGTCTTTCTTTGATTTAAATTGCGGTCACAGCGGGAGTTATGACATCAGTTTTTTATGTGAATTCTGCTTGCCGAGATCGTATATTTTGAATATGACAGAAAAAACAAGACATTGGTGTAGTTTTAGACAACCTGATAATCCTAAATAAGAAAAATAAAATACAACGAAAATACTGGAAATGTGAGTTCTGTGTATCACATAAACAGGTAATTCTACTAGTCTACACACAAAAAAACCGCAAAAATGAAAGTAATTAATGATTCCAACTCAACCGAATTTCAAGTAAGATAGACGAGAAATAAGTCATCGTTGCTTTTTTATTTTTTCTTGGGAACTAACCATTGTTTTGGGGGTACGGCTTTATGTTTACACAGATTATGTATGTATGTATGTATACATTTACATATGTGTACACACATACATACACATATACACATGCACACACATATTATATATATATATATATATATATATATATATATATATATATATATATATATATATATATATATATATATATATATACATATATATATAAGTAATCAACAAAATCACCTGCGGAACAGAAATCAATTTCTGCTTCACATCGGTAAAGAACCCAGGTCTTTCAATTGGAAGGCAAGGGCGCCACCAACTAACCACTTAAGTCATAAATGAAGTTAGAGCCTAAGTACTGCCTAGCATACTAGCGAGTTTTACCCGGCTTCCCGACCCAGCAGTGACCCAGCTGATAGCATTTCATTCGAATTATCCCTTCTGAGTGAATAGATAAAAGCAATCAACAATCAATCACGTGTGGAACAGTAATAATTTCTGACTCACATCGGGATCGAACTCAGGTCTTTTAATTGAAAGGTAAGGGCGCTACTGACTGAACCACACAGGTCTTAAAAGAAGCTGGAACCTAAGTACCACTGAACCAATAACAGCGGACTCAATGAACTCGTGTCATAATTCTTTTATGCTATCTCCCTCAAATATGTTGCGATTACAAAAATCTCAAACGTCGATTACAAATCATAAAAATGAAAAATGAAATCGATCAAATCTGCTTCACTGACGCCAGAATAAAGCTAAAACACCTTTAAAAAAAGAGACAACCCAAATATTACCACACTCATGGCCAAAAGAAGGGAGGAGAGGAATACAGTAGGTACTCAATTTGAAACGAGTATAAACATATTAAGAAAACTGCAGCATACACCAGATGGCCTACGAATTTTCCCGTAGCTATGCAGAAAGATTTATGAGAGAGAGAGAGAGAGAGAGAGAGAGAGAGAGAGAGAGAGAGAGAGAGAGAGAGAGAGAGAGAGAGGGAGAGAGAGAATTGCGAATTACATTTCAGTTAAAGTAAGAACTCCATTACGTCTACTGGTGTTTGATCTATGAATCTTTAACCATCAATAAAACAAATGTTTATAATTAGTAGGTGCGTTTCTTTGGATTATGCCGGCGAGGATCCTTGCCTTAGGCTTAGGGCGACCCTTAAGTATAGTATAGTAGGGCGGGTAAGGGAGCATTAATTCTGGTGTTGACCTCCAGATTATCTCCAACCAACGGACACTGCATCTAATTAAAAATGAGCTGCAGTTACCATATGCATTAGTATACCATATACATATTATAAACCCAAAGTGACCGCACCTTCTTTATCATCTGAGAAAAGGCTTGGCATAGAGTCAAGGACTCGGGTAATCGAGAACTGCAGATCCCATGGAGTATTGATAGTGGAGGTGGGGCGAGGGACGAAACCATGGAGAATGGAGTAACGATGTGTCACAAAGGAATCCATCCCCACCAGGTGCTATCCTTGCCTTTCCTAGCGCCCAGAACGATAAACACCTGAGGGTTTGGGGGATCATTAGAAGAAAGATGAGAGCGCAATGACTGCCAAACCGATTTTCAGTAATAATGACCAGCGGGGCCGGCGAATGAATGCCAATCCAGCCACTCCCCAATGATAAATGCGTAATAATGACGGTAAATTAGAAGAGCAGACAACTCGAAGCAGAGACAGATGACCCCAAACAGTGGTAAACGACGCACAGGAGCAATTGACGAGTAATTTTATCTCGATCGAGAGAGAAGAAACCCGTGTTATCAAGCGTTTTAATGGGATGGGTGTAGGATGGCATAGAAATCATGGAAGGGGTATTCGGTGGGAAGCTGATATACTGAGCAGCATTATCAGGGATATTACACCATACTAAGAATAATAATAATAATAATAATAATAATAATAATAATAATAATAATAATAATAATATCAGTTACCGCAGATAGCTGCAAAATAAAGTTCATTGCTGTTTATGTAATATTAACTAATAAAAACCACAGCATAAACAAAAACAACAACAATAGTAGTGGGTGCAGCAGTAACGAAAATAATGTTATGAAATGGGATATAAAAATGAATCCTGATTATTATACCTATAACGAAACTTGCGTTAAAGAGTTTAGTAACATGTTGGTGAACGTGAATGCGTCTCATAAAGGACAACTAAGAAATCGAGAGTAGGGCAAAACTTAGTGTATATTAGTAAAATAGTGTCCGGAATTCATTTACAATGTAACACAAATGATGTTTGAAACTAAACAATCCCCTTTATATATATATATATATATATATATATATATATATATATATATATATATATGTGTGTGTGTGTGTGTGTGTGTGTGTGTGTATATATACAGTATATACATACACACACATATATATATATATATATATATATATATATATATATATATATATATATATATTTATAGATATACATATATATATATATACTGTACATATAAATAATGTATATATATATATATATATATATATATATTTATATATATACACTGTATATATAAATAATGTATATATGTATATATGTATATATATATATATATATATATATATATATATATATATATATATATATAAATTAACCAAAATAAAATTACATTAACTCATACCACGAGAAAATAAAAATATTAAAGACACTAAAAAGAAAATTAGTAACAACATTAAAACGCGAAAAAACAAAGAAAGCCCCGACGGCAAAAAGACATCGAACTTCTACCAGAGGGAAAAGCCTTTAATCTTCCATCGCTTCTTTATAAGGAGCATAAAAATTATAAATCAAGTACCAAATCATTATCCCCACCCAATCAACCATGCCATCCCGGCAATAAAAAAAGAGAGCAATAAATAAAATACAGAGAGAGAGAGAGAGAGAGAGAGAGAGAGAGAGAGAGAGAGAGAGAGAGAGAGAGAGAGGCCTACGCATTTGCAATTGCACGTGATCAATCGAGTCTGTCAGTTTGCAAGTTTTTTCCCGGACGTTACACTTGCACCTGAAGATTCTTTGTTGTTGTGGTGGAGGTGTTGATCCAGGTGCATCTCTGGAGAGAGAGAGAGAGAGAGAGAGAGAGAGAGAGAGAGAGAGAGAGAGAGAGAGAGAGGTCGGCAATGCAACTGTCAAGAAGAGGAGGACAACGCAATTGACTTTGTCAGAGAATAAAAGGGGGGGGGAGGAGGGTAGAAAACAACACAACGGTGATATGACGTCAAGCTTTTGCAATCACTAGTTGTTAGACTTCTTTAAGAGATCAGTAGGAGGTGCATACCCTCGGTGCCTTCTTGCTTTTGGAAGAGATGAACTGACGAAACTAACTCCCACCTGGCCCGAATATATCTGTTCCAAGTGTCAGTTGGGGCAGTCAGAGATTAACACTATACAACGCCTTTGTTTAACATTTATTTTCCTTTTCCGTAGAAATACGAAAGTAAAAGTAACTTCAGTTTCTAAAGCAACGTGATTTTCAAAATAATATAACGCCAAATTTTGTTTGATTCCAACTCAAAATGACGAAAGAATTTTTTTCCTATAAGCAAATCGGAACAACAGCAAGTACACCAACTAGTAATAATAATAATTATATAACTGATGCTCATTGAAAGAAAATAAAGACATTCTAAAAGAACCGAGTACCAATCTCAACTAAGCAGGCAGACTGATGAGAGACAGGAAGAGAGAGAGAGAGACTCCTAAAAGTATTAAGAAGAAATAATAACTTTAATTCGCTCTAAGAAAGACATTGGGCCTATAATACATTAACAAAGACCGCACTGTCAAGCAAACCACAGGGAATCCTACTGTCAAGTCTGACTTAAACAAGGCAGATACCAATCTTGTCCTTGGCTTAGGGATGCCGAAAAAGGCTTCGTTAATTACTGGCAATGATCTGAGACACAGATGGACAATAAGCATGAAAGAATAGAGGAAGAAAAGGGTGGAAGGAGGAGGAGGAAGATATACGAGAAGGACTTTCGTGCAGGACCTCTAGGACCCCCGGCATGCGTTTCATTAGACATTAGCAATTCGAGCAGGTCCATCCAGTTCACTTGCCGAAGGACCCCCCGCCTGCGTATGTGAGCTAGGAGTGGCTCATTAACAGGCCTGGACAGGACACTCTGGTATGTCCTGCCTTACCTCTGTCAGCGCCGCCTTCCATTTCGGACAACGAGCCCATTCCCTTAAGTAAAAGCACTCCATTTGTCCTCTGAAGACCGCCTGCTCCCCTCCGGACACTTTCTGACTTGAAGAACAACACGGAGCTCCGAGTATTCGCAACTGCAAGCACTCCCGAGACAAAAAGGTCAAACGGCTGGATGCGAGGGCATGCATATGCATGCATGCATGCAAGCATGCACGCAAGAACACTTCTTTTTCAAAAGCATTCATGTACGTGCTGGTGTTACCCTTTTGTTGCAGAGGAACGTCGCAGTCTCACTCGTGGGCCTAAACCGGCAAGAAGTGGACTTTGCAAATCTCGGAATGTTACCAAAATTGAACACCGTCATAAAAACACCGAAAGAATGTCACCTCCCAGGAATTTTTCCTCGAGTCCCAAGAACGAACTCAACCTCGGGCAATTTTGCCTTTTATAAGAGTTCATGGCCCCGTTTATGTCGTGTCTTTTATCATCACCGAGCAGCGACAACAAACAGCAAAACTTGAGATTTCGGGGCAACAGGACGCACCAACAGCGACAACAAACAGTAAAATTTGAGATTTCTGCAACAAGACATACCTTCACAATTTCCATTTTCAGACAACAACACATTTCATCATCCTCATTATCAATTTCATTTCCAGGCAACAGGCCATGAAGTCATCAACGATTTTAACTTCAGGTAACAAAATAAATACCCATCTTCTCCACTGTTTTCGACAAAAGACACCATCATCATAACATCTGATGCACTAAATTTCTCATACGACAACATACTGTGTATATACGTTAAGAAATAAGTCTGGTCTGAATGCCAAATGTCAGCAGCAGTAATTCACGTAAGAGGATTTAACTGGCATAACAAAGGAGTCTACGGTGACAACTAAAGAATACCATTGCACTTCTTTTTTTTACAATGCAGGTAGAAATAAATTACCAGAAATGAAGAGACGGGCAGCAGACATGTACAAGTAAGGAGCAATGAATGAACGAGCAGAATCTATGAATGAATAAGAGAATGTGTGCAGTCCAAAAATATCTCTCTACAGCAATACTTTACCCATTATTATTATCAATATATCCTCTTCTGTTTGTCGTGATTTTAATACTATACCCATTATTATTATCAGTATTCTCTTCTGTTTGTGATTTTAATGCCAAAAGAGAGGGTTTAGCCATACTAAGTGAAAAACTCATCTCTCTCTCTCTCTCTCTCTCTCTCTCTCTCTCTCTCTCTCTCTCACACACACACACACACACACACACACACGTCTATAAACAGGGTCGTCTGGAATAGCAATAATGATCTTGCATTAAATCCAATGTCGCATCGCCGTGCTTAATCTCAAGTTGTTTCAGCTTTTATTTCAAAAAGTTGATTCTTCATCTTAGTAATTTTGTAACCGGCGTCCATTCATTTCCCTTCTAATTCTACCAGCACTTGAAAATCCAAAGGGACCCTCCATCTGCTTTACATGTGCGTCAGGACAAGCCATTTGAAAGGGCAATGGTATCCTGCGCCCTGGGTGACTGATGCCCAATGTCCACAGACTTCCTCCAGACGTCTTACCCTTGCCGGTCACCATAGAGAGAGAAAGAGAGAAAGACAGAAAGAGACCACCTACCCATTTATAGCTGAGGACAATGATGGTGGCCATCCCAGGAAACTATCAAGTAACGCTGCAGTCTTTAATATTAATAAATATATCTACTCTTTCTTTCAAAGCTGTGCACGCACATATATGCATGGACATAAGTTGAATACTTGGATAAATAAACACACACACACACACACACACACACACACACACACACACATATATATATATATATATATATATATATATATATATATATATATATATATATATATATAATATAAGTGTGTGTATAATAAATATGACCCTTTAAACAATGAACAATCAATCTGAACCAACAACAAGAAATAACAATATTAATAACAATAACAACAGCCTACTTAATTTCAGAATGAGACACATAACGACACATTAAGGGAAAAGAGAGTACTAATGAGTTGACAATCTTCCATTTTCTCTTTCCGTTTCCCAAGTGCCGCTGAAGAGTGTGTGTGAACTCGTGTGTGGTCTGGATCATGGATGTGTGACCTCCTCCCCCTACCCCTCCGCATCCCCCCCGCCATGCCAGACCTACCATTATCCCTAATATTTCTTCCCCCATAAACCCACCATCTACCGACGCCCGCCTATTACCCTCGTCGTCCTCCATAGCCATACCCCATTTACATACAGAGAGAGAGAGAGAGAGAGAGAGAGAGAGAGAGAGAGAGAGAGAGATTAATGTTAAGAGTTCTCAGAGTTATTAATGTTAAAAGTTCTCAGTTTTTATACAATATATTAATCAAAATTCCTCCAATCTCTTGTATATAATATATATATATATATATATATATATATATATATATATATATATATATATATATATATATATATATATATATATAGTACATATATATATATATGTGTGTGTGTATGTGTAATTGATGTCTACTTTGTGTGCACCTAACACCATTTAGTTAAAGTTACCAACAAGAATTAACAAACAAAAGCCTAATACATTTTCTCTCTTCAAGCTTGTTCTACATTCAACTGATGTTCAAAGGCACTCCATTTTGTTGCATTCTTTTTATTTTACGTAAAAGCGAAAATACTAAGGCATTTCGGAATATTAAACACTTCAACCTTCAGCCTACATCGACATAATACCAGTGCTCGAGCACTAACAAACTGCATTGGTTAAACATCAGCCATTAAATAAAATGACATGTTAGCCAACAGACACGGCGAACATGCTGCATCTGTAATTAGGGAAAAATGAAAAACCTGTTCCTGCTGATCATCTGTCAACTGAAGCGATAAATCAAAGGTGATTCACCTGCTCATCGAACGTCAAGGAAATACTACCCTCTGCCTACTCACCTCTCTCTCTCTCTCTCTCTCTCTCTCTCTCTCTCTCTCTCTCTCTCTCTCTCTCTCTCTCTGTTTTGTCCTTTCACTACCAGTCAACTATAAATGGTTACCGAACAAAGTTTTCAAAGGTTAAACTTGAATTCGACACAGTAATGCAGCATTCTCTCTCTCTCTCTCTCTCTCTCTCTCTCTCTCTCTCTCTCTCTCTCAGTTTTGTCCTTTTACTGCCAGTAAATTATATAAGGTTAATGAACAAAGTTTTCAAAGGCTTTTTTCACTACCAGTAACATATATAAGGTTAATGAATAAAGTTTTCAAAGGCTAAACTTGAATTTGACATAGTAATGCAACATATTCTCTCTCTCTCTCTCTCTCTCTCTCTCTCTCTCTCTCTCTCTCTTACCTTCTTTCACTACCAGTAAAATATATAAGGCTAATGAAAAAAGTTTTCAAAGGGTAAACTTGAATTCGATATAGTAATGCAGCATGCTCTCTCTCTCTCTCTCTCTCTCTCTCTCTCTCTCTCTCTCTCTCTCTCTCTCTCTCTCTCGTAGGCGTCAAATACGCACGCACATCAGTCTTGAAATGAAAAGGTTAAAACATGGCGTGATAATGGGTTTCCTCCGAGGCGTATTAAGCCCGGTGATTTATGCCGCATGAACTTTATTAAATGATTCCAGGTTTTATCCCGAATTAACCGACCAAATTCCAGAAGGAATGGTTTCGTATGATCCATCAGTTTAATGGAGGTGGTCTTGCTCTTTTTTTTTCACTTTATTTGGATTTTTGACAAAAAACTGTTTCTTAGAAAATAACAGCAACAATAATTTCAGTGTTGAAAAGAACTCGTCGTCCCATTTCGGAAGCACAGTTAACATGTATCCACATCTTAACGATTAAAAATATCCTGAAATAGATAAATCACATAGCTCCTTGAAGCTTCACACTTCATCGCAATAGAAGCTAGAAGAGGGTGAGTATATATATATATATATATACACACACACATACATATATATATACATACACACACACATACACACATATACATATATATATATATATATATATATATATATATATATATATATATATATATATATATATATATATATATTTGAAGGTCAAAATAAAAGGCTTTACGATCACATAACAGTCTTCGAAGATCAAACATTCATGCATGCATCTGTGTGCATGTTGAGCATTTATGTGCTCATGCATTTACTTGCATATGTTTGAATCCATACATTTTGGCTTTAGACATACCCACAAAACAAGTAAAATATATTTCTAATGAAAATTATGATTAAATGCCAGCGAATAACTGTAGTGAGATTTTACACCTTAAAATGACCAAAACCCATTAAAATCAAAGAAACAATAAAAGAATAGAGTTAATTCATACAAAATCAGTTAATAATCAATTTCCAGCAACTAGATTCTGTTTTTTTTTTTTTATAAAACTGAATGTTAATTCAGAGAAATATTACTAACACAGCTGCTGCTTAATTATTTCCATTTTTACTGTTGCCGTTATATGGTTGTCGTGGCTATTATTATCATTGTGATGATGATGATGATGATAATGATTATTATTATTTTTAGCAGTAGAAGTAGTAGTTTAGACCTACATTGAAATAAAGCATATAAATTCAAAATATCAGTGTACCCACGGGTAAGATCATATCAGTGTAACCATGGGTAAGATTATGGTTGAATACAGATTCATGGAACTTGGATATATCAAAGACATTGGTCAAAGAACTTACGAGTAATCTGCACCTAAGCTATTCAATGAATCTATCAGGAACCAAAAAAGGTGCGAAAACCCGGATAAACTAGACAAAAGTACGAGTATCTTTTCAAGAACAATTAAGACTTAGAAGAGAACGTTATTCAAGGAAACTAAAGACTAACAAATAAAATGAAACATTCCTGGATCAAGTGAGAGCCGATTGAAGACCTCCAGAAATAAACGTGGAAGATGAGAAGACGAATTATTGTTACTGTAACTATCGATAAGGATTGCTTTCGGTATATTTTTCTTAAGACGACGCCGAAGTTAGTAAAATCAAAAACATGAAAAAATTGTGCCAAGATCCTAATGCATAAGTGACAATAAAATACGTGAACAAGAAAGATTAAGTGTCCAGACGATGAAAAATGCAATAAATGGGTAAGACTGAAACAAACAACTAGAACAGGAAAAAAAAAGTAACGGCAAAAAAGGAATTTGTTAGAATGTAGATTACCGAACCACGAAATCTCATCGAGTCTCTCATAAGGTTTATCCAAAAGAATTATTCTTGAATATATAGTGGATTTTCGAGTAAGGTAAAGTGAATGAAGTTGGACAACCAAGGAGAAGAGACCAAATGGAACGGATCAAAAGTAAAAGGCAGAAAGCAATGCAGCACCCAACGAAGAACGAGAAAAGGAAAAATGTAATTATTGGTGAGAACCCGGATCTTTCCGAAATGGAAAAATTGCTGTTGATTGCAAGCTCACGTTCCAAATACCAAAACTAACAATATTGCCCATCTTTTAAGAGTCCTTACACTTTAACCTTCCTTACCCTTGGAGGATACGAAAAGGAAAAATAGGAAGAAAAAAAAATAAAAAACTTCCGTGACACGAAGGGACTATTTTATTTAAATATATTTAGAGCCGTAGAGATGGTCCTCATATATTCCTTCTTCTGATTTGAAATATTACACAAACAAGACACGCCCGCTATACATTTTAAGGAATCGCAACATAATTATGATTTTAAGTTGAGAGTCAATGCAAATTTTCCTTATTTTCTTCTCTCTCAAACCTCGATGTTTAGTTCATACGTAGCAAATAAAATTGCACTTATGTAAAGAAAGCTCGCTTGTTTTTACACAGCCTATTCTCTTCGCAATATTCACATTTTACGAGGGGAAGTTCCTAGCTCCACTAGCTGTACCGTTGTTGTCTGGCTGCGCTTGGTGGTCACCGATCCAAATATTGACCTGACCCAAAGTTGCCGAGGCAAAGCGAACATCTTAATTCCGACGGCAGTATATGTACTTCCTACTCAAAAGAGAACTGTATACCAGTATTCCCATGATCAAACATTCTTTACACCTGAAGATTTAAATCCGATTGAAGGCCTTAACGAATACTTGATTAGTTTTGCCAGTGTCTTGTAACTTAATAAGGAGAGAGAGAGAGAGGAGAGAGAGAGAGAGAGAGAGAGAGAGAGAGAGAGAGAGACTCTGCCATGTGCCCTTGCACATGCCTTCACATCAGTAGCGAGAAAAAGAAGGGAATAAAAGAAAAAGAGTTAAACAGCTTCATAACTGAACCATCCCCTGTTATTTCCCCATAATTACACACACACACACACACACACACACACACTCTCTCTCTCCTTCACACGGGTCAATACACAGAAGTTCGGGATGAACACATAACGGTTCATGACAACCGAGATGCAAGCGCAGGTTACCTGTTATAAGAAAACTGACATTTCGGGTCTCTACTTATTTTAAACCTACTGGTTTCTTGAGCCGACAGCTGCAAATTGCATTTAAGGATACATGTATATTACCTGTCAGTAGTATTTTTCTTATGAGAAAAGATCTTGTAAGCATGCACACAGATAAATTCGGGTTTGGCTTAATTTTACCTTGAGAGAAAATCTGAGAAACGGAAGAACGTTGATAAAAAAAATATATACTTTATGGTACTACCAAGAACACAAATCAAAGAAACACACACCGTGAACTCACAGATCAAACTGCAACAAATGGCCCGGTCGTACATCCTCCTGAAACACTGGTAATGAATGACCCCTAATTACCCATCACAAAAGGCTAATCACAGAAAAGGCTTTTTCCAAGAGAATAACGTTTCCCCGAAAACCAATCAGGAGATAAATAGCTTCACTCCCTCTCCCCCTGGTTACGCTTTTCGAGTTGTGCATGAAGACCCACATCCCCATCCCCGCCAGGTAGTTTAGACCAAAGCCTTAAGACTTTTGGTAAACCAGGGAGGTACCTCTTCTCCCGGTTGGTCTAGTAACCAGTTCTTTACCTCCACCCCTCCTGGTTTTCAGTACCAGCAGCACTTTTCTCAAAATACAAGTGAAATATGTTAGCAGAGATGTACAGTAAAAGAACGACAAAAAAATACTTGGAAAAGAAGCGAGACCAAAGGGGATCTTTTCTTGGGATCAAGCCACAACAATCGCTCAGGGGTCTTTTCCTCGAAGGAAGTGCAGTGAGGGAGACGACCCAAAACAACCTGCCCGGGGCCATTAGGGGCTTTAACAATGGAACGACGCGGAGGGCATCATTAGTGCAGAGGAGTTATTAGCTCGCCACCCGATCTGTGTTTGCGGTCGCCAAGTGGCGGACTTCTCTCCAGTTTTCCCCTTCGGAGGAGAGACGACATGACTTGGCTGCCCGGTTGGATTGCATTGGATTGGATTAGCCTGGCAAGGCAAGGCAAGGCAAGGCAAGACTCCTCCTGTCCAAATGATTTTCCCCAGACACAGGAGCTCG
>NC_089781.1:12150380-12167880 GCF_040412425.1 Macrobrachium rosenbergii
CCTCGGACCCCTCCCCCACCAAGGGCCACTACACAAACAAGCCCTTCTGTGTCATCCCCCGTCTTCAGGAAGTGACAGGCGTGTCATAAGTTACACTGAGATATACAAATAAAAAACTGAAAAAAGTACTTTCACGTTTTACGGTGTATTCTTGCTAGGGCGGTATCATCACAGATGATCTCTCCCTTCTTACAAAGAATGTCATCGCTGTTTGTTAACTTAAGCTGTTATCTTTTTTTGTTTTTGTTTGATTTTGCTGATGAATGAATGTAAACGCACTCTCCCAATGTCTATTTCTGTCATGAGAACAAGGGAAAGTTTAAACAACATTTGGAGGTGGTCTTTCTTCCGCAACAAACTGCAAGACATAAGAGAATTAACACATCACAAGGCAAATAAGAAGTCCTTAGTAATGACTAAAAATCTATATACTATGTAGATAGCCGTATGGCTGTCTGTTTGTTATTTTCTCTTAAAGCAAAAGTCCCAAACACAAAAACAAGATATCTTGATCTGTCACATCACGAGATGATTATCATAATGATATATTTTAATCAGACTTAGGTTAATCCGGTTTGCCGATGACTAAAATGTATACTAATAACGATACTTAACGCTTTAGTAATAGGTGAAAAGTGTAATGTTATTTTTTTCCCGTATTGTTTACTTGCGAATCTTGACCGAACTTATACTACATCACTGCTACTAATAAGGAGTTATGATTTTTACAAGATCCGAAGAACCTCACTTCAAGGAAATACTTCCTATGCATCAAAGCACCAAATTTACCTCTGAGCAAAGACAAGTTATTTTCTGCACGCAAATGAATATTTATATAATACTCACAAAATTAGTTTCAAGATATGTATCTCTGTTTTCCTTTTAATAAACAAATAAAGATTTAAATATTTAATACAACCCTGATACTTTTATCACTGAATTCTATTAAATTAAAATTATCCTAACAGATATCTGGGTAAATATATCTTATAATCTTCTCTTTGATTTGTTTTTTGTTCGGTTCTTTAAACAATTTCCACTATCCCAATTATATCCGGGATAAGGCCTAATCCATTACCCCTACCGACACTTCAGTTTATCAAGTAAACCTTCCACTAAACATCCCGCCACCCCTCCCCTTATCTAACCCTTCCCCCACCCCCACCCACCGTAAGGACAGTCAATCAATCTTTGTCCGTAAGAGGAATCCACAGACGATGTCTCCATTAAGAGTTCAAATATCATCAACAGTTAAAAATACCCCTTCGGGTATTCCGTCTGTTTCATCTTCACAGGGAGTGGGAGAGTGGAGGTAGGGGTACCTGTCCCTTTCCCGGATCCTCCTCCATTTGAATGTACTTCAACCTGGAGGTGGGAGGGGAGAGCAATGTCCCCCCCCCCACCAACCCCCTTCTCTCAATGGCATGTCTTCATGCTTGGTTGACG
Organism: Macrobrachium rosenbergii; assembly: GCF_040412425.1. Lineage (NCBI taxonomy): Eukaryota > Metazoa > Arthropoda > Malacostraca > Decapoda > Palaemonidae > Macrobrachium > Macrobrachium rosenbergii. The sequence continues at coordinate 12,151,827 of NC_089781.1, forward strand.
AAGTATGCACTTAAGGACAACACGATTCGGCTGAGTAACACCTGCTTCTAGTACAAGCAAAAGTGATTAGGCATTTCTTTCATTCGTCTCTCTTTTTTTATATATATAAAATAACTTCATTCATTCAGGTTGCTACGAGGTGGGAGTATACAAACATACACACCAGGCACACAGGCAGTAAAAATCTAAGGACAAATACTAAATATTTACACTTTGCACGTACGTATGTCGGTTTCAGTTACATTTTTTGTTCATTTATTTTTCTAAAGTAAGATTTTCGAATCTCTTTTCAGCATCAGATTCAAATGAGTACCTTCACCATGAACTCCCTTACTAACACACTGACACTGTGGTTCTTGGGACACACAGTGACTCACTGCTCCTATTACCAGACTCCCAAGGTTTGTTTGCAAATTTAAGGCATTTATTTTTGAGTTGTGGTTGTAAGATCCATACCCTTGCGCCCCACGGATGGTCAGAAAGTCTATGCCAAAGGCGTTCGGTTTCAATTCTTAGCCCATTAGTTTAAAAATAAAAGATAGACCAGCCATGTTTCGTAATATATTTGCATAGGGAAATTTGGGGACAGAATTAATACTTTTTTTTTATTACAGTTATATAGATATAAGAAAGACAGTGGATCTTTCTGTAGTGTACACAATATCCGAAACACTCCAAAAGCAATTACAAAAAAAAAAAAACATATAGATACAGAACATGAGACACAGCATGATCCCAGAAATAGAGAAATAATCCTTAAGGAACTGATACTACGCTGATAGGCACCTCGCAATTCAACATAAAATTTTCATTACTACATGAAAAGTTCAACAGCAAGACACAAATAAGAGCTACTTGGGATCGTCTGTCAGATTTAAATCTGTTATAATGAAGATTTACACCTCTGGTGATGTAGGTGCAACTTAAAGATACCATCAAAGGCCCATGAGTGGCATTAAGATGTTTTATGGCTGTTCATGCATCTCTCTCTCTCTCTCTCTCTCTCTCTCTCTCTCTCTAAGGAAACGTTACCAATTCCTTACTCTGTTCCCTTATGGGAACATCACAAACTCTCTCTCTCTCTCTCTCTCTTTAAGGAGATATTACCAACTCCCTACTTTGTTCCCTTATGGGAACATCACAAACTCTCTCTCTCTCTCTCTCTCTCTCTCTCTCTACTTTGTCTCTCTGGGAACATCACAAACTCTCTCTCTCTCTCTCTCTCTCTCTCTCTCTAAGGAGACATTAACAACTCCCTACTCTGTTCTTTCATGGGAACATTACAAACTCTCTCTCTCTCTCTCTCTCTCTCTCTCTCTCTCTCTCTCTCTCTCTCTCTCTCTCTCTCTCTCTCTCTCTTTAAGGAGACATTACTAACTCCCTACTCTGTTCCTTTACGTGAACATTATAAATCTCTCTCTCTCTCTCTCTCTCTCTCTCTCTCTCTCTCTCTCGTCCTTTTGTGCCCTCTGTGGACTTCCTTTCCACCCCATTCTATACGTATGCTCAGTCATGCATAACCGAGACTAAACGTATCTTTCTCCTTCCACTCCATCGAGAATCCCCATTCCATCATCATCCTCTCCTTTTGAACGCTCTCTCTCTCTCTCTCTCTCTGAAATTCTACACACCCCCGTATCGTCTTTGCGATTCTTACTGCTCGCCATTTTTACCGACGACGGAGACGAAAAAAATAGGAAAAAATACGAAAAAGTCCTTTTCCTTTTCTTTCGTACCTTCATCCTCCGCTACCCAGAGGTGGTTGCTGGAGGGGAGATTGGGAGTACAAAAGAAAAAGTTACAAAAAAAGTGGGAGGGAGGATGAGGACGGTACAGTAGAGGTATAGCACAACATAATTTATACAATTACACGTAATGAAAGCCTCTATAAATAATAACCTTGATTATTCATATTTTTACAATCATTATCATTCCAGAATAAAATCAGTATCTTTGAAAAATCACCATTCAAGATAGATATATACAACATACGAGACGACGAAGCTAAGCTCTCAAGAGGGGCAGACCTTACTGCCATTTTCAATCCCCCGTTTCAATATAGGGCGACCGACCGAGCGTCCTGACAGCTCATGCGGTACCCATTAATTACGCGAAAAGCAGAGTCATCCTGATTCACTGCCGTACTTGCAATTTGCTGCCCGGCAAAACACATTTTGTTGAGGGTAAGACAACAAAAAGATCGTTTTCTTTGCCTCCTCAGTCCAGCCACCTCCCCCTTCTGATACCCCGCCCCCACCCCTTCTTACCCCGCCCCCACCCCCTTCCTTTCCTCCCTCATCTCATAACCCATCTCTCTCTTCCCCTTTTCTCGGGTTGGTTTATCAGCAGACGTTTTGACATCCGACTGTGTAATACAGAAACACCGTGGAATAAGAATGGACGTTTATGTACATATCACAGACATGCATTTGTAGGTGCACCAAAAGATAGGCAATTTATATGAATATTTATCTATTTAAGCATCCATTTCTCAGCGAGACGAGAGAGAGAGAGAGAGAGAGAGAGAGAGAGAGAGAGAGAGAGAGAGAGAGAGAGAGAGAGAGAGAGAGAGAGAGAGAGAGAGAGAGAGAGAGTTATAATTGTAATCTGGCATAAATAAATGGCCATAAATAAATGGAGAGAGAGAGAGAGAGAGAGAGAGAGAGAGAGAGAGAGAGAATTATAAAGAGCGCCATAAAGAAAATGGATTCCAGAGAGAGAGAGAGAGAGAGAGAGAGAAGAGAGAGAGAGAGAGAGAGAGAGAGAAATTATAAATGTAATAAAGAAAATGGTCATTCCAGAGAGAGAGAGAGAGAGAGAGAGAGAAATCATGGCGCCACAACGAAAATGGTCAGAGAGAGAGAGAGAGAGAGAGAGAGAGAGAGAGAGAGAGAGAGAGAGAGAGAGAGAGAGAGAACTATAAATGTCATCTGACGCCATAAAGAAAATGGTCATTCCAGAGACAGAGAGAAAGAGAGAGAACCATATATTCACATACCTGTTTCTGTTAACTGGTCCCGGGTAAGAGATAACCGTGAAAAGATAAGCTGAAAACCACGGACCAGAGAAACAAATGTGATCGCCGTAATTTCACTCTCATCTAGCGCCTAGCAGCTTTATCACTAATATGCAAATTGGAAATCGTATGTTGAGCACCAAAGATGTAATTTAGCTTTTCGTTAGGCACTAATTTTCGATCGAGTGAGGTAGTTTATGAGCTGGAGAAAAAAAAAATGGAAAACGAGCGAGGTGGTGTTTCACTTTATTCTAGACATCATGAAGGGGAATTCGCCATACTGAACGTTCTCTGTAATAAAACAGAAAGTATTTTGATTATTAAATCATATATACATAAACGTCGTTTGTAGCTTGTACACAGCATGTGCACATGCACACAATTTCATAAATATATTAGGTGACAATTGCGGCTTAATATTTGTGAATATAAAGGCTGAATGTATGTAAATATATAATACATGTACGTATATATATACATATATTAAATACGTGTGCTTTTACTCATAATAACCATTAAACAAAAATGTATGTAAATGATCGTAATATATATATATAAAATATATATATATATATATATATATATATATATATATATATATATATATATATATATATATATATATATATATACTACGTTTAAGCAAAATACACAATAAAATAAATATACACAACTTTGCCTATACATTAGCTCATCATTTATTCCCCAGGAAACGACATCCATGTCAATCCACTACTCCCGTCACCCAAAATAACAAGAAGTTTTACCGAATAGTCTTTCTCGGTGAAAGTTCAAACAAGTTAGGAAGTCCGTGTCACCCTTATTTGTCTTTCTCAGAAAGGAAAGGGTAAATTTGAATGAAAAAGAATAAGACCTGCTATTTGGAAAGTAAAGAATAGCGTGTTTACAGGACTAATAAGAATCAAGTTTATAATAATATTTATTAAATAATAACGATTTATCAATTTTCTTGAATCTGTCATTCATGAGATGGCCGATGATGTTTCAGTATTCATGAAAACAAACGTGATCTGTTGTCTGACCAAATAGACAACTTTGGTTCCATAAAATATAATGGTCCATTAAACACGATATTCTACGAAAACGAAAGTCTTAGGTGACTGTTCCTCCTCTAAAAAAATATCTATTTTTATGAATGTTAGAGGACAAAATTCAACCAGCGACACATGGTCGACCTACTCCACTAGGATGGAAACCTGACTGAAAAATGTACAAGGATGCACAAAAAATTATTCGATGATGTTGAAACGTACCAGATCTTAAATGTCAAGTTCAATTTATAAAGGAAACAAATCCTTTTTTTCCATAAGTGGGTGCGGCTTTGAGAGAGAGAGAGAGAGAGAGAGAGAGAGAGAGAGAGAGAGAGAGAGAGAGAGAGAGAGAGAGAAAATCTATTTTGTCCCAGTTGACCCAAAGATGAATTAAGTTCAGAAAGACCTTTCACATCGTCGCAGGCGCTTTATATACAAAAGCCACTGCAGCACAACCTCGGCCTCAATTACATGTAGTCATTCTTACAAAGCTTGCGATATTAATACTTGTCATAAAACATTTCTAAGACTTTAACTACAATTCTCAAGATGTTTGATTTACATGATTCAGCCTGATGAATCATCCAAGCTTTCAGGAATGTTTGCAAGGAAATAATTGAAATTCGTGTGCAATAATAAAAACTGATCACATACTGAAGAATCTCCTTTACGATGAAACATTGTTTGTATTCGGCTTCTACTTTACAAAATATCGAAAGTAGAAGACATCTTCAAAACTTCGTACAAAAACACTGAACATCTAGCGGGATTATAAAACTCTCTCTCTCTCTCTCTCTCTCTCTCTCTCTCTCTCTCTCTCTCTCTTAGATAGAGAGAGATACAATAACATCATCTCTTGGCATGACAAAAGGATCCGTACTGTCGCACATTCCGAAACGAAATACAATTACGACCCACTGAAAGACGGAGGCATGAACAGCACGTGGATATGCTCTATCATTTGCGATAAAAAGATACAGAAAAAAGATACGTGGAATGAAGACCGTGAAATTACAGTATTTATTTCGTTCGGAAAAAAAAAAAGGAAATATGGCATTTCCTCCGAGTACACGTTGACGTCAGCCGCACTGGCTTTGACTGGCTAAAGATGATAATCAAGATATAAGATAGTGCAGAGTATACTTCAAGTGTTCTGGGGGAAAATTTTTCATCCGGTCATAACAAATCCCGTAAAAATAATCATGATTTTCTCATCGATCACTTTAAACTTAAAAAAAAATTATCATTTCAAACAAAAACTGCCTTTTCAAACAGAAATTTATTCCGCCATTAGGAGAAAGAATTCTCTTCGGCCGACAGGAAGGTCCATTTAGCCACTGATTCCGTACTGAAAACTCGCCTTAATGGTCCCAAGCAGGATGCTGCTGTTCACGGGACAAGAAGATGCAGGTCTTGGGGATTTGATTAATATTCCCCCATTAAGAGGTTCTTGTCAGGTATGCAGGGCGGATAAAAAGACATATATATTTAAATAGACCCCTTGGGGATTCGTTTAGATGACTCTGAAAGTTGCTTCAGAAGGAATGACTCGCAAGTTTTGTTTATTCTTTTTCATTTTCCTACATTGTAATGCTAATGATGCGCGGCATACTGATAATATGTCATGGCCATGTATTTATCTGCTATACATTTGTAAATACGACACAAATAATGAGATAATAACTATCTAAATTAAAGGTAGTAAATTAAGAAGAAGACAACAGTACTAATAATTATACTAATGTGGAACAGTTAAGATATTTCATATGAATATATTTAAATAATAAAACCATTACGATACTAATAACTAAGCTTGAAACTGACGACATTTCATTTGAATGTAATCAAATGACATAACCTCATTTTTCAATGATTCGAACGTTCCTGAGGTGAATATAAAAAAATAGGTAAAGTATAAATTCCAGATGAAAAAATAATCTCTATAAAAATAAAAATACAATCTACTGGCATAATTTTTTCAAAAGATCATGAATTTTTTAGTTCCTATCATAAAGTCACTATCCACAGGAGAACTATAAAGATTAAAAACAATCATTTCATGAAAAATTAAAATATTTCGCATTAAAATGGAGCTTGCTTTGTAAAGTGTTGCAATTACTATACCAACCCAAAACACTCATGGTATATAATAGCAGTTACATTTGTCACAGAAATAACTTAAGAATTTATATAATTATTTCACAGACACCAGTATCCTTGGAGATATTTCGAACAATCTAGTAAGCGAACAAAATTGTATAACGCTTATCATCCCAAAAATAGAAAATGTCAATTAAAAGTGTAAAAGCATCCAATTAACAAATCTGAACTCGAAACTATATAATAGAATCAAAATTTTATTTGTAACATATTAATATTTATTCTTATATCAAATCCCGCACTTTCAGGAACAACCTGTACAGATCTGACTGCCTACAAACACATTCCTTTTTCCGACCGTCAGCAGAAGTTGTCGATTAAGAAAAACCGGTATCATACTAGTATATTGAGGTTTAAAAAAGTAAATCCATTTACTCTATTGATGGAATTACTTTTTACAGCATAAACATGCTATTTCCCATGAAACAGAAATGAATAATGCTTTCATACACCCAATAATGTACGACATAAAAAAATGTAAAATATTTAGGTGACCCGAATCGTTAGCCAACCTTCAATTATGAGTAAATTTAAAGCATGTTATTTTTGGTATAGTTTACTTCAAACAGATTCTGGCCTACCGCACGTGTAGGTTTTACATCTGAAAATTTAAGTATAACATATACACCAAATATTTAATTCATAAGTATACTACTATTGCCAGATGTATATAATATATATATATATATATATATATATATATATATATATATATATATATATATATATATATATATATATATATATACACACACACACATACACACAGAACAAAGAAAGCTAGAGAACTAAGGACATCTTTGGGAAACGCAACAACACTTGGCAAAATATCTTAAAGAAAGACCAGAACGAAAACTGAAATAATATTGATGATGATGGTGATGATGATAATGACGACAGTAGCACAAAAACTCTGTAATCGCCCTGAGAATGAATGAGAGCCCCGAAGCGCTGAGCAAAATATTTCTATTCCACAGCCAACGTACCACTACTTCGTGGTTGCTCAACAATAGGGTGTACAGTATCACCTAAATAACGAGCCTATGATGGCCGCCGCGGGACAGGAATCCGACCCCTAATTCGAAAACTTTTTGCTTGGATGTACACACGACGAACAAAAAGGCCGTTCTGAGTCTTCAATTCACTTGTTACATACATAACAAAAACGTGACAGGCCCCTCTATTTATCTCTCTTTCAGTCTTCTGGATTTCACACCACATTCTCTCTCTCTCTCTCTCTCTCTCTCTCTCTCTCTCTCTCTCTCTCTCTCTCTCTCTCTCTCTCTTCAACTTTGCATCGATATCCACCTTTTACGTATCTACCGTGTCTTTCCACCTTTTACACTCTCTCTCTCTCTCTCTCTCTCTCTCTCTCTCTCTCTCTCTCTCTCTCTCTCTCTCTCTCTCCAATTTTACATCGATATCCACCTTTTACATATCCCCACTGTATGTATTTCCACCTTTTATTTTTTCTCTCTCTCTCTCTCTCTCTCTCTCTCTCTCTCTCTCTCTCTCTCTCTCTCTCTCTCTCTTCACCTTTTACACCTTTCTCTTTTTCTCTCTCTCGGTGGGTCGCAAAGTCCGGACCAGCAAAAAGTCGCCACAACATCCTCTATCTGGTGCCTATCAGCTGACATAACATTCGCCGAGATATGCTATAGCAAACCCGCGTTCCATCCAGGCAGTTTTGTAGATGGGACAGGTAAGGACTTGAACATTCTATTCTTTCCTCGGTGTAAAGAAAAAAAAATGACAGCACTCCTTTTAGGTACCATATTCATTCTTTCAGACTCGGGAGGACGACCAAGCTTACGAAGATAGTGTCAGAAATTATTTAAAAAATGACGTACGATCAACTGTGAAATAAACAGTGGCGTTATTTAAACTGACTTTAATATTTTGTTAGGACTTCTTAAGTTTTGGGGTAGAGTATTAAAATCGTTATACACACTTAAGGAAAAATAAACTGAAAAATATCCAACACAAAACCAATTAAGCTCACCTACTTAAGTAAAGTGCAGGAGCACAATTTACAGATCACTAAGTCTACAATAATATCCTAAGCTTTCAAGCGATGCCCGTCCTCCTCTACCACAGTAATGATGATCAACCACTCCATGAATATTAGAACTTTTAAAGGACAATATATACTTTCAGATGTGTAAATACACACCTTGATTTTACAACGAAACACATTCCACACGTCCTCTCAAAATAATACATATAAATGCGCAAACATAATCGGTGCATCCAAGAGCGCGTCTATAGCCTTGTGTAATCCCTGAAAATTTTTGAGGAAAAACATCATAGCGATTCTGCAATATAAATCATTATGACAAATTTGGAACAAATTAAATCAAGTTTAGAATGTAACAAGAGACTAACTTTTGCAAGGGCAGCTTTGCATTTTCACCGAAAAGGTACTGAAAGGAATCATCAAATAAATCTAAAAGCATAAGTACGGCTCTTAGCCTTGTCTCTGTACCTAAGTTTTTATGAATGCAGTTGAAGTCCTAAATAAGAGAGAGAATGAGAAAAAAAACGGCCTAGCAGAAATTCGAAGAGGTTTTAACGGCAACCAGCGCATACTTTGCTCAAAAGGGGCAACTTCACTTCGAAGGTTAAAACCGAGTGCGAGCGACCCTAGAGCTCAGAGATCACTATCTGGTGCAGCGCTGAAATCACCCCAGCGTGAACTCCCTCTTTGCTATAGCCTAAGCGCACTTGTCAGGCCTCTCCCCTAATCCATCCTTCCTCTGAAATGATAGGGATTGTGTTTTTCTCACACTTTTTAGCACATAAACATGAGCTCTGAGAGAGAGAGAGAGAGAGAGAGAGAGAGAGAGAGAGAGAGAGAGAGAGAGAGAGAGAGAGAGAGAGAGATAAAATACGTTTGAAATACAAACTGAATATTCTTCCTATTGGTTCCATTGTCCGCAAACTGACATGAGATACGCAAAAAGTTCATATTGTAAAATTCCTCTGTAGTACCTCATATTCTTGTTTCATTTAGTTTTAGTAAACTCCATTCTCATTTTTCTTCTATTTTATAATGTGCCTCGTATAATGTGAAACTTATAAAAATAAGACCAACGGAAAAGCACTGCAGGTTAATTTATATTAAAAGAATGACAAGGCTCAGATATTCCCAGAACGCAGCCGAAGTCTGCTCAGGGGCATTTAGTTGCTGCTCACGACGATTCGCCGTTCACAGACAGCCCTTACATGAGTCTTCCCCAAGGGGTCTTCATCCAATAACAAGGGTTGGATGAAACACACACACACACACACACACACACACACACACACACACACACAAACAAACACATACGAGACTTGTCACAATCTGCTATCATAGCAACCCCGAGGGTACCGCACCACTCTGGACCACCTTGAATTAAGTTGATTAGAGCTCAAGTTACCGGTTTTTCAATGAACTCATATTATGCAAATTACATTTCCAAATGCAAAGCCCCGCAAAGAAGAAGAAGAAGAAGAAGAAGAAGAAGAAAAAGAAGCTAAAATTATGATCAAGCCGATCCTTGTTCACATACGTCGTTGCAAACGTACCGCGGGAATTAAGAAAACGAAAAGACAGTAATGGGCACTGAAGACATATTATCATGATGATAACGAGTAACTAATCGAATTGTAAAACATCACTGCGCTCTTATGGGGCTGGTGTTGTTGAAGACCTTTATGCGGCATGCATAGCGACTACAGTTAAATCTACAAAGACAGTAATCACGTAAAATAAAACTATAATAAACTCTAAGCGAATTCAGAAATGAATAGCGAATACATAAAAATAAACCCTAAAATAAATTAAACAATTATTTAAAGTAATATAACGAGGGACTGAAGAACATATCCATTATGTGAAAGCCTTCAAAATACTTCTGATAATCAGAAGTGGAAAAAGAACTGTGAGGAAGCACTTTAAATATAGAAAGAAGGAAAGTCATCACAAGTCAACAATACAAAATGTGATTATATATGGAAAAATATACGCATAAAAATAAAAAAAAAAACGGTGAGTATCTAAACTCAACTACAAACCAAAAGGATATCACAAGGAGGTTGGTAGGAAAAATATGAAATAACGCAATTAAGAACAAGAGGAGGAGAAGGAAGATGAGGGATAAGAAGGAGGAGGAGGAGGAGGAGGTATGAGGAGGGAGCAACAAGGTGATCCAGGTGATTCACAGGGCGATTACCAGGTGCGATCCTAACAAAGGAGCAGGTGTGTCTATGAGTCTGAGAGAGAGAGAGAGAGAGAGAGAGAGAGAGAGAGAGAGAGAGAGAGAGAGAGAGAGAGAGAGAGAGAGAGAGGGTTCCTAATTCCAGTCGGTAAGCTATTGGCCAATGTATTAAGGAATGTACCTATTTCATTTACCATTAATTTTCAAATTACTACAATTCTGCAAGTACAAGAGAAAAATAAAATGAAGTTCCGCTCACTGACTCGACTTAGCGTGCACAACAACGATATTTTTTTCTTCAGTAAAAACAAAAGAAACCCTAAGCTCTATCTGCAAGCAAATGATTCATTTAGCCCTAAGGAATTCTAGCCCCGGACCCACTCACTACCCAGCCACCTGTGCTTGGGGAGGAATCCAACGCTGGCTCATTCATTCTCCCATTCATTGCTAGCTATAAAGACAAGGGAACCTCTTAAACATCCGCCATAAACTTTCTGAAATGCACGAGAGAAAACGCCCTAAAATAAAACTGCAACGGACGAAAATTTCAAAGAAAAATGGACCTGTTTAGTAAAAAATTTGAAAAAAACCACGGTGTAAATTCATGGGACACTGTAATTTTGCACTACACCCTCAAATAAGTATCTTGAATCTTGACCACGTGGACTGAGAGGGATTATTCAACGGACCTCCACTGGCCCAGACAGCCAATGGCCGGAGGATGAGGAGGAGGAGGAGGAGGAAAATAAGAAAGAAAACGAAGACAGGCTGGGAAGAAAGGAACAAGGGAGGGAGAGTGGTAGGAGGGAGGAGGGATGTAGTACGTCTGAAAAGGAGACAGAAGAAGGCGGAGGAGGAGGAGGAGGAGGAGGTGGTTTTGCTCTCTCATGCATGCAAGGCACACGCTTGAACACATATCACGCATGCGTTGCAATTACTTTAATAAAAGGACCCATTTAGAAAATAATGCTTTATTTTGATCCGATCTTCCTCGTGACAACGGTCTGATCATGACTGGATGTTTTTTTCGGAATTCATTTTTCGGGTTATCTCTTCATGGCCAGACGAAAATACTGGTGCATTATAAAAGATTCTAAAGTTTAAACTTTTCGCTTTGTTATGTTGGAAAAAGGTAAAATTCAAATAAAAGCGGTTAATTTTTTTTTCTACTGAAATTAAACCATATATATTTATTCATTGCTGAAAATATTTTTTTATGTATGTGGGACATGAAATTCGAATTAAAAAAAAATTCAAGATAAAAAGAAAATAACAAAATTACTTCTTTGTTCTTCAGTATATTTTGTATACAATGAACCGACTCGCTAAATACATTAGTTTACTCTCTCATCCACAAATGGCTCAATTCACTAGACATAATCATTTTTTTTACAACTGCTCTAAAAACAGCCAACATTCCACTAAATCGCCTGGCTAATGTGGAAACAACGCCCATCAGTTATAGGCAACGAGGCGGAACTGAAGAACCAGCAGACGAAACTTGAACTATTCCACATGTCTAGTTCCCCGGTATACCATTTTACACATTTTGGCTTCACAGGTAACTATTAACAGTGTTCATATTTCGGTCATATACCTCTAGCAGTTGAACTTACATCTAAACCGAAATTTCTTATTATATTGAGTAAGTTTTGTCTGCATTAATAAAGAAATTAATTTCATGCGGAATAAAATTTTTACAATCTTATCCAGAGAATTTCTCCGACATGACACAGAAACTGGTGTTATAACACACTCACAATATGAACAAAACTGATACAATAATCACATAAATCTTTAACGAAATTGGTGAGCAGATAATGAACACGCGTGAAATAAGATACTTTGTTATTTAACGAAGTCTGTACGCATACAATCATCACGTAGGTATAAGTAACGTTCATTATCGTTCCTAAACATCTATTATCGAGTGTCATGCAACACTTATTCCCGAACCACAAAAGAAGGTGCAATCTTTATCAAAGGCTACCGATTACCTTAATGCAATGCGACCCTACAATTTCGCTATCCGCAGTGTATTATTGACATACCTGGATTACCTACCATTTACCTGGACAGTGAGGTAAGGGAATAAGCGTGAGATGGTGTCTTCCAGTCCTGATCACTTTCTCCCCCAAAAAGGAACATTCGGTATTTTCAGCCTCATTTCTTTTGAAATGTTTCTCTAAGGGTTCATCAATAGGTAAACGATAACAAAAGTTTCCCCAGGTAGTTTCAAAGATCGTTTTGTATCCCGGTTGAGTTGTAGGATAACAATAAGTTACCGGTTCCAAGTCGGTTTTTTGTCTCGTTTATGTGAAATTTAAGGAGGAAAACCTACAAAATTTTATTTCCGCAGACTGACAATAATGTGTTCCATTATCGTGCGTGCGTTTCTACAACCAGATAAGCAAGAAACTGAATCAAACTGAAATAACAAATAAGAAAACGTAACTAACATTTTATATATCTGAGTATATAATACACACACACACACACACACACACACACACACACACACACACACACATATATATATATATATATATATATATATATATATATATATATATATATATATATATATATAATATATATATGTGTGTGTGTGTGTGTGTGTATATGCTGTGCTGCTTGTGCTAATATACGTTATATTATTTGCTATTTACATAAATATAGACAAGCTAATGCCTCTTCTGACTGTATAAATGTGTATACATATTTCGACACATACAACCACTCACTATTCCCAAAGCAGATCCCCAAACTCCAGCCAAAATAAACGAATAAGCAAAATATATCAATGAAAAACAAAACATCTTGTAGAACGAGATTACGCCTCCTGCTTATCACATTCTGCATGCGCATGCACGTGGCTTTTCACACATACCAATCGGCCACTCCCATCCCATTTCGGACGATGAAACCCGCGGGCAGGACGCGCTACTACTGCTAAGATTCCCTTCCTGGGTATTTCGAACCACTCCCTCCTTTACCCTTCAATGGACCTTCTCTCTCTCTCCCTCTAGAGAAGTCCTTTCCCCCGAGGCGTTTCATACCCTTATCCTGCGAATACAGACGTTGGTATCCCCGATTCATAACACGCGGGATCTCCTCGAAGTCATTCCCATCTTCATTCAAGGGCACATCGCCCTCAAGCTGAGACACGCTAATGCCCCCATCCCCAACTTCTCTCTCTCTCTCTCTCTCTCTCTCTCTCTCTCTCTCTCTCTCTCTCTTACCACGTACCTTCCCCCGAAAATCAAACGCCCATCGGGTCTAGCCTCCCTTCTTGCACCCATTGCAAACCCCCAACCAGCCACCCAGCAGCGTCTCCCTACTTTTGTGAGTCGTCTGCGAAGAAACCCTTGTCTGGAGGTGGTTTGGCTGGGTGAAAAAAAAAAGAGGAAGGGGGATGATAAGAGCGTGGCTATATTTGTAAAGGTCAGGAGTTAAGCTGATAAGAAGGCTATTGACTGAATGGACATAAACTATCTTCGAAGAGATACAAATAAAAAGGAGTAAAAATAATACTAATAGTAACAGGAGAGTAATAAGAAAAAGAATCGCAAATCAGAGCAAAAGTTATATAGTAAGAAAATTATGGAAAGTCTTGAAGAGGAACAAAAGCACGGAACTATGAACTTGAAAGAGAGAGAGAGAGAGAGAGAGAGAGAGAGAGATCAAGGCCAAGTGATTTACAGGGCATCTGGAGGTTAAGTTGAATAGAAGCTGTGATCTGTTGGAAAAGTTGGGAAGAGGAATGGAATGAAGGGTCTGCTGGGGGGGAGGAGGAGGAGGAGGAGGAAGACGAGGATAATGCTGTGGGAACTAAAATAGAACGGGGGGTGATGAGAGAAAGAGGAGGAGGCATGGAGTGGGTGGAGGGCGGAGGAAATGCCCAGGTGGGCCATGTGATGGTATCAAACAGGATGCAACCTGCAACAGTACCATAACATGTATAAATATTTCTCTCTCTCTCTTCTCTCTCTCTCTCTCTCTCTCTCTCTCTCTCTCTCTCTCTCTCCAGCCATTTATGTCTCAAGTCAGGTTAGTTCTTGGTGCGTTCAGCCACATGTACCTGTCCGAGCGCTATCTGAATGCAATTTAATCGCCCTCCCTTTTCCATGTAGTTGATTGGCCAAGTAGATTTACACGTCGCAGCGCTAATATCTGCCTACCAAAAGCCCCATTCCAAAAAAGGCGATGGTGGTTTTCCTACCAAACAAACAAACGGGCGGTGAGATGAAAAATAAAATAAAATATTAAAAAATCAGATCAGCAAAAAAAAAAAAATAAAAATTTACTGAGGAGACAAGTCCAAATTGTAACACTGAAATATACGTCATGTCCGTAGAGTGCCATGTATTATAGTTCTCTAGTTCAGTTGAGTGGAATGATAAATTGGCAAGTTCGAAAACACTATAAGAACTACAATAGTAAATCTTTGAAACAAACAATAAGGGCTCTGGGATATTGCATGTTAATATTTTGACTCAGACTACAAAAACATGGCAGGCTATTACATAGTAGTTACCAAATAATCGCCTCTGGTACAAATGTCATTTTTGATCGAAACATTCTCTATTATATGTAAAAACATTTATAGTTTAGGTAACTGTTCTAAATCATTTAAGTAGCAAACGGTACGATCACGGAAAATATCACAATGTTAGCCAAGTTGCAGAGAACACATGAAAAACTCCAGCAGCAGCAGTAGTAATAGTAGTAGTAGTAGTAGTAGTAGTGATTGCTGAAAATAATACGCTGGCACTGTAACATTATCATTTAACGAAATAATCTTAACATAAAGCATCTACTCATATCGCTATTAGCATACCACTTTCAAACATCCAGATTCTCGGCACAGCATCCCGAGCCTGATGCTTAGGACTCATTATACTTCCCCAGGATGCATTCGGCATCACCGTCTTCTTCACAAAGGTATCATTAGGACCTGGAGAAACGAATGCGTATGGGAATAGCTCTAGTCTCCCCTTTATTAAAATGAGGATCTTCCAAGCCACCCTCGGAACTGACAGATTGAAATTAAGTGAAAAAACCAAAAAAAAAAAAAAAAGGCAATGGTAACGGCTGTGCGAGGTTATGCCTACAGGGCATATTTAGGGAACACAAGAATGTAGTCTGAAAATGACAGAGAGAGAGAGAGAGAGAGAGAGAGAGAGAGAGAGAGAGAGAGAGAGAGAGAGAGAGAGAGAGAGACGACATTAAAAAAATAACACGTATCAGCAATATTCTACCGGCAATCGAATCATTTTTCTATAAAAACGTATAAAAAATTGATCACGCTGCAACAAGCGAACAGCCAACACCCACATATTTAACACCTTAACTACACGTCATAAATTTGCCAGTGAAGAGAAAACTACTGGAAAACGGGAAATGATGCGATATGAAAGTCAAACTTTATAAAGTCCCACGTGTTGTACATTAACAATAAATGTGATTTTAATAAATATTTCTAAATTTTGTATCTGTCATGTGTGTTACCGACAGGAAAGGAACTTATTTGACATTGTTATTCATACCAAGTGAACCGCGGCTAAATCCACCATATCTAATATCATTGTGATATGGGGAACAAGCATTCGAATAATAAGAGA
>NC_089781.1:12172880-12202880 GCF_040412425.1 Macrobrachium rosenbergii
TATTTTTTAACGTTCTCTCTCTCTCTCTCTCTCTCTCTCTCAAAATAAACAAATAAATAAATAAATAAACTATAAGAAGATAATCGCATTTCTGCGTTCATTGCACAACTGATTTTATCTGTCTTCATATTTCGTTACGTCTCTCTCTCTCTCTCTCTCTCTCTCTCTCTCTCTCTCTCTCTCTCTCTCTCTCTCTCTCTCTCTCTTTCATAAATCAAAATTAAAGAGGTTATTCACATAATTGTGTTAAGTGCACAAATCAATGAATGTATCCTCATATTTTGTCCCATTTTCTAGCAATCTCAATCAATCTCATATTTTGTTACGTTTTCTCTCTCTCTCTCTCTCTCTCTCTCTCTCTCTCTCTCTCTCTCTCTCTCTCTCTCTCTGCACAAATGCCAAACAGGTTAATATTTACACATAATAGCATGCGCGCGCACTTGTGAAGCGAGTTTACCTTGACATTGCGTGCTTGGGGTTAATGTAAATTGGGGCCAGTGGCTCCATTCGTCCATTTATGGGCCCATCGGCCTGTCTCTTTATACTCCCATTTCCCAGGACAACCACTACACAACGAGGAGCCCCATTTTAACCTGTGCTAACCCGTCTTTTACGGCAATCCCCCCGCCCCCCGCCCCCGCGACACCCCAGCCTCCGTAGCCTTCTCCCTCTTCCTCTCCTTCCTACCTCCCCTCTCTCCCTCTTAAGAGCAAAGGCAATAAACTACTCTCTCTTAAAGGCTTGATGTGATGAACTCCTGGTTCTCAAGGATGGGCAGAACACTATCCATCACAAGGCTAGGTGGAGGAAGACACTCTGCACTCGAGTCTAAGATAGGAAATGCATAATTTCCAAACTAATATTCTTTTGGAAAGTTTGAAAAAAAGTGTTCATAAATTATGTCATATTATGCATACACGCACGCACGCACGCACGCACACACACACACACACACACACACACACACACACACATATATATATATATATATATATATATATATATATATATATATATATATATATATATATATAAATTATATATATTATATATATAATACATATATATAATATATATACAGTAAATAAACACACACACACACACACACACACACACACACACACACACACATATATATATATATATATATATATATATATATATATATATATATATATATATATATATATATATGAATGGAAATGAGAAACATACCCAAACATTTGAGGCTTCTGTGCCCACTCCCTCACACCAATGACTCTCGGTTCTCACTGGTAACTTCTGCCTCTCGCACCTGCTCTCTTCGCATCAATGTGATTTGCAACTTTTTTATCTCAAGCTGCCCTTGTTTATTAAATATCGCACTAAAGCAAATGCCACAAAAATCAAACTAAAACTGAAATAAAATAAAAACGTCCACAAAAGTGTTTAAAAATAATTGCCTACTGAGGCTGTTATATTTACCAAACATGTCAATATGACTTAAGACTCTGTTTGAGCATACTCCAAACTTATTAAAATTCTAAAATTATATTAGTTTAATTATTATTTTGTTTACAATAGTTTTGAAATGGAAAAGTTTAAACCATACAAAGTACACCGTATCCTCTAACACACGGTGTGTATATATATATATATATATATATATATATATATATATATATATATATATATATATATATATATATATATATATATATATATATATATATATATATATATATATATATATATATATATATATATATATATATATATATATATATATATTGTAGGAAATGACCATATTCGTTTTTATGGCCCAATACCCTATTATCCTTATGATAAAACAAATGTCGAAACCATCATAAATAAAAAAAAAAAGAATGCGAGTTGGAAAGAGGATGACCGGAGGCGGATCATATTTCATATATGCAGATTCATTCAACGAAAAGATGTGGCCACATCGTATGATAAATATCTGGCCATAAACCAAGGCCCAAACTTCATTACTGGCAATAAACATGACAACGGATTTTGTTTAAAAAGAAGAGCTCGCTGCTAGGCCTGAATACATTCCAAAAATCACTGTATAAGTAGAGAGAGAGAGAGAGAGAGAGAGAGAGAGAGAGAGAGAGAGAGAGAGAGAGCGAGAGAGAGAGGCTAGAATTTCTCTACACTGACAAAATCCAACAGATTTCTTGTTTGGCGATCGATACAGCACATTTCCCAGCCTCTTATCAGTATAGTGCTTGAAGAAAATGTGTTTCTGAAAAGAAAAACATAATATCACAGTTTGCCAAAAGAAGAGGGCGTGCGAGTATATATGTTTTCAGTCTGCTAGAAGAAGAAGAAAGAAGAAGAAGACACTTCACAGAGAGCGAAAGTGCAGTGCTATAACAAAAACAGGGTTCTCCGATTTCTTAAACATTAAATTGTTCTTTCCACAGCGGCGGGAGATGTCAAACTCCCTTTTAAGGCTCGGAATTCCCACTGACCCTAAAAGTGCTAGAGCTTCGCTTGGTGCCAAGTCTTCTCGCTCTTCCTTTTCTTCTTCTCTGCTTTATTTGGAGGAGACATTACGAGTAGGGAGAGTGAAAATGAAAGGGGTTCTTCTTGGAAGAGGGAAAATTAAAAAAGAACAGGGAAGGAAAACAAATGCAGAAGGGCTGAGAATAAACATGCACATACAATCACATTCGCAATGTGCAGCAATTCACACAAAACAAAAACCGGTTATTACATTTTTGAGTATTATATTTACAGACACACCCACACGACTAAAAATACTAGCGGAATGCAAATATATGAGCAGGATGATAAAAAATGAAGAAAGTAAATAATAAAGTTGTTTGAAAATGGAAATAAGAAACATCATATCCTCAAAGTATTCTTCTTTTTTTATAGCGATACATTATATTACTTACACTGCCAAGATTCCTTGAACCTCACCCACGCTCATTAATGACTCAGACAAGCAAAAACCGATCACCAACCTGTAAAACAAGAAGGACTGTTATTAGTTACAGCGCGCAAGTAAATACTCAAATACCTTAATTATCACATAAAACAAATCAAATGAATAAACTACAAGTAAAATTACCTTTGTTACACGTACACAATTCAATATAAAAAAAAATACAATGCCACAGCAACAAGCAAATCACGAAAACAGAACCAAACAGAGACACTAAGTATAAGCATCCACAATACCATTTGTCCCTGAAACTAATATTAAACCCACAACTGACCAACGTCATTATTTCTGGAGTGACATCTTAACCCAAGACACCCTTGAAGACGCGTTCCATTTTCGTACTTCCTCGGTATAGCAAGGACCAAAATGGGTGTGTCGGATGCTGCAAGTGTTGATCTTTCATGGTAACTGTCAGGGGGCATATAAATTGATGGGATCTTTAGTTTCATAATGGCTTTATTTTAACAAAGAGGTCTCCTGAAGGGCGTTTTCGATATCAGGGATAATAACCGAAATTATAAACAGATTCTGTGCAAACAAAAAGTTGGTCAAATGAAATTATCACCAGAGTAAACTATACAAGGTTGACGGGGATTATATAACTTTTGATGGGGATTATGTAACTTTACATACCGTTACTTGTGTACAAAGAAAACTCTCGGTACATATGAACTGTCGATTAACAAAGAAATCAAAGGGATTCACAATGAGAACAATAAAACAAAGAAATGAATGAATAATTAAATTTGCATAAAGGGTCTGGTAAACGAACACGTTTTCACAGAAAAAACACACAGGTGCCATAAATAGAAAATGTAATCCACACAAATCATTTCAAAATATTTCTTACGTGGTCCCATAATTAGCATACTGCTTACATGGAATGGGAATAAGAACATGACGTTTCATTACAAGAAGTAAAGGAAATTTAATAACTCAACCATGCTATCATTGCTGATTGCTTGCCAATGACTTAATGCATATAATTTATTAATTAAAATCAATTAAAAAGGAAACAGAAGAAAATAGGAAAACCTTTAGTAAACACAAGAAAGAAAATTCATTTGGATAAAACATTTTTGTACTCTATCCCATCCAAGTTTATGTTTTGGAATTTACTTAAATTATTTTATCATTCAAAATTCAAAATTTCAATCTTTCAGGCAAGGAAGTCCTGCCGAGTAATCGCAGTTGAAAAAAAAAGGGGGGGGCTAGACGTGTTAATAACTAAGCCTTCTTTAGCAAGCAAACAAGTACACCTTTTCAACTCCACATGTTGCACAGGTTCCCACAAGCAACCCTTCTCCATAAGCAACGTTCTCCGAGTAGAGACTTATCTTCCCATAATCCATCACGAACTGGAAACCGCCTCCTCCCTGGACACACAGCAACCTTCTTCTCCAAGTGCAGAGAACACAACCAGCTCGCTCTTGAACGAAGCAAGAAGAGAGGGCAGAGCAACATTAAGGACCTCACAAACGATTACTTAAAAACTGACGTGCTTAGGGGAGAGCTGCTGTAAAGGTAATATATATCCAACGGCAAACTCAGCCGACTTGAGCAACTAAGCAAGATGCAAATTTTACACTTGAGAAATCTTAGCAGGAAAATACCAGATATAACAGTGTAGTACATCAAAGAGCTGTTGTACTTTAAAGAAAAAAAAGAAATTGACACAAATATACTATCACTCATGATGCTGCGAATATAATAATAATAAACAATAATCGCAAGAAAAATAAAACCGTTCAAAACAATAACACACAAATCGAAGCACTGAGGAGGTGCCGTTGCATAGGCAATACCTTCCCCACCCAGCCAACTCCAACAACACAGCTGGCTGGCTGGCCAACTCGAAAACCCGACAAGAAGCTTAAACGAAGGTTATCGAGTGTCACATCCACAACGCCTACCTTTCTGCACAAAAAGGGACGCAGCTCGTGGATTGATTTGTTTCGATCGAAGGAACGACTTGGAAAATTTATGCGTGTTGTTTGAACTTCCTCCGAGAAGCCCTCATCAACATGTTTCGCTATGCAATTGGGGACGGCTGTGGTGCCTTATACGGACAGGTGGGTGGAGGGGGAGGGGGAGGCTGATCTACAAAAGGAACTCTAGACAGATGGCGATACCACCAGCATGCTTTTAACCTTTTGCGAAGGAGAGAGAGAGAGAGAGAGAGAGAGAGAGAGAGAGAGAGAGAGAGAGAGAGAGAGAGAGAGATGGTGTACTGATTTACTAAATACGTCGTTTACACATACAAATACATAGACATACATAGAAAGAGAGCCATACAGTATCGTGTACACTTTTACTTGATTACACAGTAATAAATAAATAATATATATATATATATATATATATATATATATATATATATATATATATATATATATATATATATATATATAATATATATATATAAGAGAAAATGACAAGAGAGAGAGAGAGAGAGAGAGAGAGAGAGAGAGAGAGAGAGAGAGAGAGGCTCGAATGTCGATTACTGTGTTTATTTGCCTAAATTTGTATTAATGAAAGCATACAATCCATATACACAAAGAGAGACGACAAACCTTGATAAGGCAGATGCAAAGTAACGAATCATTTCGGACGAGATGAGGGAAGGGAAAAAGGGATGTGATAAAAGTTAAGTATATCTTACTTTAACCAAACCACTGAGCTGATTGACAGCTCTCCTAGGGCTGGCCCGAAGGATTAGATTTATTTTACGTGGCTAAGAACCAACTGGTTACCTAGCAACGGGACCTACAGCTTATTGTGGAATCCGAATCAAACTATGACGAGAAATGATTTTCTATCACCGGAAATTATTTCCTCTAATTCTTCATTGGCCGGTCGGAGAGTCGAACAGGATTATGATAAAAATGGCAAAACTAAAACCGACTGACAAGATGCAAAAAGTAAAGCTAATCAAAAGAACGTGGGTAGAAACAAAGAGAGGCGAAGCAAACAGGGGAGAGACAGAATAAAGACAAAAGCAACTAAGCAATTAGGCATATGGCGACACAACAAAGGAGTCGCAGCGACAATTACAGGAGGATGGCTACTTAAACTGATATATCTTTATATAATGAAATTAATAAGCATGAACAATCGCGCCCCCCAAAATAACAAATATATTATAAGGTAAGGAAAAAAAGAGTGAATTACATACCGTTGATAACAGATCAGTATCGGCTTCTGAAACTTGAAAAAAACCACAAATTGGAGAACAAATACATTTAGAAGCAGAAAGTTTCGGAGCGTCATGCTCCCTTTTCACTGCGGAGCATGACGGTCCAAAACTGTTTGCGCTTCTAAATATACTTGTTATACAAATTTGTGGGTTTTTTCAAGTGGATACAAACATTCAAAATGACAGAAAATAAAAGGCTACGAGAAGAAAATCTCACATATATAAATATACTTATTGAAAGAGAAAAACTTGAGTAATCAACGATAGCATATCAAAGAAGTATAAATAAAATTATCCCGTCCTCTAAATATAAATCACAGGGAAAGAGGCTTGACGAAAAGAAACCTTGACAGAGATGTATAGGTACGGACAATCGTGACCTAAATTCTATGGAAGGGTTTAACGGTCAAGAATATGTAAGGAATGGATAATAAAAATGGAAAATAACTAAATAAATTTTGGGATATAAAGATACAAAAAATCTAGCGGAATAACATATTACATGGATGTTAAAATAGTGTATGCTGACCTGAAATTGTTAAGAATTTGGACTAAACCAATATGAGATTTTACAGCTGAAAGAAAACTCAAAGTGAAATAAGTTATGGCAACAAATTTCATAAGAAATATCGACGAAAAACAACGAACAAAGAAAAGTTTGGAGGAAAATGGAACCACTGAAAGGAAATGAAGGCAAGCGGGAACACTAAAAAAAGGAAATAAAACAAGACGGCGACGGCGATTAGTGAAAAAAAAATAAAATAATGGGGTAAAAAATCACAAAATTTTCAACGCATTTCGATCTGATAACGCCGGATTAAGGCGACTCAACAACTAAAATAATACAAAATGTAGTGCTGCAAATAATCAGACTAATATACAAAATCATCATCTTTCTAAAGGCTGACTTCAACGCCAGAAGATATTCTTGAGTCGCTTAGACAGAGAGCAAATGTTAAAAACGTTCACCAGGCCATACTTTTGTCATATGATAGCGTGGTCACGGCGATCAAATATGCTAGCCCCTCCATTCTTAACAGTCAGCTTTATAACCAAGTTCGAGGTTAAACACTAACCTTCACCCTTCAATATTCTTGAGTTTTCTTCTGGTCTGAGCAAGCTATTCTTAACAGTCAGCTTTATAACCAAGTTCGAGGTTAAACACTAACCTTCACCCTTCAATATTCTTGAGTTTTCTTCTGGTCTGAGCAAGCTACGGGCATGTGGGTGCTGGGCCCATGGCCTTTGCACTGGGGAAATATATCACCCACAAGGAATTTCCTTTTGCAAGTACGGCCAATCACAAGCGGACTTGTCAGATAAAATGAATGATTAGGGGCACAACAGTAAAGATACGGAAAAAACGGAACCTGCTGAGAAGCAATAATGGATATAAAAAAATGAAGAGCAAAAACGCTAACAGTATGAATGACAATAAAATTAAATTAGGTAATAAACAGGGTGAAAAAAGGGATTAAGACAATGGTTGCGATGAAGGACATAATGATGTGGAAGCGCATTAGACATAAGGCCGGAACGGAGTGTAAAACTGTAACAAAGGTTTTATGAAGATAAAGCACAAACACATACACATACAAGATGGGAGCCGAATAAAACTAGTTTTCACGAAAATGGCATAAACAAATAAACCACGGAATTGGATAATGAAGACGTAATCAACGAAGCTGAAAATATGGAGTTTGATAAAGAAGAGTCATAACAACGAAACCAGGGAACGCGATGTTAAGCCCCATAATAGAAAATTAAACTATGAATGCGTCACTAGGAAAATCACAAACAGGAATCAAAACACCGTAAGACAAAAGATGTATCAGAGTTCAGTAATGAAACATGACACAGTGCAAGCAAGTCAAAATTAAACCAATAGACGTGAAACGTGCAAAAGAATGCCTAAATAAAACCAAAAAACGGTAAAAAAAACATAAGGTCTGGACAACGTGAAATCAAATAAGGACGAAAGAAATTCGTATGAAACCAGAAATATAATCAAGATAAAAAAAGACGAGTAGGAAATAATATAATTAAATATGCTTACCAAACACAAAGATGGCATCAAAATCCTCGGGCGTTTTAATAGAACAAAGAAAATGTGAAGCAACCGTAATGCACATTAACCGGAAAATTAAAATAATGAAAACAATATCATTATTACCAATTCAGAAAACAGTAATCCTTATGGAAACAATACGATCTCCACGACAGAGCAATGTCAGTGCCTTTTAGTTTACCATAACAAATTACAGTACTGTGCGTAGCGTCGAGAGCGTGACCGAATAACCGGCAGAGGTCTGAAGACGACACTGTCAAAGGTCAGGTGTGGTCAGGTTAGTATCCGGTTTGGGTCACGTCATGGTCGTGCTTGAGTAAAAAAGAAACAAAACTAAACTCGACTTAAATGGAACACTAAACAAATAAACAGAGCTAAAAAATTGACAAACCCAAGAAAACGTAGATCTGTGGCAGTGATTTCCCACAGGTTGCAATGACACTAGAAGGAGGGAAATGACGAGGAAAATAACCATACATAAAGGTAAGGTCTTATGAAAGAAAGCAATGATTAAAAATAGCCAATTTTCACACTCCCGCTGACCACATCATTTTGTTCCCTAACGCTTGGGGGAAATGAAGGTATCGTTCGATTCTCAGCAAATATGTATCCCTGAAGGCAATGTAATGACATTAATATCAAAATAAAGACGAAGAAAACAACAAAAAACAACAACATACACAACAACACCTTAGAATCTTTCGACCGAAGGATGCACACAACCGCACGGAATACCTGAGACCATATAAGAAGTCCAAAAATGGGACCAACAACATTTACATACACGACCGACGCCTAATCGTTACAAACGAGTTCTGAGAGGAGGAGGAGGAGGAGGAGGAGGAGGAGGAGGAGGAGGAGGAGGAGGAGGAGGAGGAGGAGGAGGAGGAGGAGGAGGAGGAGGAGATGTTGAAAGAAAAAGAGGAAAGGGAGAGGGCATAAAGATAAGATGTAAAGGAATAGAAGGGGGGAAGAGGAGGACCTCAGAAGAAAGACGGAGAGGTATAAAAGATGAGAATATAAGAGGGAGGAGATGTGTATGAGAAGAGTCGGCTAAGCACAAAAGGATGAAAGGTTTCTCTCAGGACAAAAGATGGACGAGGAGGAGGAACTATGTCCAAAGAGATGTAGGATAATGGAGAAAATAATGGGAAGACAGAAGAAGCAAAGCGACGAGGAAAAAAAAAGAGCCATGAAGAGGCAAGCAAGAACAAAGGTATAAAATGCATTGAGCAAAACGAATGAGTAGAACCAAAAAGTAACTGGAATAAGAATTTTGGGAAGCGTGGGAAATTATACCACAGCAGAGAAAAGAGAACAAAAGGACAGCTACATATAAAAAAGGAACCACTAAAACAAGTAAAAAATGCGCCGAAATTCGAGTTTTCTGTACAACCGCTACAGCGTGTAATCAAGGCCATCGAAAACAGATCTGTTTTTCTTTGGTCTCGGTTTAATGCTGTATGAGCCGCGGCCCATGAAACTTTAACCGTGGCCCGGTGGTGGCTCATCCTATATCGTTGCCAGGTGCACGATTATGGCTAACTTTAACCTTAAATAAAATAAAAACTTCTGAGGTTAGAAGGCTGCAATTTGGTATGTTTGATTATTGGAGGGTGCATGATCAACATTACAATTTGCAGCCCTCTAGCCTCAGTAGTTTTTAAGATCTGAGGGCGGACAGAAAAAAAGTGCGGACAGAATAAAGTGCGGACGGACAAACAAAGCCGGCACAATAGTTTTGTTTTACAGAAAACTAAAAATTATACTGAAAATAGACGTTTGAAAAAATCATACTCCAACAGGGGCAACGAGAACGGTCTGAAACCAGCATTTCAAAATAGTTAAACTTCTTATTGGTCGAGTTGTTAATGAGTGACGAAACACGTACATGAAAAAATGCAATGCTTATTTCGACGACTGGTTTTTTTAAATTAACAAAGCATCTCTCACTCATGTACAGGCATCAGCAATATTTTTTATACAGCATTCGCGAAACGGAAACGCGATGAACATTTAGCTGAAAAGTTAAAAAAAATTTGAATTTAACAACTAACGGAAAACATTACTAGACAGGAGTTAAGAGAATGTTGTTATACAATCCAAAAGGAAGGAAGTAACACACGTAAACATATGAATAAATATTACATATACTGAGGAAATTCTTTCTTACCGACATTGAAGCACATGGATTGAGACGTGATATCACCTACCAAACATCATCGCCTATTAGTTTCAAATACCAAATAACATTTAATTCTGTCTGTCCATTTCTGTCGAACAGATTGTATCTTTTCCTAGTTTCATTTGGTATCAAGTGTGAAATTATATATGAGCGCTCCCTTGAGGAAATATCGCTCATAAGCACTCTCTTGAGAAAGTATCTCTCAGTCTCTTTTTCACTCTCGTGTGAAAAATGATTTCTCTTTCAAACACACTCAACACCGCAATTCAAAGGGTCACGACCGTCGGCGTCCCAATCACCGAAATGACTGCTTTTCCTGCGAAGGAAGTCGGAAAGGTGTTCCCCTACACCGGAATCGACAATATCCAGAAGACGCTCGGCAGAAGAAGCGTGATCTCGAATGTTGCAAGTCTTTGTAATTCCCAGTTAGAAAAAGTACCGCTAACCAGGTGTGGATGCTTCCACGGGTGACCCTAAGAAAACTATTGATATTTTCTAGTTGTGTATTTTATTCGTCCCTCTTTCTACCGTCAAATTAAAGTTACTTACAAGAGTACACAAATGAATGTCACGCTTGCACACGTTATTGTTCTTGCCTTTAATTTTTCGTACCATGCTCAATTTCTATTAAACTTTTTATTATACATCTTCAACACGACACTACCAGAATTAAAATCGACATAACTGCCTAATATTCTAATGTTACGCATGAATATAATTGCATATATGGATATATAAAACACGTAATTTCTCAAATCAAAATCTGTGTAAATTATAGTATTACCTACTGTATCTATATCATAATATTCCCATGATATACAAGATTTTTGAGATGCTTCCTTTTTACATGAATGGTACTGAAACTTCTTTAAGTTAAAGTGCAATTTCCGAATAATTAGCTTCTATAAACACTATACTTTTATTTAAACACTTTTCATAAAGTGCTAAATTACTTACTTTTCATAAAGTACAAAATTACTTACTTTTCGTAAAGTGCAAAATTACTTACTTTTCATAAAGTGTAAAATTACTTACTAACACCTGCTTCTGCTTCCCTAACCAAAAGATTTTACCCCGTTGCCGCTTTTGGAAACTGACTGAACATAACACAACAGAACCGAGTAGAGATACATTTATACATTCGGGATGCAAAAAAGATGCTTGATAGATAATGAGTCCATGATGGGTGAGCCTTCGAGAAGTTCAAAAGATCAGAATAGTTTTACAACGAAGAATTCTGCTGCCTCAAAGTATCATAAGCTAAGTAGGGGCAAAAATAAAACTTGAAACACACGAGAAAATTAAAATATATCACAACACAAAAAAATAATTGCCAAAGAAATATACGGTCAAGCATGGAGCCATAAGATCCTTCTGTACACTGCTGTAAACCAGGAAAGACTCAATTCACTATGAATTTAACATTATCATAAACTTCTTCAAGTGTGAAAGTAAGTTAGAAAAATACTAACAATCGCACATAACATTCACTTCATTCAGTTACTGTACAAGGGAAGGAATTACAACCTATTACTTAAATTATTGCAACTCTCCAGAAGTAAACAAGTGGATCCAGTTACACAAAAACACAACATTTTCCTATAAAAAAAACTTCTTCCAAGAAAAAATGGGTCCAACTTTCGAGAAAAGCTCAGGTGATAACAAAGCAATCTCAGGAAGCACATTCTAGCTAACAAACACATAACAGCATAAACAGCAGAGAGAGAGAGAGAGAGAGAGAGAGAGAGAGAGATAAAGAGAAGAAGCCAACGAGGCTTAACCAGCATAGCGGTACCCAAAACGAAGCGGGTCATGCCTTGGGAATCTCCCTTTGTACCGCCGGGTCATCCTGAAATTTCGGGGCAGTAATTGAGAGAGGCAGACTTCGCTTCGGAAAACCGCCATTAGAATCTTGCAATTTGATAAGAGGTATTTTCTCATGTCGCGTATTGCAATTTCCACGAAGATGAGAATATTTGAAACTGGTTATCGACGCACTGTTTATATTCACAAAGGAAGAAATGAAAGGAAATGATGGCAGGTCAAGCCTGGAGATTCCCACACTTTGAAAAGCACGAGTAAGTCTATATTACTGAAGGAAGCATGTCAAAGACGAGGCGGTCATGACAAGGTGATTTTGCCACTAATCTCTGACATGATCATCTGAACGTTTCATAATCAAGTCTGAAGGAAAATTAATAAATATATATAGCCGATCCACTCTACACTAACAACGCCCTGATTGCAATATGATCTTCAGTGAAAAAAACTTCTCTGAAAAATATACGAACTGCATTGAATTCACAAAATACAAGTGCAGGGTAAAGTCTTGCAGTGCACGAAACCTTACATTAACAATCTTACGAGATGGTGCACATAAGATTTCTTAAATAAATCAAAGATAAATTACTCAAAATATTGATTTATTAAGAAAAAATGCTGGTCATCAAGAAAAGGATATCAAACAAGAAAAATGGAAATTTATTAAATAAAAACTTCTCAGAAATTTCCAGGTCGAAGCACCAGCAGGCGATTAAGTTTACATGTTTAATAATAATAATAACAATAATAATAATAATAATAATAATAAGGGAGGAGGAGGAGGAGGAGGAGGAGGAGGAGGAGGAGGAGGAGGAGGAGGAGGAGGAGGAGGAGGAGGAGGAGGAGGAGGAAGCAATACATAATCAGGGCGCATCAAGGACAACATAAATTCAACACAAAAAATTTTGAAGGTCAATCAACAACAATCCCGCAACGATTACATAAGCTGTCAAGAAGGGAGTGTAATCTTCGTCTAAAAACTTTTGAGAAGAAAGATCTATCGCTCTGGCGGGTAATTTGACATAATTTTCTCAGTGAACGTGGGAAAAAAAAAAAACAGGATTATTCGTGAATATCTTCCCATCATTTTAAAATCCATTCCCTGGAGTGTCTTTGAAACTAGAATTAATACCACAATTTCGCCTGTATGAAATGTATCATATCCAAAGACTGTATTTTGTAAAGTACATCAGCAATAACTACCATACATAACACACACACACACACACACACATATATATATATATATATATATATATATATATATATATATATATATATATATATATATATATATATATATATATATATATATATATATATATATATATATATATATATATATATATATATATATATATATATATATATGTGTATGTGTATGTATATATGTATATATATACATACACACATATATATATAGATAGATAGATAAATACAGAGAGAGAGAGAGAGAGAGAGAGAGAGAGAGAGAGAGAGAGAGAGAGAGAGAGAGAGAGAGAGAAACTCGAATCTAGCAATCCTATCTAACAAAATACAATAAATATATGCCGATCTGAAGAGAAGTAACAAAATGGGACTTCTTTAGCAAAATCGAACGGGGTCACTCGTCTTACCCACACTACCTGTTATTAATTACTGTTAGGTTGGAGGTCATTCCCCGTTACCTAACAAACCGCACGGATGCTCTTCAATGAACCAAACAATTCCATCCACCCGTGCGAAGGCCCTAAGACGCACAACACAGCGCTGGCGAGATGGGAAAACGAGCCTAAGAGAGACGTAACCGAGATCGGCACGCAGCGTCCCGGCCGATTTTCGTGAGTCTGCGAGATAAGCCGCAACTTAATCCGCATGCATAGAGGATAAAATCTGACTCGATTCTCACGATAAAATAGTCCTTAAGGACCCTGCGAAACGGAATTCGCCCGGGCCGTGCGGCCTGACCTCCAATGGGGTGTGCGATGACCTTACAAATATAAAAGACAAGAGGAGGGAGAGGGTAAGAAGAAGGAGGAGGAGGAGGAGGAGGAGGAGGAAAGAGATAAAAGGTTTTGCCTCGAACGTAGACCACCCATCGCTGCGCATGGAATATGCATCCGGTTGAACGTTTCCTCGGTAATCTCATTATCATTAATTAGGAAGCCGTACAAGGGAATCCTCAATGTGTCGGAGATCACTAGTTTGTTTCAGTGTTGAAGAAGAACTGATAAAATATGTATGGTAGTCATGAGACAGTTGTGGGGAAAATGAATGGTTTAGATACCATGAAGATAGGATTGTATTAGTGCAATAATACCTATAATATTTTCATTATCTAGCAAATGGAACATCTGCCACCGACTTTGCTATTACTGAGTTTCATATAACGTTACTGGATTGATTATAATCATGACCATCAGTTATGATAATTCATTCATCCGTATAATAATAATAAAATTGATTCTCTCTTACCCCAGAAATTCTTATAACTCCACAGATATATTTTATAGGCAATATCATTTTACTTTATTTAAAATTTCATTCACATTTTGGCAGACTTTCTTCCTTTTACCAATAAAATGCTAAGCATTAAATTATATTCTGACTAAGGTAAAATTCTCTCAATAAGGTGCACCTAATTCAATTCGAGGTATACTGCCATAAAATCTGAAAGCAATCTACTCAGTAGTTTTTCTGTGAAACGCTCTCTCTCTCTCTCTCTCTCTCTCTCTCTCTCTCTCTCTCTCTCTCTCTCTCTCTCTCTCTCTCTCTCTGTAGGGAGATGAATGATGCAGTGACACAGGTCGTACTTCAAAGCCTGTATCAAGACTGACCAATCCACCTACCAAAACAGTCAAATCTATAAAAAAAAAAAACACATTCCTCTCTCTTCCTTCCTAAATGTAATCACTTGTTGCCAAACGTGATATCCACCTTTGGTGATATTCATGTGAAATTCCACGCAAAAAGATTTGCATAAACCTTTTAAACCAGGGACAGAATAAATGGCGAACCTAACCTCTGGTAGCAGCATAATCATCAGAGGCAGAGCAGTAACAACCACAACAACACTAACAATAACAAAGAAAAAAAATCATAGAAAACACAGAGCACCCAAACGTTCCTCCCAGGCGAAGGCAGTTCGGAAAAGGTCATTACAATAACATACAACCAAACATGGCTGCGACAAGACTCGGCTTACGACACTGCATTAGTTGAGGGAGGTCAGTGAGAGACCCACTCTGCCCAGCACTGTCTTCATTTGTTCATTCTCACGGAGTTCCTGGAACAGCATGGCTAGAAGACACTTGAAATCAAGAGCAATGGCCTTTTCAAGCTGAAGCATTAATTAGTACATATGAAAATACACTGACGAATTCGACACTTTCACCAAATTACACATTAAGAAATTCTATTCGTGGTAAAGTTTATATTTGCTTAATTCCTATGTTTAAGCAATTCATTTCAGGACGGCTCATATAACGCCAGCGCATACCACACTGACAATACCATACTTCTCTAAAATTACCTTACACCATGAAATTCACAGTTTTATCAAATTATACCAACGAATTCATTCTACTCAATTATACAGTCGATATCTATTTCTATTAAATAATACTTGAAACATCTGTCAAACTGCATTAACGAATTCTGAAAGTAAATCTATGTAGTTAAGCTTTTAGTTCTTATCATACTCTGTTATTCAAAATGAGTATAATATTTTTACAGACAGAATAACTTAAGAAGTAAAATATAAAAAAAACTCGCATCCCATTGGCGGACAAACAACACACCTACAGACAGACATTCCATCAGTCTATAGGAGTGGAAAGGCTCTTGGAAAGAGGGTTCCCAAGGTACCCCTTCATCCAAAGAATCCCAGACGCATAAAGAACCAAGGATTACTCACGGGGGGGTCTTGCATATCAACGGCATCATTTAGACCCTCGACGAACGCGAGATAGGTCGAGATTACTTCATCACAATGTGTCATCCACCTTGGCGAATTATCGCGGCCTTTCTACGGGGATACAAAAGATTACCGTAACTAACGCCATTGATTTGTTAAGAATGCGACAGCCCCATTAATCTCAGCATCTCAGTCGACTCATCTTTTAAAAGAATTTTGTAGATGCAAAACACACCGGAGCATAAAAGCCATTTTTCTCTACTTTGGTGAAGGGCAATCACTTTCGTCGCATCCTATAGAAGTTACTTTCTCTTCTAGGATAAGGCCACCGAAAAACGACCATACACAAAGAAGCACTGGTCTAAAGAATGCCCAGAAAAGGGGACTTTGTCCTTCTTTACAAGGATGCCAGGAGTACTACAGATTTCAAGCTGAGTTACGGAAAAGGGAGGGATATGGTGCGCTACCTATAATAGGATATTTATAAAATATGGCCAAAATAGGCGTACTGGAGACTTCAAGCTGAGTTACGGAAAAGGGAGGGGAGGGATATGGTGCGCCACCCAGAATGGGATATGTATAAAATATGGACAAAACAGTAGTGAAGGGAGGCAACAGCTTCGGGGTTTTCGAAGTGGGTAGATGATAACGAGGAAATGGAAAAAGTGAAGGAGAATCCAGAAAAAGAGACCAAGAAAGAAGAAAGACGCGGAGCACTGGAAAATGTGGTGCAGCAAGATACAAAACAAGAAGGAAAGGAAAGAAGTAAAAAAGTAAGTTGTGAAGAGGAAAGAAAGAATAATTAGAGGAGAAAGACGACACATAGGAAAGACAAGAAAGGAGGAGGAGGAGGAGGAGGAGGAGGAGGAGGAGGAGGAGGAGGAGGAGGAGGAGGAGGAGGAGACAGGTAAGGTGTCGACCTGTCTTAGCAGGTGGCGTAGAAGAGCACAAGGGTTGCTGAAGGTGAAGAGGAGGAGGATGAAGTGGAAGGAGGGGAGGAGGGGACGGGGGGAGTGACGGGGGGGGGGGCGGTAGGGGGTAGGAGAGTCAAATAGGCACGATCCTTGAACCAGCTTCAGGGGAATAATGTGACCCCTAAGCCGTCCCCCATACCCAACCCTACAATAACTGCTAAAACCACTTTTTTTTTTTTTATCTTTTACAACTGTCATCAGTAAATGACAACCATCTTTCACGCATGGGAATATTTATTTCTAAAAGCATACACAAACAAGCGCGCAATTACATACATACATACATACACACACACACACACACACACACACACACATATATATATATATATATATATATATATATATATATATATATATATATATATATATATATATATATATATATATATATATATATATATTATGCATCTATATACATATGTTAAATCTTTGCAACATATATACAGAGATGACTTTTCCCACGTTCACAGGTGTTAAGCCACAAATATCATTTACCATCGAATTCCCAATATCTTGGGAATAACTCACACTCAAACGGGCATTGTAACTGATATGTGTTTCTGTCCCGGCCACGATTCGAACATTGTCGACTTTCTGGGTGTCTATTAGTAGATCTTATACTTTGGCACGGGATAAACAAATATCAAAGTATAAAGAACGATTATAGATCTCTAATAATAAAATGTATAGTACGACTATACTCTTCAAAATTCAAAGCGTGTGTATTTTACTTTCCGAAAATATTATCAGAATTTTTTTTTCAATCATACGTTTTCAGTGAGGCGGAAAATTAACCGTAACACCGGCAACAGTTTTTATTCAGCGTTAGGAAACAATGAACTTCCTTTCCGGTAATCGACAGATCAAAGCACATCAATCTATTATAATTAGTTTCACTCGAGGTTCACTGCCTGTGGTCGTTCGAAGAAAGGCCAAAGAAAAATATAAAAAAAATAAGGTGGATTTCCCTTTGCGGCTTGATTGGAAATTGGTGTTAAAAACAGCTATTTCTAAAGTTGTCACTACGCAAAAGGTGGCTTAAAAAATATTACGACTTTTGATTTAAATGTTAAAATGAACTGCCCTGAGAAATAGATAAACAGCTGAATAAAGAATTAAAAGGCCACGATAATGCTGTTACTGACGAACAACATTAAAAAAATTTTGAAAATTGATGTAATATTTCTTTGACTTTTGTAACGCAATAAGAATTGTGTACTGATATTAGAAATACCGTTTTAATAAAATCTCTCTACTGACCAGACTTTTGTAAAGTTTAATTTCTTTACCGTTATACAAATTTTGTCTTTTTTTTTTTTTTAGTCGCCGACTTGGAGGAAAAAAAAATATTAAGTGTAATGATAAAAATAATAATCACCATCATCATACTAGTGCTCAACCAGAAAGTTTCGTAACAATGGAAAATATATATATTCAAACGGACGGATTATACATCTCTTTACAGAGTAGAAAATAAAGCAAATAAAAAACAGAAACAGCGAACACCGAAAAGGGGAACGACAAGTAAGTTACCGAAATAGCGATCAATTATCAACCCATTTGAGAAGGGTTTATTGAATACCGGGAGGAGCGAAAGGGGAGAGGCTAATTAAGATTGCATCACGCGAAGAAGACAAGACTGTCATCACGAATTCTAACAGTAAACGAAACCCTAAATAAACCTACAATCAAAATCTAGGAAGGTGGATGTTGTTCCAGGTTTCTTGACAAAACCAGGCGCGAATCAGTCACTGCAAAATTTCCCGTTATCTGTTTTATTTAAAAATTTTTTTTTTTACTTTAATAAATGAAGAATTCCAATGCAGGAACACTGAAATTTCTTCATGGGAAAAATATAATGCATTATATTTGCTATTTTATTAAGAAACCCATCTACTGTTCATCAAATGTACGGTTATCTGGCTTTGAAAATTTAATTAAAAAAATCCTACCTATCAATCTCGTCCTCTAGTCGTGATACTTCTTCAAGATCAACATCCTCCATTAACTGAATTACTTACCACTGTTATCAACTAAGGTAAGCTTCCCCAATATTTCTGTCATACAACTTACCCACTTCATTTAATAAATTCCCCGTAATGAATGGGATAATTTAGCTCTGCCATTCAGTGTTATAAATCTACGCCATTACAGGTTATTACTCAGCTTCGGGGGACTAATAATAAAAGCAGTAAATAAAAAGGCAGTGGCACTAATAACACCACGTGAGCCGCAGTAGAAGTAATACCAGCATTAACATAACCGCAGAAATGTTACCATCAATTTGGCGAATGCAAGAGGAAAATTTTCATCTGCAGCCAGTGCAATGTTAACTGCCAGACCGTGCAAATGAATAGCATGCAACAATCCGTTATTGGCAATTTCGAGAAGAAAAAAAAACCTTGATGCTTTCCAGCAGGAGGGTCAATCGCCTCGGCATGGATGAATGAATCGTTCGATCCGATTCATTTATTGATTAAGTGAAACGGCGGCAACAGTTACGGTCTTATAAGAAAAATGTAAGTTCGGTAGAAGAGAGACTATAATTCTATATCTGTTATCGACGGACATACTGACTGCGTGATTTTGCTCATTACCAAGTCAATAAGTAATGTTAGAAGAAAACTGTGTTACAGCAGCAACAAAATATGGTCTATAATAAGCACCAACATAATCACGCCCAACGAACACCAAAAACAAAAATTCTTAAAACGAGAAAAATAGAATAAGAAAATACAGAGAACACGGATTAAATCTTAAGGAATAACGCCCACAAAAAGTACAAAGACCAGAGACAGAGGGGAGCGACGAAAAAAAAAAAATACAAAAATAAATAAAAACAAAAATAACAAAAACTCGCCAGTGACGGAATCTGGAAAGAACAACAAATCGAACTGACCCGAATCCATCTCGCACTTCTGGAATTACACAGCCAGGGCCTCGGGCAATCACATGCAAAACAATAATCTACGGAGAGACAAGGTGAAAATTGTATACAATTTTTTTCACGGTTCATTTGCTGTGTTCGAGGATCCATAATGCCGCCTTTCGTCAATTCATCAACGTCACAGGTAACGAAATTCATTCGAGAACAAAGGTACAAAGAAGCAGGAGATCAGCGCCTGCCCTATGAGGCCCAGGAGGTCTTTAACTAACTTTAACTTAATAAAGGTACCAGATTTGTTCTCAGTGCGGTAGTACTGCCTATCCCCGACCCCCCCTTTTTTATTTGGTCATTCCTTCAGATTCTTCTTTTATTTCTTTACCTTTACATATCATAGTTTATTCATCAAATGCTAATGGCCATTCATTTGGATTTATTCCTCTCTATTTGCAAATTCTCATTCACTTATCAAATGCTAAAAGATACATCTTTCTTTAGCCCGACATGACTACAGCCTTCGACTACGATTCCCCTAACCAAAAACGTTCTCTTAATATTGTTGACTATCTTGTATGATTCAATGGCTCTGCCTCTTGACTGCATACATAAGTCACGATACTGCCACCCTTTCTACTGCATACAACAACAGTATATTCCTCATCAATTTTCTTTCAAGTCCAACTAATCTTCCGCATTCACACCTTGGCCTTCCTCCGCAACAAGTCCTGATGATCTATGGGAGTCAAAAATCCTCTGGAGGACCATTAGTCAAGGATACGACGGAGATGATCTGTTGTTAAAAATCGCAAGACAAATTGCATAGGAGTGACGGTGATATATGCAAAAGGTCTTTCCAGGTATTCCACTGCGGATAAAAAAAAAAAAATAGCATTACTCTACACACGAATATTTTACTCGTAAACCAGTTTTTATTGTTTACAAAAATGGTTCAGTAATTTTAACACCAATAATATATAAAGGTGAACGAAAACTTTGGAAAAATCTTTTGTTGCTGCGTCAGTTTTATTCCACTGTCATTACAACAGATTTCCTTTTCCACGCTAGTTTTTTCCAGTTCGTTATGGATTGTCCCTTACTGAAGTGTGTACATGAATAATAATAATAATAAAGTTCATCATCAGCAGGCAAAGCTAGATTGACCAATATTTTCATAACGTGTAGGACGACTTTTTAAAAGCATAAGGACATGAAAAAAGATAACAGACACCGACGAATTAATAAGAGTAAAAGTAATAATGAGAAATCCCAAAATAAATTTTTAAATAACATAACGCTTCTCGTAGCCTACTTGACAATCCTTCTGAAGCTAAAACTAACATAAAATTCAACAGCAAATAAATATATAAATCGGGCAACCATGAGTCCCATACAAATAAATTTCAAGCTCCCGATGAACATTCTAAACATGAAAATACCTGAACGGAAAAAAATACAAATGATGAAGTAAAAAATGAGAAACTCAAGTTCAGTGAAGCAGAACAGAATTCGTGGGTCTTAGACTCACTGAGCATGCCTGGAGGTGCCCTAACCGAAGCAAGGCATTCCATTCATTTGATACACTGTGATACATTAATATTCCTGAATAAAGCGGCAGTTGAGCACTATCATAAAATAGGACTAACTATACAACACACGCTTCCGCTGGACTTGTTATGCTAATCATTATACAAAGTGAACACAGGCCGCAATAAATTTTCTTTCCTAGCGTAAACGTAATACGTCAAATTCAAGGCCCTTAACTCATCAACTACATGAATTTTCGGGAGATAAGAATGGAAAGGGAAAAAAACCTCTTCATCACTCATAAAAAACTCGACCACTCGCTGTAATCATTGTGAAAAGATCCGAATATTGCAATGACGCGAAAGAAGACGAATGGGGGTTTTCTCTCTTCTCCTTTGCCTCTTTGGAAAGGATTGGCAAAAGGCTTTTCTTCTTTTGTCTTCAAGAGGCTCATTGTTCCATTTGTCATTGAAGGCGATCCACTGGCGCATGCGTCTTGGGCCAAGAGACCTCTGCCCTTAGTAGGGCTTCTTTCGAAGGACCAATGGCGTTCGTAACAGCAGTGGAGAGAGAGAGAGAGAGAGAGAGAGAGAGAGAGAGAGAGAATGTAGTGGCCTGAATCTAATATTTGTTCCTTAATCAAATAACATTTTCTTAAGCTTGCATTACATTAAAATATGGATGACTATGGTGGGTGTATAATCATAAATTACATCCCCGTACGAGCAGACACCTGCACACGCACGTGTACCAGCGAGTGGAATAAACGAGCGCTGCTGCTTGAAGTCCACAGTAATTACAAGTGTTACAGGTGCACTACATTCATTTCACATGCCGGACTCTGAACACTACAGAATGCATTCCATCCACTTTACAGAGATAAGATCTGGAAAGCAGGCACCACGACTCGCGAAATTATTGCAAAATTACAGGGGTAAGCTCTGCTCCCATGGCCAGGGCTAAATCTCGGCCAGCGCAGGATGCAAAATTGTAATCAAAAGTTGAAGCCCTCACAGTTCTCTTTCTTTTATAACTTAGGATGTTGTAATGTTAATATTTCTTTGCAAAGCTTTGATTCAGAAAATATAATGCCGATGAATTATCTTGTTTTATTTTACTTTCTCTATGGATGAGAGTCTCAGATCCGAAGCTGAATAAATAGTTAAAACACAGAACTGAACATTTTACTTGTAATATCTATATAACCTAAAATTACTTAAGTATATACAAAAGTAGCAATTACAAAGCTCTTCAATATCAGAAAATAAACCACAGATAAGAAACAGGTGTTCAAACTCTCAAGTACCGTAAATAAAGCTTAATAAACGGAGTGGAAACTGTTCAAAAAATAAAAACATTATGAATAACCACGGGCAAGCAGGAGTGCCCCCAGCCAGGCTTTTAATATTTTACTAATAAGCAACAATTACCTTTAAAAACATTCCCAGTTTCCGACCGTGCCATCGAGAGCCTATTAAATGACTCAGGCAAACTCATTAACAAGTGCCGAAGTATAATTAGCAAAATAGGAGAGAGGGAGATGCAGGAGGGGGGGTTGGGGGTAGGGTTGATGGGGAGGGGGTTGGGCAGGGGTGAAGGGGAGGGGGTTGATGGTGGTGGGGGAGTGCTTTTTGTAACAACCCACCGAGACTTAACAACCTTGCTCTAAACTACTCGAGCTGCAGTTACTAAACTTAGCACACACACACACACACACACACACAACAATAATTATTATCAATTCGTTCTCCCGACGGTCGTGAGTTCCTCTTTCCTATCTCTTTATGGACTCCATTTCTTTATAGACTCGATTATTAGCTGCATCCTCCCCTCTTTCTTTCCCGTGTGGTCTTATGCGGCGCATTCTACACCTATCAGGTGAACGACCTGCCGCGTGACATGAAAATAGGAAAAAAGCGAAAAAATTTACATATGTCATGTCGATGGCTGAATGCCCCTGCCGTGCGGCCAGCGGAATCAAGAGAGGAGGAGGTGGAGGAAATTAAAACAGGGCGAGGGAAAGGGAGGCATAAAATGGAAGGGATGTAGGAAAGAGGAGGAGGGAGGGAGGGAGGAAGGAAGGAATTCACTAGGGGGAAAAAGGGGGAGGGGGAGAGAATAACATGGCATCACATCAACTGGTCTCGCTACTGCATCGAATCCTGCTCTGTAATCAATCACAATAACGCAATCACGCTCGTATACTGCATAAAAACAAGAGAAAAGTCCGATTCACTTCCCCAGTCACTCGCAAGCAAACACACACACACAGAAACACACACACACACTCGCCATGTTCTTTCAAGCATTTCTTCAGAGAGATCATCATAAAACTGACAGTCTTTTTTTGAAGTGATGGAGTGTACAATGCAATGTCCAGTCAAAAACCATGACCTACCAGCGACCTAAGCACTGATGAAGTTTTTCCCCTAAAGGCAGAGTCAACATTCGGCTGTTTTATTTGAACTTTGTTCCTCAGACAAAGGCCAATTTCTTTTTCACATATTGGTAATATATTGTTCATAAAACGTCAGCACCTTAGACCTCCTCAAGGCTTTCTATTCAGCACAGCCTAATCTTTTTTCACCTCCAATGAAGAAAATACATAATAAAAGCTGGCGCCGCAACACCATTACCGGCTTTCACAAACAAACACTCGCTTGAGATTCTCCGGTACAATGTCATAAAGACGCGAAAGTTTAAGATGCAACTAAATAAATTGCAGTCGAAGAGTTCAGCGTGAGAAGAAACCAAGTGATGTTCGCACGCAAAAATTTCTCTTCCCTTGCTAAATGCCAGAAATAATTTTGGATTTTCCCTCTTAACGGTGACTTAATCCCTCCACGTCAAGAGATTAATTACGAGCTCTCTCTCTCTCTCTCTCTCTCTCTCTCTCTCTCTCTCTCTCTCTCTCTCTCTCTCGTGTTAGATTTTTATCTTGAATTGCTCTCCTTTTATTTTTACATTTTTTTTAAATATTCATCCTATTACGGATTGTGTGTCTAGTTGGAATATGATAAAAAGACTCCAACATCTTAACTTTAACAACAGACGCAAAAGTGTTCACTACAGTTATCCAATCTATCACGACCTTCATAACTCACCAACACCATCACATAGTTAATGCATTAGTTAATCTCACGATTCCTTAATAAAGAATTAAAAGTACATAAAAACAATTTAAAAATGTGCCGAAGTTTCTTCGGTGCAATCGAGTTTTCTGTATAGGGCATAATCAAGGCCACCAAAAACAGACCTATCTTTAGGTGGTCTCGGTATAATGCTGTATGAGACGCGGCCCATGAAACTCTCAGCCGGCCGTGATGGCATGTGTTGTTGCGTTGCCAGAAGCACGATTATGGCTAACTTTGATTTTAAATAAAATCAAAACTTCTGAGGCTAGATGGCTGTAATTTGGTATGTTTAATGATTGGAGGGTGGATGATCAACATACCAATTTACAGCTCTCTAGCCTCAGTAGGATTTAAGATCTGCGGGCGGACAGAAAAAAGAGCGACAGAAAACGTGCGGACGGACAGACAAAACTGGCGCAATACTTTTCTTTTCAGAAAAATTGAAACACCACACTTAGACATACACGCGGTTCTAAAAAACCACGTAAGCATCTGTAACTCAGTTGGAAAGTTAACACGGTACAAGAAATAAAAACAATTATACTAATAAACTAGAAAATAAGATATATCAAGAGTCCTTCTCAAACAACAAATCTGTGTACGTACGAATTCTGATAGATTCATTCATGATATACGTACAAATTATACATGCCAAAATAAAATCAACACATAATATACGAACTCTAATAGATTCATTCACGATATACGTATAAAATATATTTAAGCAAAAATATAAATCATTACATAACGTACGAATTCTAATAGATTCAGTCATTATATACGTATAAAATATATTTATGCAAAAATATAAATCATTACATAACGTACGAACTCTAATAGATTCAGTCATGATAGACGTATAAAATATATATGCAAAAGTATAAATCAAAGCATAAAACGTTTGCATATGGAGTAAGTTTTCCTTAATAAGATGTTGGATTAGTGTCGCCCCACTGCTGCAAAACTGATCATTAAACAGTGAAAGGCTTCTGTGTTTCAGCTCTTAGATAATTATAATAAGTTTGGTTGGTTTCAAGTGGTGGGTATAATATATAATAAGGTAGCCTAATTAACATATCTTAATTACTCATTAGCAGTGGTTATAATTATATGATTACGTGGGTAATAATTGAGGAAGTGCCCTCGGAGAACCAGGTAATAAAATCATTTTTGAGATAATAACAATAATGATAATAATAATAACGACACTGATGATGATGATATCATAATATATCAATAATAATATTCATTAGCACTAGCATTATCAACATATAATAATAATAATAATAATAATAATAATAATAATAATAATAATAATAATAATAATAATAATGGCATTGGCAGTATTTTCAATGAATTTTCTCAATTGCCTTTATCCAGTTACTTGTAAAGCATACGTCTATATTTAGTGTCATTAACCAAAATGCCTTCAAGCATTCCAAAGAAGCCTCATCGTATCCACTGCAAAAATCGACCCCCCGCCCCCACCAGATTCCTGCCTTCTTCGGATGGAGTGATGCCGCTAACACCCATACAAATCATGGTCTGCGGACGGGCCCTAAAAAATGAGTGGCATGTGGAGTGATTTCGGGGGAACGCCCGTCTTCCTCCTCCTACTCCTCCTCCTCCTCCTCCTCCTCCTCCTCTTCCTCCACTACTATCGCCGCTTCCTCCGCCACATCTCCTCCTCCACCATTTTCACCACTTCCTTATTCTATTGCTTCATCACGATTATCAATTCCTCCTCCTCCATCATTATCACCATTTCCTCTATCCATCACTATCACCTCTAATATTTTCTCCTCCGTCATATTACCATTTCCTCCACCTCTGTCTCCTCCGTCACTATCACCTCTTCATCCTCCTCCATCGCTATCACCGCTTCCCCTCACCACTCCTCCTCCATCGCTACCACTACTTCCTCCTCTTTCTCCTCTATTATTATCACCATTTCCTCCTCCTCCTCTCTCATTATCACCAATTCCTCCTCCTCTTCCATCACTGTCACCACTTCCTCCTCCTATTTTAATCGTCCTCCTCATTTACCTCCATACGTGAGGATGCCTCATCATCATCATCATCATCATCCTCCATCAGTCACAACTTCCTCTTCTTTTTCTTTATTCCTATTTATTCCCCTTCTTTCCAACTACTAATTTTCTTCTCCGTTCTTCTCATCTTCTACAGCATCATAATCCTCGTCTTCTTCAAAAACCAGTTTTATTTTCCTCCTCATTTTTATCCTTAATCTTCTCCCACCGAATCATTTCGTTCTTCTCCTTCAACCACCATGGAGTAGTCCCTTCTTTCCTCCCCCTTTCCTTTCTATCCTTATTTGCCTTTTTTGCCAACAGATCCTACATCGCTCCTTGCACTTCCTTTTAGCGTCATCTCCTACGTCTCATTTCCTTTTCTTTTAAGTAACCAGCAGGAATATCGATAGCATCCAGGAAATGGAAAGAATGGATAACAGAGATAAACCGAAAATTATCACAAACAAAGAACTAAAGAACTAAGTAACGGGTGATAAAAAGAGGTTTCCAGAAAGCCCCTATCTTTAAAAGCCCTAATGTCTGCAATTACGGTATGCCTACGTCACACACCTGCTGGCTTTCCAGGCCGTCTTCTCCCATTTTTCATTGTCCCTCTTACATGACCTTTTAAGTTCTCCGTAATTACTCTTAAATGTTGTGGCTCCCGTTTGGGTTAATTTTCCTACTTTATCTCTCCTCCTTAATGACACTTATTTTGACAGGAACACACAAGCATACATATACATATATATACAAATACACACACCCACATATGTATATTTATATGTGTGTGTATATAACTAAATCACGAAAATATGGAACGTGATGAATATATAAATAAAGACAAAATCCACGAAGGAAAGAGAAACACTGGAGTGCTGCGGGAGGCCTTTCGACCGTCGTCTGCTAAGTAAAGGACGACAGTCGAAAGACCTCGCAGCACTCCAGTGTTTCTCTTTCCTTCGTGGATTTTATCTTTATGTATATGTATATATACATACACACACACACACACACACACACACACACACACATATATATATATATATATATATATATATATATATATATATATATATATATATATATATATATATATATTAAACAATATCAGCGGTATTAATATCATCGATCGTGCCACGGGAAAATAACCTAAACTTATTACATGGCGCTTCCTATTTACTTCACCAGGATTCCTCTTCCTACTACTTACATTCACAAGACAACATCAAAATTCACTCACATCTGTCTTTTCCTTATCACTTCTGGAGGACTACTCTCCCTCCATCACACACTCCCTCTCCCACACAATCCATTCCATCATGTTTCCATCCAACGATCCATCCATCCATCCAGGTGGGCACCATCATCCCATTC
Organism: Macrobrachium rosenbergii; assembly: GCF_040412425.1. Lineage (NCBI taxonomy): Eukaryota > Metazoa > Arthropoda > Malacostraca > Decapoda > Palaemonidae > Macrobrachium > Macrobrachium rosenbergii. The sequence continues at coordinate 12,200,931 of NC_089781.1, forward strand.
AGTGTGCAAGAACCAGTTGTGGAGGTATGTCAGTGTGTGTGTGTGTGTGTGTGTGTGTGCCCTTGGGGGAGCCATCTGAAAAGACTCGTCCCGTCAGCTTAAGAGGTGATGACGCGTCTCCTCACTTTCGGTTTCTTCCTCTTCATTGCAGGCTCCGTGGGAAAGCGGGTCGACGCAAAGGGTCAGAGGAACAATATGAAGCCGAAAAACAATGGCACCTAGTAAGAGGAGGTTGAGAGTTCAGGGCAATGAATGGGGTATGCTTTCATAGAGAGAGAGAGAGAGAGAGAGAGAGAGAGAGAGAGAGAGAGAGAGAGAGATGCATACGAAATGATTTTGTAAAGGAAGGTTCACATGTCAATTCAAGAACCAAGAAATTGAGCAGAATGCCACAGATCTATAAAGAGAGAGAGAGAGAGAGAGAGAGAGAGAGAGAGAGAGAGAGAGAGATGCATATGAAATGATTTTGTAAAGGAAGGTTCACATGTCAATTCAAGAACCAAGAAATTGAGCAGAATGCCACAGATCAGCGCTATAAAGAGAGAGAGAGAGAGAGAGAGAGAGAGAGAGAGAGAGAGAGAGAGAGAGAGGTGCATATGAAATGATTTTGTAAAGGAAGGTTCACATGTCAATTCAAGAACCAAGAAATTGAACAGAATACCACAGATCAGTGCTATAAAGCAGAGAGAGAGAGAGAGAGAGAGAGAGAGAGAGAGAGAGAGAGAGAGAGAGAGAGAGAGAATGAATACATATGATGAAATTAAAGGGAATGGATGGAGGCAAGAGAGAAAAAAGCACGACACACATACTCACAAAACGAAAAGGAAAATCAACAGCTTTGCCAATTTTCTGTTAACTTTTTCCTTTCACGCAATCTTCTTCCACTTTCGTCCAGGCATCCCACATTCTTATACGACATTCCCACGCATTTTACGGCCCGAAGAATCTGGACGTTTTTAACAGGATTAGCAACACTTTTTTTGATGAGCGAGTTTCTTCTCTAATGTTTACCGGAACTAAATGAATGTTCTTGGTTATCCAGGACACACATTCAGAGAGAGAGAGAGAGAGAGAGAGAGAGAGAGAGAGAGAGAGAGAGAGAGAGAGAGAGAGAGTACGGAAAGAAATGGTAAAGGAAGGCTTACCTGTCAATCAAGAACCAAGAAATTTAATAGACTACAGAGCAAGGCTATAAAGAAGAGAGAGAGAGAGAGAGAGAGAGAGAGAGAGAGAGAGAGAGAGAGAGAGAGAGCAGCAGCAGCAGCAGCAGCAAAAGGACAAAGCAGTTAAAGTGAAAAGACAAGACTGGAGAAATGGGTTAACCTAATGACGTCTGTTTAGTCACGGGAAATTCTCGCATGTGATTGTTCTCGGAGACGATCATTAAGGCTACAGTAAAACCTCGTATTCTGAGAAGTCAAGTTCTTGGTTATTTGGGCTCCTTGGTTCCAAAGTGGATGACGAACAAATTCGCACAAAGAAACAGATAATAATAATGCGGACCGTGACACGTCACACTGTGCAGGCTTAACCGCGTCACACTTTCCTTTCTGTCATAAGCTAATTGGAGAAAATTCTATTTTTCATGACTCAAAGTATGATGAGGAGATAAACGGGCAGACAAGATACTTGTATATAAACAGGTAGACTGACAAACACACACAGAACAAATAAAAAATGCGCCGAAGTTTCTTCGGCGCAATCGAGTTTTCTGTACAGTGTATAATGCTATATGAGCCGTGGACCATGAAGCTTTCAGCCACGGCCCGGTGGTGGCCTGTCCTATAGCGCTGGCAGACGCACGATAATGGCTAGCTTTAACCTTAAATAAAATAAAAACTACTGAGGCTAGAGGGCTGCAATTTGGTATATTTGATGATTGGAGGGTGGATGATCAACATACCAATTTGCAGCTCTCTAGCCTCGATAATTTTTAAGATCTGAAGGCGG
>NC_089781.1:12210380-12212880 GCF_040412425.1 Macrobrachium rosenbergii
TGGCGAAAGGGAAGAAAACAGACTTTATTCCTCTGGGCCAGCTTCCAAAGTTACAAAGTGATGCTCACTCATCTCTGCACAATAAGGTGCATTGTGTAAATATATTTATCTTTTGTATGTGTAACGTTGATTGTTTACCATTAATGACCACCACAATATCATAAGTGTTGACAGTTTAAGTACAGTTGTCAAAATATAACCGAGAATGCACTATGAAAAATCCATATCAACCCACAATGCTGTATCCAGTTGTGATAAAATTACAAGAGCGTCCAAGTGAAATAAGATTTAATACCACTGTTAAGAAACTGAATATAAAACATCAACACAAGACTAAATGACTATATCAATTAAAGAAAAAATGGTAGTGTACATGATCTTAAGCTAAATGAATAAATCAACTAAACAAATAGTTAATAAATGAATAAAAACAATTCAGAGGTAACGTAAAAAAAATCATATTTTTGAATGGTCTGGATTATACTTCTACAGATTTTCAGTCGATGGTTTCATTTTATAATAAGCAAACAGAGTCTCTGTGACGAACTGACGCAACAAACCCGGATGCACGACAACCCGAAATGACCAACTGTCCTTGCAGGTTCCTCTTCGGCATTTTTAGCAAATCCTGACTGAGCGCTTCATTCAGCTCCAAATCTCTTCCTCCCCAGATTCTTATCAAAACCTCCATTTAAAGATCAAGGGAAGTTAAGAGCCATTCCACAGGATGACTCTCGTAATCATGGACAACTTCGGCCTCTCCTGCCATTACGTAAGTATTTAGAACTACTGCATCTCGTAACTTTTTTAATGGAACCACATGTCGCCTTCGTATAACCTTATACCTAGTACTAAACACGAGTTCTTGATACGAAAAGTTTATACCAGCAGAGATATATATAAAAAAACGTACATACATCAATACATACACACACATCACACGCACGCAAACACACACATATACAGAGGGGTGTGTGTGTGTGTGTGTGTGTATATATATATATATATATATATATATATATATATATATATATATATATATATATGTCATATGTGTGTGCACGTATACATATACAAAAATAATTAGATAGCTACAAATATATACAAATATTTTCCACTTATAAAATACTTGAAAAAATATCAGTACAAAAAAAAATAATGTCAGCTGAAAATTGGATGGAATCAAAGGATTTATTTAGAATAACGGAAGGTTCGTTTCTTCAAACTTTCCTAAGCTGACAATTAAATGATTCGTGCCCCATTTAATACCATAATGTTTTGCTGCAAAACGGTGGCTACAAGAAAAATATGTTACTGCAAAAGAATATCGTTTTGAGACAAAGTGGGTATAGCCCGGGACTTGAAGTGAAACAAACATTAACAATAGTAAAAAGAACAATAACAATTACAATTAATGATGACGATCATTACCATCAGTACCTACCACTAAAAATCAACCACGTTTTTAGAATATCAAGTTTCCTTAGACAAAAGACTTTACAATAAACAAAATAAATCTAAGTCATATTTCACCACAACGCTAAAATCATTACAACATCACACTTGAGGAATAATTCAGGACAAAACTGAAAGCGTCGAAAGTCGGGTATATGAGAGCCCTTAAGCAAGCAAACAGGGAAAGACATTCACAGGAGGACTGTTGTTATTTGCATGTCCAAAGAGAAATAAAAACGAAAAGAAGAAGAGGAAAAAAAAAGAATAAAAAAAGGAGATCTGACGGTGGATGCGTGCTCTTAATCACTCGCGTTTCAGCATAATCATAACCCGAGATACTTTAATACTGGGCTAATTATTGCATTATCAAGCAAAGGAAGCGGAAATAAGAGAGAATGGAAACAAGAGACAATGGAAAAAAAGACCTCAAATGCAGATTAAGGTAAAGTGGCGCATAACACCACCTACGACTGAGGATTATAGTAAGAAGATCCAGTTAGCTCTTTCACCTGAATGTCAGATGACAGCCAGCAGCGATGTCTTAAGGGGTCGCAACGCATGAGATACATGATAATTATGTGCTATCATACATGAATCTCATTTATCAGATTGTTTTATTCTACACTTAAATTTTAATAGCAGATTATGTCATACGATGTCCAACATGATACGAGCAAGCATAAAACAAAAAGTCAAACACTGAAGGCAATTGCTGGGCGGTACTTGAAGTCAAATTTTTCGAATTTAATTGATCTTTTTTCTTCATTTCTTTTTATTAAGGAAATTTGATATAGAAAACTGCCTTATTCTCCAATAAAAAAAATGAAAAAACAAGCGCCGATTCTGTAACTTTCACTGACTTTCCAAGAACCCTGAAATTTTCAATATAAGCCTTTAAAAATGCCCAATAAAAAAGAAAAAATTCTGTAGTTTTACTAAGAGTATCTGAAAAAAAAAATATTAATTCGCCCTGCCCTGATAACAAGTTATTCATAAGAGTATGAGCTCCATTGAACCAAAAACGAACAGAGACGTCTAAGCATAC
>NC_089781.1:12217880-12237880 GCF_040412425.1 Macrobrachium rosenbergii
TTAATATCCTAAAAAGGCCAGAAAATAAAATAATTAAACGAATTTAAATGAATAGGCGCACACACACAAAAAAAGAGGACGTCCATTACCGCATTAGCACATGGAAACGCAAACAGAAGGAATGTTTTAACACAAACAGAGCAGTCCTTCCTCCCTCCCTCCCTCTCTCTCTCTCCTCCCATAGGCCACCGGGAGGCCATGGTCACCAGAGCACATATAGACAATGGTGACCCGAGAGAAACAACAATGGCGCCGTCCGCCATAGAACATGGCCACCGTCACCCTCCGCCCTCCTATCTTTTTTATACGCCTGTACACACATGCCACTCTTGGATCTGTTTACACATGCACACACACACAAACAGACACTAACATACTGTACACACATGAACTGTTCACACACAAGCTACTTTTAAAGAGTTATTTACACATACGGACGTTCACGGACGCGACGAGTTGAAGCGAGTATTTAGTATGCACGCGGATGTAAACAGAGCATTCTGTGTACAGTCTGATGGATTTTCCCAGCGATTCATTTAAATCCTCCTTTGGATACAAAAGGGAGCGGCGTGAGACGTGTGAAGTTGAATTACATCCGACTTTGCATAAAGCTAATGTTTTCTTTCGTTGAATGAGAAAAATAAAACTGTGGACACGCCTACCTAACAATAAAAAAAATTAATAAAAAAAATATTTATTTTCACATCCTCTCAGAAATTACCGCAAAATATCAGCACACCCCAAATAAGATGGAAAATTCAGAAAAATTATTAATATAGAAAATTTCAGATGAAGAATGTAGCCAAGTCTACAAGAAACTCCCGCAACACAACATGAACATTAAAATCTATAAAAAGGAAAACTACCAAAACAAAAGAAAATAAAACCTCACAAAAAAGCCTAAACAGGCTCAAAAACGCGAACCGAAACCGCAAAACATCCACAAAAATGGGGAGGAGGATGAGGAGGATGAGGAGGAGGAGGAGGAAGTGTGTGACATTGAAAACTGCAGCATCAAAAGCCGCAGAGTGATGGCCCAGTGAGTTATGAGCAATGCATAATGGCCCAGCGGGATCGCTCGGCTGACCTTCATTCATCTCATTATACACATAAACCTAACAAATAAACAATGGTTTTCATTCACTCATTCATTCATTCATTCATCCATTCATTTATTCGTTTATCATTATTATTATTACATTATTATTATAGTGTGATGCAAATCATGACTACAACACACGCGATGAAACAAAGGAATATGTGAAATTAAAATTCCCAGCCTTGTCATACGAACCGGACGAGTGAGAAACAATATCCAGTCCCTGGCTTTATATCTGATATACGACAGTAGTTAAGATACGTAATGATGTAAATGATTAATGCTAGTGACAGGGAATGACAATATTAATGGCAATAACAGTAGTAACTTTGACAACTAACTTATACGGTAAAAAAAAGGAACTGCTGAAATAGACTTCCCTTCCATAGCCAGACACAAGACATGGATGAGCATGGTAATAAATGAATGAAATGATAACAGAATCGATAGAAGCTGGGCGTAGAGACTCTACAGTAACAAGGGAGGAAGGCGAGGTAAAGAAATAGGTAAATAGACAAAATAAACCCTTAAAATAAATCTGAAAAGACACAAAACTGATAAATCATGGCAAAAATGTTAACTCGTAACTCATGACATAGAGAAAACTGAGGTACACAGACGAGCACGAACATACGAACACGTCTCAGGTATTGATCGTCAGCAACACGTAATCGATGAAATAAAACGGCGTCTCTAAACCTAAACGAGAAGTATATGAAAAGGAACTCATTTCGAAACAGGTATTCATATAATATTAGTTCCCACTGTAGACGTCCTGAAGTGAAACACAAAGTCAAATAATAATAATTATAATATTTAGAAACGGGAAATGCAAACCAGCAGCTGTCTGCACAGTGATTGCATAATAAACAGTCACTGATCAATTAAAGCTGTCACGACGGAAGACTTAAATGACCACGCACCTCTTTCACAATCCATCAGAGACGAACCGAACGAACCGATCCCACGGCTACTGAAGTTCTCGAACAGAGCAGAATTGTGTAACACGTCGACACCAAATGAACACGCCCTGGTCGTTCCAAAGCGAGAATGTTCACCTATTTCCTTATCCGTTAGCGCCTCCGAAATCCCCATGAACGGCGCTCGCTGTCTATGCATTTCATGCGTGCTCGCGTGCGTGCAAGCATGACTGGGAAGGGGGCTGTTAAACAGGAGGGGGGAAAGGGGTTGTTATGCAAAAGGAGGAGGGGGGAGGAGGAGGAGGAGGAGAAGAGGAAGAGAGAGGGATGCGATGAGTCACAAGTTCTAGTCTACACGAGCATATGAACTCAACCGTGACTCCCAGACAGCAAGGAGTATAAAATGACCTTTTTTGTAAGAGGATGGGGGGGGGGCGGTTGAATAGGACGAGTTTGGGGGATCAGGTGTAATAGCCTGCAAGAAGGAAAACTTACGGAACAGAGGAGTGTGAGATTCCCCTGGTGAATTCGGAGAGAAAAGAAAAGAAGAGGAAAAAGAGTTGAATTTGCTTACCACTGCGGAGATCAATATAAACAATTTAATCACAACACGAACATTATGAAATGGTTTATAGACGCCATTACTTGGGAGGAAAGAAAAAATACAAAAAAAGAAGGGTCACTAGGTCACGTGACAGTGTGCTACATCAGAAGCCTGGTCATTCCCGCAGGGGAAAATGAGATGAGGATAATGATGTACATCAATCATCGTTTAACGCATTAGTTACGTACTGCGCTGAGCAGGCAGTGAAATGAAGACGAACATTTTATTTCTGCTCAGGTACAAATCTGCGGTTCGTTTTACTCACATTTAGTAGAATCAACTTGAGATATGAATGCTGTTTTAAATTACCAACAGGCTCAACACGCCTATAGTGTCTGCTTTAATATACAATCTTGAACATATGTAAGTAGAATGTATGTATGTATGTATGTATGTATATGTGTATATATATATATATATACATATATATACAACACATATGAACATGAACATATGTAAGTAGGATGAATATATATATATATATATATATATATATATATATATATATATATATATATATATATATATATATATATATATATATATATATATATATAAATATATATATAGCAGGTAAGATAACCAGTGATAATTTTCTTGACGATAACAACATTCTGCACATGAAAGACAAACATCACGAAGGTGGACCGGATAAATAAAATATGAATCCTTTCCCATTACAGACAGGCAAACTGTATCTTGAAAAGGAATGTCACGATTCCTTTGAGACCAAAGGAGCTGTATCGTAACTATACTAAAATCACTTCACAATAGACACATTTACCGGACAATTTACGAGAATATACGTAAACTGTGTGAGAGAGAGAGAGAGAGAGAGAGAGAGAGAGAGAGAGAGAGAGAGAGAGAGAGAGAGAGAGAGATTAATAATCCCGAAGACCAATTAAAATAAAAAAATAGATAGTAAACAAACCCAAAAGAAACAGGTTTAATTAAAACTGAGCAACAAAAGGCGTCATAATGGAAGGGAAAATAGACAGCAAGTTGCAAAAACTGGAGGGAAAAGAATAACTGGCCACTTCCTCTCTCTTGCTCTCCCCTCTCTTAGTCTGTCTCGCGAGATTCCATTCCCTCAATTACAGGAAGAGGGTCAAAGAGGGGAGAAAAAGCCCAGCCACGACTATCAAACACAAGAAGTCACCGCCACTACCTACTACTACTACTACTACTACTACTACTACTACTACTACTACTGTATTACTGCTGCTGCAGTTACTACTACTACCACCACTCTTTTAAAATACGCAAGAAAGTCAAAAAGGTGGAGAAGGAAATGCACAACTTATAAACGGCAAAAACAAAAAACAGCAAATAAAATCAAGTTCACAAAATAAATATTAGAGAAGAAACCGCAAGCAACACCTACTACTACAAAAATATGTTTTCCATCTTTCTAAGATATCTTGTAAATATTAACGGTATCAGGTTCTAAATGTAATACCAGCTTTGTCCCTTCTATCATTTTTCACCGACATTCTTCGCTCGAAAACTAACTTCAACCCCTATACCACTTTCCATCGATATTCTCCGTTCGAAAACAAACTTTATTCCCTATACCAATGCGACATTCTTCGTTGAAAAACACACGCACCTAAACCCTGCATTCCAATAACATTAAAGAACACTAAAGGCTCCTAAAACATCAAACGTGTTTTCGCCTGGAATATCGAATTCCAGTTCCCATCGAAGTGGATGGGTGAGGAAAGAGCGAGCCACCCTTGGTGCCTAATGAATTATCTATGAATTCTATTGATTTCCTTTAATTGCACGAGAGAGAGAGAGAGAGAGAGAGAGAGAGAGAGAGAGAGAGAGAGAGAGAGAGAGAGAGAGTAACAATTAACTGATTGTTCTTATTACTATACTGACTTTCTTAGGGATATTTCAAAAGAAATGAGACATGCGTACATAACAGAGACGAAGCATACAATCTAACCTTGACCTTTGAGTCATCTCTAGTTCTCTGAAATACTTATAATTGCGTGTAGGACCACGAGTTCCTAATAACTCCGCTTTCGTAGGGGCATTTGACGTAAACATCTTAACTATGACCTCGACCTTCGACCTTTCCGGGTGAAACTTGGAAAATTTAATCATTAGCGGCAACAGCTCGTTAAATCTGAGCGGAACTCTTTCAAAAGTTATCCATCTCATGGAAGTCGCCTGATGAATATATCGTCAAGGTTTTGGGAAGATTGGTTCGCCCGTTCTTGCGATACTCTTTTGGCCGAGGTGAATTCCCAGGGACTTGCATAGTCTGACTCTACAGACACGTTGCGTAATCTGCACCACGTTTCTGCACATTTCAGTGCCATATATAATTCATATAAACATCAAAATATATAATTCAAATAAACATCAAAATGACCTAGATATAAGTTTTTGTAAACAAACTTAAGAATGAAAAACTTTCAATAAAAATAACACAAATGTCTCTATATGTAGATTGAAATATGAAAATACAACATTAAAAAATACCATGAAATGTCTGCGTAAAACCAATCAATGGTAAACGAAAAAGGTGAGGAAAAAATGGGTCTCATTACGAGCTTAATACCATGGAAAATTGTCAGGTGTGTGTGTGTGTGTGTGTGTGTGTGTGTGTGTGTGTGTGTGTGTGTGTGTTGTGTGTGTCGCCAAATGCAGCGTAATTGGGGCTTCGCCTCATGACCAGCGCAGCCTTCTAATAGGTTGCAAATTATACCGTGGCTAGATTAATAATATGGCTAAGCGGGATTATCAGTTTCATTTTATGCCACAACTCCCTTTTCCTTTCCCTCGCACGAACATCGGCAAAAACCGAAGTGAGAAAATAATAATATTATAAACCCCGTGACAGGATTCACCTGTGGTACTTTTTGCTTTTATAGCCGTTGTGCATTAGTAAGTTCGTCCTTTACTGACTGGTCTAATACATCATCAATTGATGCATTATACATAGTACTGGCTCTGTATGTACATACTTATATATTCATGTACTGTAGGCTATATATAATTTACATGAACACATACATATAAAATATATAAAGAGAGAGAGAGAGAGAGAGAGAGAGAGAGAGAGAGAGAGAGAGAGAGAGAGAGAGAGAGAGAGAGAGAGAGAGCTTTCTCACTCCAAATGTTTCGAATGTGTATATCGCTTAATCTAATGAAAATTAAACGATAACCTGCAATGTAAGGAAAATGCTTACCATCTGTTCCAAAGCAATGACGTCCCATAACAATAATATTAATCTAGGATCAATTTCTATTAAAGAAATACATTACATAGTAGCAGCTGGTCTTTCAGCACGAGAGAGAGAGAGAGAGAGAGAGAGAGAGAGAGAGAGAGAGAGAGAGAGAGAGAGAGAGAATGTTTATCGGTCACTCTGATGAAAATTTAACGATAACCTGCAATGAAAGCGAGCCTTATCATTTGTCCCAAAAGAATGAGGTCCTACAATAATATTAATAACAGGGGATTAATTTTGTATAAAACAACTACAGTACATACGTAACAGCACCTAGTCTTACAACACAGTCAGTTCCCCGCCCCTCCTCATCCCTGTTACAGCTGGAAACCGAAACTTTCTTTTTTCTTTTGTATATGTTAAAAAAAGAGGCAGAATGGCGGCATCTCCATACCTATAATTAACCCTGCGTGGGATGTCAACTATACCAAAATACGATGCCCATGCCCATGGGAGGACGACAATAAGAGAAGACCAGGGCAACATGACAAAGTCCAGACACAGTTGACTCGATGGTTCGCAGGTATGGCAGGAAATGCCCACTGGGGCAAAGGGGGTAGATTAAGAAATAAGAGAGAAATACCCATTGGGGCAAAGGGGGTAGATTAAGAAATAAGAGAGAAATACCCATTGGGGCAAAGGGGGTAGATTAAGAAATAAGAGAGAGAGAGAGAGAGAGAGAGAGAGAGAGAGAGAGAGAGAGAGAGAGAGAGAGAGAGAATAAAACTGAATTTTTCAATAAGAAAGCTTGGGGTTTGTCCACTTGAGAGTAAACAAGAGAGAGAGAGAGGGGGGGTAATAAAACTAAATTATTCAATATGAGAGAGAGAGAGAGAGAGAGAGAGAGAGAGAGAGAGAGAGAGAGAGAGAGAGAGAGAGAGAGAGAGAGAGAGGGGGTAATAAAACTGAATTTTTCAATGAGAAAATTTAGGGTTTGTCCAATAGAGAGAGAGAGAGAGAGAGAGAGAGAGAGAGAGAGAGAGAGAGAGAGAGGGGGTAATAAAACTGAATTTTTCAATGAGAAAGTTTAGGGTTTGTCCAATTGAGAGAGAGAGAGAGAGAGAGAGAGAGAGAGAGAGAGAGAGAGAGAGAGATCAAACTACGCTGATTTACTGTTTCATCAAGCACCAATTAATTCAGACCCAAACAAAAGTAACTGAACGCTGAACTCTCGATAGCCAATCACGCAGACCGATCGTCAACTAACGACCGCCATTAGCACCAATACCCTATTCAGAGCACGGCATCACAATCGAGACCCACAATCAAAGCCAATCCTACCAAAGGTCAAATTAAATCGAAGGTGATCACGGGGCAGGACGCTTAACCCATCTCAAAAAGAAAGAAAAACAGGACCAGGACGTGCAGAGGGAGGGAGAGGGAGGGGGAGGGGAAGGGAGACTAGAGGGGCCAGGCCTGGATCTTATAACAACAATGGAGACCTGAAGTCATCTCCCCTCCGTCACCATGTGTAATTCTATAGGTAATCGAGATGCGAGTGAGAGATCAGATCGGAAAACCTACCTTCACTTTCATCTTGGGTAGTTCGCACCTTTCTCTCTCTCTCTCTCTCTCTCTCTCTCTCTCTCTCTCTCCCTCTCAATATCCAAAGATTATCCACACAGGTAAAGGGCAAACATGAAATCCAGTAAAGTTTTTAGACACCAAATAGAATGCAGTCCATTAGGCTTTAAATTGGCCTCCGCGACTTCTTAATTACAATCTCTCTCTCTCTTCTCTCTCTCTCTCTCTCTCTCTCTCTCTCTCTCTCTCTCTCTCTCAATATCCAAAAAATTATCCACACAGGTAAAGGGCAAACGTGAAATCCAATAAAGTTTTTAGACACCAAACAGAATGCAGTCCATTAGGCTTTAAATTGGCCTCCGCGACTTCTTAATTACAGTCTCTCTCTCTCTCTCTCTCTCTCTCTCTCTCTCTCTCTCTCTCTCTCTCTCTCTCTCTCTCTCTCTCCTCTATGTGTGCGCTATAGGATTGGACTTTCCTATACCAGAATTCTCAGGGGGTTGAACCCTCGTGACAAATCATATTCCTAAATTACTTCACTCTTCCGAACCAAAAGCAGAAAAAAAGAGAGAAGAGAACACCAAAAATCTGCTTCCCATTCAACAATGGCTGTATCAACAATACCACACATAGAGTGTCTTTCTAAACAAGCTTCACGAAACGAAAAGGACCCCATAGAGGAGCAGAGGAGGAGGTCATGAAAACTGAAAAGGAACCACGAAATGAGAAAAGAACATTATCTCTATAGAATTAACCTGCTGAACCTTTCAATGCAAATCTCGCGGAAGGTTTGTAAAAGGCGATTGCAAGATCATTAACCATAGTAAGGTAGATTGCTCAAGGTTCTATTGACAGAATGGGGGGGTGGAACTGCAAGGAAGGGGGTGGGGGGAGTGGTCCGGATACCATCTCCTATAGCTAATCGCAATTTACAGCCACTAAACCTCTCCGTATGACAGCGCCAGTTAAATGTTATCTCGAAAACTTGGTCTATGGCATTTTGTTTTTTTTTTTATTTGTGAGGAGGGAAGTCTTAACGCTAAGCCTGCCATTCCCCATACAGACTGCGCATCACGACTGCTATGAAGCACATACTGAAGACCCTTTCGCCATTTCGTACATAGGCTATCACTAAGCTCACAAATGTCATCGCATTGATATTACTGTTACTCTCATTACTTGCGTATGTTCTACATTTTTTTTTTTTTCTCTCTCTCTCTCTCTCTCTCTCTCTCTCTCTCTTCAGTCGGAGAGTCAATGAACTTTGTTGGTGTAACGCCAGTTTATTGCCTCAATAAATCTGTCAATCTCCAGAGGATAAACTGAACATAATCTTTAGTCTGCTCTTAATCAACGCAGCTTAATTGAACTGGTGATTCTCAACTTCCTCTTCTACTTCAAATATAAACCTTAACTAATACAGAGAGAGAGAGAGAGAGAGAGAGAGAGAGAGAGAGAGAGAGAGAGAGAGATTGAAGGTGCAAGTTTCTATCTGGCTTCAGTCAAAAGAACTGAATTATAACTACTGATAATAACAAACATAATTTATTCAGAATTTCAAGATATGAATCATCTTGAATAAGCCATTCTGATTACAAAATGAAATATGCTGGATCGTATGCTGCCTCTTTTTTTTTTATCAGTTTGCATATATAAACATATAAATTATACAAAGGCAATAAGAGAACAATAGTTTCAAGAGCACAAACAGGAAATGATATACATACGTAGTTTCTCTCTCTCTCTCTCTCTCTCTCTCTCTCTCTCTCTCTCTCTCTCTCTCTCTCTCTCTCTCTATACATATATATATATATATATATATATATATATATATATATATATATATATATATATATATATATATATATATATATATATAATGTGTGTGCCGATCACTTTTCCCCTGGGAAAAATATGGTTGGATTTTTCCCGATGGTAATAATATATAAATCACTTGTTAGAGTGATTATAATTATAATTATATATATACTGTATATATATATATATTATATATATATGTATGTATGTATAGTGTGAATACGTGCATGTGTGTGTGTGTGTGTGTGTTACTAACACACACTTTGCTATACACGTAAAAGATACGTGTAAAACGATATCAGCTTCTACCAGCACGATCCAAGCCTTAAACCCACCACCCAGGAAAAAAAAAAAAACTCCACCACCTTCACTCGGTCGTTGTACATAACTCCTCCCTGCTGCCGTCACCTGTTTTTTTCCTCGCTAACTACCCAGCCCACGACCCCTGACAAAAGACAGGTCAGAATCGTGTAAAGTCAAGGCACTGGCGTCAACCAGAGCCGGAGGAAGAAGGGAACGGAACGCACCACTTCGGGATGCGATAACCATCGAGACAGAAATGCCAGCGCGAGACGCAGGGGGTCGTGACCTGAGAGATGAAGGAGTCTAAATGAGAGTAAAAGGGAAATATCACAAACTTATCCAAACGGTGACACACATGAATATATCAGTAGTGGTTACTCAAGAACATTTCGGAAATTCTGAAGCAATTCCGATCATTCCACACTCATTTTATTGCAAAAATCACATCGGACAAACATTACGGTATTTCTGTAGATTTTAAATTTTACCGTTAAAATACAAATAGTAACTGAACTACAGGAAATCTCGAAAATATTCAGATTTAGGCAAGTAGAAACTCATGTCAAGGATTACTGGTAAAGTGTTAATTAATGCATTCGCAGCTTGTCTCTTGAGTGCAAGTTCTTTTGGTGCAGAGGGAGCACTGCTGTATAATTACACTAAAAATTGTCGTTTATACGTAGTTAACACTGGTCTTGGGGCAATGCAAAGGAAAGTGAATTACAAAAATTATGGAAAAATTACCTTTGTTTTCTCTTTTGACGGGCGGTTTGATTGTGCTGCTGTTTCCAGACATTGAAAAACAACGATGTTGTTCAGTGTCGAACTTCAAAGAGAAGTGAGAATATGAGCAATAATAATCTAACGTCGCACTCCGTATGACGTCATAATAACATAAACGGAATTATGATGCTGCCACTTTAAGGGGATAAACCTATCCTCCTCTCCAAAAGTACAGTATATCCCAAAATAAAAACTTTTAATAAACCAAACTAGCGATCTGCCACACCTACCTATCAACACGGAAAAACCATTAATTTCCTGAACGAAGAAGGCGGATGCTGGACACCCCACCCCTCCTTCATCTCCGCTTAAAAGCTTCCGTAAGCGAATACGTGCCAGGACCGATAGTTCGCTAATATAACCTTTGGTTACGCAACGGCATCTTGAAAGCGATTCAACGCACGGTGGATGCGTTGGCGTTGGCCCCTTCACACACACACACACACACAATTGCGAGCTGGGCAGTGTGGGTCATGGGCATTGTTGAGGGAGAATTCGCAGCAAATTCTGGTAAAGTGATGTTAATGATGAAGATGATACGATGGCCATGATGATAACGATGCTAATGTTGATGATGCAAAATGATTGCAGTTTTATAAAAGATATTTGCAGATCACAAAAGTTGAAAAAACTTAAATTCACGTTCTTTCCAAGAGAGAAATCATGTCATGAAAAAATGATAATAATGATGAAGACTCTGGCTGATGATCATGATCGACGATATACTTAATACATAGTCCAATAACGACTCGGTTGATCACTGGAGCCGAAAATATAGGAAAAAGAAACAAAAAAAATGCATACGTCATCCTTAAGAGGAACCTTCGCTCAATCTTCTTATGACGAAAACTAAGATTGAATATAAATTACTACGTTCTACTAGAATCAGCTCCTCCCCCCACTCCACTAACCCCCTCCCCTCTCAAATATATTTCTGCCTGGGTAATCTGTACGGCAAATGTTCCATGGAATCTTAGCCTCCCTTTCCTATAAGTAAAACAAATCGATTTCTATGCCTCTGAGCGCTGTAACATTGAACGCGCCATGTTACGTAAACGTTCATCTGGAAAAGGTCGCGAACTTCGAAGAGGCCCCGAGATAACACGAATTCCTTCGTGTGACGCCTTTTAAAAACACCGTTAACGACAACAGCGGAAGCCGCCATAATTACTAGTACCTCTTATATCATAATAATGACTGCAGTCATTTTTGGAGGTGCTTGAGGCAGCGACGAAAAGGTATTTTTACTATTATTATTACTGTATTTATTACTATTACTAAAAAGCAGCAGGTAAATTATCATTATCTGCTGCTACAGAGGTACTAATTCGAGAAACTGAGAAACTGCAATATAAACTCAGCGGCATCCAGATGATTATTCTTTTTAGTGAAGTTTGTTTGAAAAAGGCTCATTTTCCGAGTTATTATTATTATTATTATTATTATTATTATTATTATTATTATTATTATTATTATTATTATTATTTTAATGAATATTTAAATTATTGGAGGTAACAGTAGCGACTGTTGAAGAGCGTCGTCCTTCCTCTCTTTATGACCATATAGAACAAAATAAAACAAGTAAAAAATGCGCCGAAGTTTCTTCGGCGCAACTGAGCTTTCTGTACAGCTACTACAGCGTATAATCAAGGCCACCGAAAACAGATGTCTTTCGGTGGTCTCAGTATAATGCTGCATGATCCGCGGCCCATGAAACCTTAACCATGGCCCGGTAGTGGCCTATCCTATATCGTTGTCAGAAGCACGATTATGGCTAACTTTAACCTTAAATAAAATTTAAACTAATGATGCTAGAGGGCTGCAATTTGGTAAGTTTTAATGATTGAAGGGTGGATGATCAACATACCAATTAGCAGCCCTCTAGCCTCAGTTGTTCTTAAGATTTGAGGGCGGACAGAAAAAGTGCAGACAATAATATGCGGACGAACAGACAAAGCCGGCACAATAGTTTTCTTTTACAGACAACTAAAAAAGAAACATGGCAGCGGAATTATCCATTACAATTCCAAAGCCATTCGTGAAAGTCAGAGAGTAGTCAATTACAAGTGAACGCAATGGACCGCAAGCATCCAGGGGTCGGCATGCAGTAAGTTTCTGTTTGCATGGAACGTGATTTGGGGCCACAAAGACATTTGCTCTTTAGACGACCGAAGCGTAGCATGAGAGTCACCCAGGTCATCGTAGTGACATTTATCTTTGAATTTTAACAGAAAATTTTTTTTTTTAGTTTCGGTTACTACGAAGGAGATGGAAATTAATAATAATAATAATAATAATAATAATAATAATAATAATAATAATAATAATTCAAATTAGCTTTTTCTAATCATCGGTGCTTCATTGCTTGCGCCACTCGCCATTCCACAATCACGCGCACGAACCTATGCATTACACTAAGACGCCACAAAAGCAAATGTAAACTACCTTTGCTTTTCACAGTTTTACTAAATTGAATATGTGAAAACAACGCAATAAATATAGTGATGGCAATTCGAGCATCCAACTATACATGGATAATAGATAGACAAGGAGACAAAGTTTTTCCAGTTTGCTGCCTTCATCAATAATGATTGTATCGCTTTTATGTTTACTGTGGCCCGCGGAATAAAAGGACAGGAATATTAATTCTTTATAAGAACCCAGATGAGAAAGACAGCACTACGCGACGTACTACAACAGTAAGAAAAACTTCAACCGAGCCTTGGTAAACAGCCATGCAGAAGGTAATTTATGACGAGTAATGGCCATGATTAACACATCGATGTTAACACACTGCTTGGAAGCTACTATTTTGCCAAACGTAATACCAAAGTAGTATAATACTATTATTTACAGAAAATGAGAGAGAGAGAGAGAGAGAGAGAGAGAGAGAGAGAGAGAGAGAGAGAGAGAGAGAGAGAGAGAGAGAGAGAGATTCTAATCCTCCGGCACTTAAAATAAAACTAAAATACTTGTATTTTCATAAATCTTCTCGTAAGGGACGAGTTCCTCGAAGAGTCCTAAATCACGAGGAAAAAATAAAATAAAAGTAATTTTTAATGTTCATACTACTTAAGCTCAAGGCAATGTGTTATTATTTTGTTCTACAGTAATTAAAGGTTAATTATCTAAATATCAGAGATTGAATCTACAGTATCAAAGAACAATGTAAGTGAAGTTAATTGCTGCTTGATAGAAGGGCATCTCCTTTTATATACTTACGGCTTAAAAAGTCCCCATTAATCCCTTTAATACTGAAGGGTCATGATACAAGTTACTGGTAACATTTTATATTATTTTATTTTATTTCTTATCGCGGTCAAACACCTTTGCGTCAAGAAATGCTCAAATACCCTAATTAAGACCCGAAAATTATCAAAGATAAATCAATGCCTTTGGTTTAAAATTTTAAAAACAGAATAAAATAAGATACACCAGACCCCAACTATAGTGTCTGTTAAGGAAAATAAATGAATATAAACGACGCAAAGCAAGCAAGCAAAGCATATCCAGCCGATTACATACCCATTACACATCACAATTAAGCCCCTCTAAAAATAAATCCGAAAAAATCCTCAAAGTACGAAACTCTAAGAAGACCTGTTCAACAGGTTCTTTTGTAGTAAGTGCACAAAAGACTGAAGATGCAATAAAAACGGGCAACTCAATAGTTTAATGAGTTGTAAATCTAGAAGGCAAAGAGGCCGAAAATATCTGAAAATTGCTGAATGCGTCAGGTTACAGAAACGGAAGAGTTATGAACGCTTCAAAGCACTCATCATGTATTCTGGGGAATCACTCGTATGAGTACTAAAATAAAAGTGGAAAAGCTGACTATAAACATGAAAATTATTAATTAGAAATAAATATAATCGAAGATCCCCTCTGCAAATACAAGGAAATTAATGATACTATACATAAATAGTAAACAAAACATTATTTTGGACCCAAATGAGGACAAAATTTACTGACAACAAAAATACCAGTAAACGAAACTTGACGTTCTCTATACGGAAAATCTTTACCCAGCTTACAATATCAAGTAAAATTTACATCCTCACCAACGAAGAACTTTACTCACTTTAAAATAGTTGGAGAAATTCACAGCATAAAAAGGTTGCAAGCGCGCGCGCACACACACACACACACACACAAATAACACAATCAACGAATAAGCCAAAGATCGAGGATAACTAACTCAAGGTGGAGCTTTTTAAGATCCCGATGAAGTCAATCAGTCTTCCTTACCGGGTGTCCTCGAACGCTTTACAGCATTTCCCATAATTTGTCAGACTTTCTCACCTTGCTGGGTGGCAGGAGTTCAAGTATACCACTCTACTTGAATCAAGGTCTACTGCACTGAGAGAGAGAGAGAGAGAGAGAGAGAGAGAGAGAGAGAGAGAGAGAGAGAGAGAGAGAGAATATATAACCTACTTAAATTACCTTAGATCGTAATATCCTTTGTTCCTATCTTTTGTGACGATCCGCGGTAAAGGACGCGTGGCAAGTGACCCTAAGAAGAGAGAAGCCAGCGTACAAGTACCCGAGAGTTGCGACAGAAGTACTACTCAGAGAGAGAGAGAGAGAGAGAGAGAGAGAGAGAGAGAATGAATGAACCGCAGGTGTGGATCAAAATTCACTTCTGGGTGGGTCAGCATTTCCCTTGCCCTGGAGGGATGTCTGTCCCTTAAGAGAGCACATGGGCCCATCAAAAGAGGATCGACACCACACGTAGAGAGAGCTGGCAAAGGGCAAATAAGTCACTTTGAGAGCGCAGAGGAGCGAGTGATACTCGATGACTCAGACACGAAAAGGGCCCCCGGCTTGAACAATTTTCAGAATACTTGTTCCCGATGACACATCACGCTTGGGTTGAACGAAAGGGCATTATTGACTCCGTGCAGAAGTGAAAAGTTCTAAAGATACTGTGGGGATTGTTCGCTGCTCGATAAGAAAAAATTATAATGCACTGCAATAAAAATAAAATAATAAACAGCTGTAATGATTGGAATAATGAAAACTGATCAGCTCCCAATGAAAATCTAACGATCTACAGTGAGAAAACGGGTCTTTTCTCGATACAAATAATACTTAGAATGCAATTCAGTAAAGATAATTGCGAATAATAATAAAAAAGAATAATTCTTAAAAGTAGGAAGATTATTTGTTCATTACTTGAAGATTACAAAAACACACTCGACTACAATGCAGACTGTTAGGCAGTAGGTGTCAATTGAAGAACAGAACAATGTTACAAAGAAAGTTATCTTGTCAAACGAAAAGATAAAAACGCATCACATTCTCACATTAATCTTCTTGGATATGTATTACCACTCCATGAAAAAAAAAAAAAATACTCGTAGAACCAAAGCAAAAAAAAAAAAAAACAGCAATTGGCACACATAAATGAACTTGAATAGGATTGACAAAAAAGGAACACTCCATGAATAACACTATCATTGTCATTCCTGGCCAGTTTTGCTTGCTGCAAGCGCTGCTAACGCAAGTACACGTCTATGAGATAGTTCCAGAAAAAGGGATATTTACATTTCTTGTAGTTGTAGTAATGGTAGTAATTAACGCTGGCAAAAGAAATGGCCTTTACTAGTAGTAATTAAATTAACATTAACACATGAAATGACATTTACTTTGACGACTGCAGGAATTATTACGTGTAAGCTGGGGTTCCTATCCAATTCAAAGGTCTTAACAATAGGTACTTTTCAAAATGGCGAATCTGCCATTCTCTCTCTCTCCTCTAAAAAAACAAAAAAAAAAAAGAAATTGGTCGACTTATCACAATCCCAAAACATGTTTCTTTACACATAACAAAAGGGACCCTATGCCTTTTCGTTAACGATCTTAATTTACATTTCCAACTACGACAATGATCAAACATCTGTTATCAAATAGGGAAGGAACTTTGGGAACCTTGATTGAGGGTAGGTTTGCCCAAGCAGAGTAAGGTAAAAAAAACCCGCTGCAGGCAATAGCCAGCATTTAATCTCGGGCATACCTTGGAGGCCATGAATGATCACAACATTACCATAATTCCAGTTTGTTTGAGGAGGATTTTTTTCCTACTACTGGCCGCTCCCTCCGACATTAGGAAATAACAGCTGGATAGATGAGTATGATAAAATGGATGCTGTTAATCTAGTGGGATCCAGGTGCGAGTTCGTCTAGAAAAACCAAGCCTAGAAATCTTCCTGGAACCAATTAGAGAGAGAGAGAGAGAGAGAGAGAGAGAGAGAGAACACAAAATCCCTGGAGCTAGGTGAATGGTTGTAAAGCATCAATATTCAATCACTATTCTACTAAAGATTGCTTCCCCCCAAAATGTCAGCGTTACGTCACCTACGCTGAAAATAGTGCCGGGAGAAGGTCAGCTGGACTCTACTACTACAGACAGATCATACTCCAGGAAGCCTGAGGAAGCTCAGATGCGTTTCGCCGCGCATGGATGGAAGGTATGATGTGTGTGATATGGCCTATCGGATACATAACCATACAGGCAACCCGTCATCTTAAGCGCTAAAATAGCAAGGGATAACTTACGACTGCTGTGTAAATTACAAAATGTGCGCATTCACTTGTTATATATTTTCATTTGCGAATCAAGAATGACGCACCTGTGCAGAAAACTTTTCCGTTAATATATCCATTTTTTCGCTATCATCAAAAAATACTGTCTGTGACTACGCCACGCAATTTGCACATAACGTAACCTACCTCCGTCATTCTTAATGGTACAAAACCTCGTTAAACTCTAAAGAGAAACACAAAATAAAGTTGTACCGCGAAGCCTACTGATGTTAAAAATAAAAAGAAACTGTAAAATTCTTATCTGCGATTTAAAATACATTGTAAACAAAAGTACAACACTAGAAAATAGCAGAAATTTACACCACGAAGCATGCCATTATCCACATACGAAGAAAAAACGCTCAAGGTTTAGTCTAAAAGAGATAGCTCTGGAAGGAAGAGGAAACACTCCGTACAACGGACCTTAACCCAGCTCCTACAATCTGATCGTGATAGACCAATAAGGCAAAGCCGAAATACCCCGGGCCACAGAGAAAAAGTCACAAAATGTCGTCATGAGGGTGGAACGCGTCCAATTCGTGAACCAATTACGATGTCTCAAGGCGAGCAGCGTCAGCTAGCATTTGCCACTAACAGAACTCCTAAGGACTCCCGTTCTTTTCTCGTCCGAAACCACCTCCCTCCCTCCCTCCTCCCCTACGTTGATCGCCCTCCCCCTCTTCCTCACCTATCTATAAGAAAAAAATTATCTAAAAGAAAAAAAAGGGAAAACACACACACACACACGAAGCAGACTCCACCCAGACTGTACACATTAATACCTACGTCTTGCACTTTACTTTTCTCTCTCTCTCTCTCTCTCTCTCTCTCTCTCATGATCCTTTATCAGAAAGTTCTCTTACTTCTAAATGAATGGCCTTCGCTGTACACTTCCTTTACGTCTCCCATCTTATTCTCCATCCGGCAGTCAAGTTTCCTTTCTCTCTCTCTCTCTCTCTCTCTCTCTCTCTCTCTCTCTCTCTCTCTCTCTCTCTCTCAAATCCTTTTTACTGACAATCCATAAAAATTGGCACGATGACTAACGCAGTCCTGTTTTCGAAAACATAACTGACAAGAGCAATATATATATTTGTACCTTAATGATGACGACGTTTACTGGCTTACCGCTCTCCTTACCTTTGTGATAAGATGAACAGAATAATACTTAAGGACAACAGAATATTTATTGCTTGGTGCAACTTCGCGGTCTCTTATCCTTAAGGAGAACCACTGATTCTTATCACTAACGTATATAAAAGCACACACCAACGTTGTGCAACACTGCAATAAGCACCTACGTGCGGCGACTAATGCTCCTACAAAAAACATAAATACGCATTTAATCTCTAAGATCCACCACAATAAAAGCAACCAAAATGAATGCCCAACGATTACAGAACTGAGTCACACTAGCTGAATATCAGGTTAATCGAATGCAATTTAATTTTAATATTCTATGGGAATAAATTTTAAAGTATTTTCGATATGTATCTGAAGTATCAGCTTTCTGCTTTACTGCCAAAATAATCGCTCTTAACTAAACCACTGAAAGGATAACAGTTTAAATCATCATTTATTTCCTAGATGGACAATCACTGAAAGGACATCAATTCATATTTATTATATTTACTTCTTAGATGGGGAAATTTGTTGACGGACAGACAAAGCAGACAGGGGTCTTGGCGACGAAGAATACAACAACACCAACATTACCTTCAAAACTATTATTGTTATTATTTTTTATTACTCGCAAGCTGAACCTGTCCATTTCCGAGTGACAGAACAATACTTCAGTAAATCATTGAAACTCACTCTAAGCTTAGGGGCCTCCTTAAGGATCAATATACGATAAAAGTCAAGGAGAAAGGCGGCTCTTAAGTAGTGCCGTGCATACCAAATTAGCCAATTACACTTACATACATGGACCTTTAATCGTTGTCTCCTTAGCTTAAGCTATCCAATAGATCATCTAGCAGTATGGTTACCTTCTCTCTCTCTCTCTCTCTCTCTCTCTCTCTCTCTCTCTCTCTCTCTCTCTCTCTCTCTCTCTCTCTCTCTCTGTATTTGCCAAACGCTGACACCAATAAACTTGAATTGTTAGTTTTTTCTGCTAAAAATTTCAAGTTACAGATTCTCTCTCTCTCTCTCTCTCTCTCTCTCTCTCTCTCTCTCTCTCTCTCTCTCTGCCAAACACTGATACAAAAATTGTTTTGATTAAATTGTTTTCAGCTAAAAATTTCGAGTAGCAAATTGTGTGTGTGTGTGCATTTGCCAAACACTGATACAAAAAATGCATTGACATTTTTTTTTAGCTAAAAATTTCAAACTGTGTGTGTGTGTGTGTGTGTGTGTGTGTGTGTGTGTGTGTGTGTGTGTGTGTGTGGCTAACAGGTCATTTCACATCTCAATCTGTCGTCAGCTGTTTTTCTCTCCTTCAAGTTCCCATTGTCTCGGGAGAGCCAATACAGTCATAAAGTCATAAAATTACAATAGAAAGAGACAAATAGAAAGACGAAATAAAACACAGTCGGAGTTGACAGTCATTCGAAGAGAGAGACAATGGTTCGATTTGATTATGGAAATGTGAAAGTCCTTCTAGCTCAACTCCACACCACCACCGCAGTCATGCGAGTCACCAGTGATAACGAAAGCAGGGAATCTGAATGATTTCCTTTATATGATCGCTTTCATCTTAACCCCTACGGTAAGATAGACAGCTTAGCAATAAAAATGGCGCAGACATCATTGCGATGTGAATCGTCACGATCCGTTATACAACTGTTCGTGAGATATTTGCAATGCCAATCGTGGGCTAAAACAAAGGATGGCAATAAAATTGACATTGAAATAAATTCTTGTGAAAGCTGATTTGCAAGTAATTTATTTAGTGACGGACGGAAAAATGTTGAACTGCTATGTCATGAAAATCCACAATTTTCAATGCAGTCACTGAGGAGGAACAACGTTAAAGTATTCGAAAACCTTTGTTTTTATCTGTTGCATATCAATACAATCTATTTATATAAGTGTCAATTTTTATTATATCACTACTATTATTGTCATTATATTATATTACTATCATTATTATTATTATTATCTAAAGATAACAAACTTTCATACGG
>NC_089781.1:12240380-12295380 GCF_040412425.1 Macrobrachium rosenbergii
GGCTTTGGGCTGCGATTTACAGCGATTGTTATTATGCATTATCTGACAGGCCCGTTTTTACGGCTTCATTGTTAACAGACTATTACTGCAGTGTTCAGTCGGAGCTGCTTTTATCTGATTTTCAACTGGAGACTTCTACAACCCCAGCTGAACGTTCCAACACTTTAACCAAGACCAGGACTGACTTTCCCAGAAAAAATAAGTTCTACATCTGTCCATCTGCGAAAATGCTGACATTACACTAGAGCTTTATTCTCATATAAATGTAAGTTCTGCATCTGCATGGGTAAGAGCAGACTGACATTCTACTGGAGCTTCATTCTCACTGACGGAAAGGACGACAATTTCGCTTATTTCGTACAAATTTTAATACTTACAAACATAAACACGCCAAGAATAGCAAAAAAACAGATAATTAGACACCACTTTCCCTACAAAACCTTCCGGCTAACTTCAAGAGACAAAGCAGACAATTCCCACATCACTGCAGTTTACGGCTGGGAAATTATACGTTAAAAAGTTATGCATTTTGCTCATTTAAGAATTAGACGCTTGACGATTGCATCAGTCTCCTAAATACATGAAAAAGTGCACAAAAACATTAACGTACCCAGTGCAGCTTCCAAGTTACAGAACCGTTACAATAACTTCTGGAAAGCTACACTTTTGCCAGTGCAAAAAGGAAAAAAAATTGAGGAACATAATGCGTGCAATGACTTATCTTTACATGATGTGCAATTCTGACTGACGACGATAGTAATAACACATTTTGATAAACACTAATTATATGAATCGACAGCTTACTTTTTATTCCGTCTACAATCACTGCTGCAAACGAGTCGTGGCCATTTACGTAATTATAGCGCCCAATTTCGCGCGGGAAAAGGTGAAGACTTCTCTCGTGCCATTTGCAGACATCAGAAGTCAAAGGTCGTCAGCAACGGCATGAACAAAATTTCATTGAAAAGCCATCTCGGTGATGTCCTCTTAAGCTTTAAATATTATAATAGTCACAAAACAAAATATTGAAAAAGAATAAAAATAATTCTTACTATTATTTTAAAAAATCGGAAGATCAAACCCAAACAGACTTATATTCCAAGAGATTCTCAATAAAATAAACCTAACCTTCAGAAAAAGTTAAGATGGAAAAATAAGTCATCTAAGTCACCTGGCATTTCAGACGAAGAAATACCCACAACTTAACCCCAATGGTATGCGGATGGGGTTCGAAAAACCCACAAGAGGTCGTCAGAGAGTCAGAATATCGGTAACAACGTACAATTACATTAACAAATGTGCCATTAAGGGCGATTACGAATAACTGGAAAAGATGAGAGATTCCGAAAACTGAGACACATCTCGGTAAAGCAGAACTCGTTAAAACTCAGACAAAATTAAG
The DNA here is from genome assembly GCF_040412425.1 of Macrobrachium rosenbergii. Classification (NCBI taxonomy): domain Eukaryota; kingdom Metazoa; phylum Arthropoda; class Malacostraca; order Decapoda; family Palaemonidae; genus Macrobrachium; species Macrobrachium rosenbergii. The sequence goes on from NC_089781.1 coordinate 12,241,783, forward strand.
CTTCTCTGAAAATTACTGGTTGTATAAAAAAAAACACTAACAACTAGTGATGTAACGACTAGCCTAACTTTGCAGCATACTAATGTACGACCACGGGGGAGCGGGGGAAGGTGGGAATAAAGCGTAAATGGTGTGTATCTAAAATAAAACATATTGGTTTAACAGACTATACTATAGTAATACTATAGGCCCAACAGTATTACTAGCAAATGGTGTTTACCTCTGAAGTGAACTGAAGTACTATATCCACGTGAATTCTTCAACTTTTACACAGCCGGTGGGACGGGCAATCGAATGCTAATGCTCTGAGAGAGAGAGAGAGAGAGAGAGAGAGAGAGAGAGGGGAAATAAAGTGCAAATAGTGTGTATCTAAAATAAAACTATAGGTTAAACAGACTATACTACAGTAATACAATAGGCCGTATAATATTACTAGCAAATGGTGGTTACCTTTAAAGAGAACTGAACTGAATTACTACGGCGATATAAGATTGAAAAATATGTTCACGTGAATTCTTCAACTTTATATAGCCGGAGGGACGGCCAACTGAATGCTGCTCTGAGAGAGAGAGAGAGAGAGAGAGAGAGAGAGAGAGAGAGAGAGAGAGAGAGAGATAGTCAAACTCCAAGAGAGAATAAAACACCAGTTCAACATTTAGCCTATTCATCCTTGAAGAAACCAGCGACAAAATCTCCGAAACGCTTCCGCTTCTCATCCAAGAAAAGAAGATAAAAGACAGTCATCTCTTCTCTCTGTCCTTTACCACCATAAATGTCTCCGATCAGTAGGCCACAAAATTGGCTGGGTATCTACCACGCCCTCTGAGGTTTACACAATACTGAAAAAAAACCGACCGCCATAGTGTCTTACCAGGTGAAGGGGAGGAGGTTGGATTGGTAGGTTCAAGGTTTTATATCTATTTCACGGAGACAATAGGGAATCTTTCACACTCTGAAGGATTTTTTTTAAATTTTATTTTCCTACAGTGAAACAGCAAGTCGACAGAAACCGGTCTATAAAAGATAAAACCGGAAAATACAAGACAATTCGGGAGCTGAATTACCCTCGCCTTCCCCGACACGCACCATCCTTGGGAACAGAACTCACAAACAAGGCTCTTGAATTGCATGTGAATTCTTTCAATTACGGTGAAGGAACATTCTTTTAAAAGTTATTTTCATGTAAATTCCGGTGTTAACAATGAAGCCAGGGCCATCCTCCACCACATTCAAAGACAGTGAAGCCGATCCTCGATGTCAGTGGGTATCTAAATGTGGGAACAGGAAAATAAGTGAAGGCCTATATGGTGTTTTTTTTTTTTTATACCCATATCGTGTTTTTTTTATACTTCTAAAAATTAAATCTGCTAAACACTGGTGAATGGGCCACCTCAGAGTCAATTTTCAATTATAAATGCATTTTGTTCTACTTCATTATTAATACATTATTTCAAGCATCCAATCCTTTAGCTTAGGGATACCGGTGTGGATGAAGACAACGACTTTATAGCTTCATCTACGGAAAACAGACCACCCTAATTCATCGACACCACTAGGCAGATCTTCATCCACTACAAATCACCTCAACTAAGGCGAAGTCAAAAGGGGTTTCCAAAAGCCTCCTACAAAATATTGGTGGGTCCTGATTGCTACTGAGCCATCGCACGCACCAGGAAGTTTTCACGTTGAAACGCACATTCCCAATTGCTCAGGCTGCACGCTTTCCCTGATTGGGCTAATGCTAAGACATCGTATTTCTAATTATGGCTATTAAAAATATAAAAGCTAAATTTGTGTGGGTATTTTCTTTTTTTGTGTGTTACTGAATAGCTTTCCTGTATTTGTTGTTAATATTTCAAGCACAATGTTTTCAATTATTAACCCTTAAGAATATAAAAAAAAACACACACACACCGAGGAGAAAATTGGAAAGACCCAGTTATTCAGTGCAGATAGTGCTGGATACGGTAAGTCATAAGTGAAAGGGCAAAAAAAAAAAAAAATCTTCACGCGTATTACCAGAATTGCAAGTTTTTTTTTAACTAAGCATCGTGAAGCTTCCATTTACAACATGAACCTTGAATTCAAAATACAATGCATCACTGATAAAATGACGCAACATCAAAGGGTATTTCAAACGATGGTTTATCATAAGAACAACGACGTACACTATCTTTGGACTCAATAATAACACTAAACTTACAACACTGATATATAATAAGAATAATAATAAACACTGTAATAATCTTACCAACAAAAGAAAATTAGTAGATGAAAACATTACGTGAGCAAATTATGGCCTCAAATGTGACAGTCATCTCTGACCTCCCAGTCACATGCAAAAACGCAAGAAAGAGCGCAGGCAGAAAATAAACAAACACACAAACCAGGAGGTACTCTGCAGGTTAATTCCATCCGAGGCAATGTCATTCATTTCCTTCCCCCGCCACAACACAGCAATTTTACATGAAGCTTCGCATTCCTGCAACTTCCAGGAAATTCTCGACAGCACTAATGGCTGGGAAGGACTGACTTGCTATTGATAGGAATTTTACCGCCGTAGGAGGGGTAGTGCCTTCAATGCACATCATACGGTGCACTGTTGGCGTTACTTACGGCTCTTTGCAGCGTGCCTTCGGCCCCTGGCTGAAACCCGTTTCGTTCCTTTCACTGTACCTCCTTTCATATTCTCTTTCTTTCATCTTACTTTCCACCCTCTCCTAACAATTGATTCATAGTGCAACTGCGAGGTTTTCCTCCTTTACACCTCTCGAACCTTTTACTGTCAATTTCCGTTTCAGCGCTGAATGACCTTATTGGTCCCAGTGCTTGGCCTTTGGCCTAAATTCCGTATTCAATTTGGTAGGAATGTTACGAAGCTCAAATAAACTTAAGAAAGAGCGACTGCTCACACACACTTGAGAGAGAGAGAGAGAGAGAGAGAGAGAGAGAGAGAGAGAGAGAGAGAGAGAGAGAGAGAGAGAGAGATATATATATATATATATATATATATATATATATATATATATATATATATATATATATATATATATATATACATACACACACACACATATATATATATATGTGTGTGTACAATAGATTTGGCACGCTTAGACATCATTAAGCTGACGCACAAATAACAGAATATGGCCTAAAAATACTAATCTAAAGTGAAATTTAGTCAACTGCTATTCTTGACAATTCTCGTCTGTAGTCAATCACGTGCAACTGTCGCCGAAATTATCACTGACAAGTTCACTGCTGCTGAAAAAAAAAATGTAGAAAACGCCGTATTAGAAATTCAAATTAATAACAAGGATGCAAGTTACGACATGTCAGCACGAAACCAATTCACGGAAAGGATTACAGTTAGAACCTCCGGAATAATCTTCAGAATTAAACACCGAAGGCCAAGTTCATCAATCTCTTAGAAAATATACGACTGTAGAACTGACAGAATCCTTTCTTCGCATGGCCCAGAAAAAACCCTCCGTACCAATTACAATGTAACAATGTCGTTACATTACGGCCTGCTGCGTGTAAGTAGAAAGGAGCATGAACACTAAACATATGCTAGAAAAGATGTCCCTTCCTTCAATCCCGTGTCTTGCCAAGGTTGCGAAAATAAACTTCACGAGAATTATTTTACCACCTTCCAACCAACGACTCTTTAATCTATAACTTTAATTCCACAGGGAATTTTACCAAGCTGAAAATGAATGTTTCCACGCTATAAAATTCCTTCATGAAACACCAAAAACCTTTATCTACCCTTCAAGTGATAAAACTCAAAGCCAAAGGCAAGCTTACTGCCATCCGGTACAATACGTCGGGTCTGGGAACCATAAGCCTATCCAAAACATTAATAGTACACGAGTCTTACACTTTCGGTTATCTGCCTATCGTGATAGCATAGGCGTTGTAATTTAGGGTTACAATAATTACTCCACGATTTCCCTCAACATGAAGCCGGCTTCATGCTATCTCTGATACCCGCTGACAACCTCCATCCTTCAAGTACCCCTCCCACCCATTCCATAGCACCACGTCCCAAGAATGCGTGCGTGTTGAAGGTGGGGGGGGTTGCTTTTGTTGTCGCTTGACACGGAGGAGAAAAGTAAGAGAAGCCAATGTTCAAGGAATGATAATGCTATTTTCCTCTCTCTCTCTCTCTCTCTCTCTCTCTCTCTCTCTCTCTCTCCTCCTCAGAAACGTGAAACTCAGGTACTCAGGAATCCATGCAGCACAATCGGTGCAAATCGCAACACTACTTTCAACTCAGCGACGTCAAGTACGAATAGTGTAATTTATCCCACGATAAATAGGATTTCGTCACTGTTGATCTGGAAGAATTCGGAGGTCCCTACCAGGCATTCTTTTCCCTTTCACATCTCACCACTCTCGCCTTAAGGCAAAAGGGCTCATGCAGGCATAAAGTCTGTTTAACTTCAAACAACCAACCGCGTTCTGAATGCCTGACCTCACGAGGCCCGTGTCGAATGACAGCGATAACGAGTCTCATCACGTTTATTTCTATTAAAATTTCCGTGGCGAAATAACCTGGGAGAGCCCGAAAGACGAGATCTCAGCCGCCGCAAGAAAAGAAAAGGAGGTAAAACCACTTCTAAACAGAAGTTCAATGAAGACGCTGAAAAAGAAAAACATTGGTGATAAAAAGGAAATTACGTAAGTAGTGTAATAAACACATGAAGCCAGTAATGAGCTGTGCTGAATATAATGTAAATCAATTAAATAATGAGGTTATACTGAGAGAATGAAAGAGCAGCCATGCACTTTACACCAAATTATTCTTAAACGCTCTAATAAGCTTAGAATTAGAGTTCACGAATCAATATGAACTTTATTATAGGTATTTGAAACGACTTCTCTTCCTCAACCTTCATACCGTCATTAGAGCTGTTTGTTATTCCATCTGATTTACTTATTTACTGAATGATTTAGTATCTAATATTATAAAGTGTATTATCGATTCCAGAGTACCTAGCAAATCTTTAATAGAGCATTCATTTTACACAGCACTGACCAGAGAACATATATACAATCAAACTGATTGAAGTATTAAAGAGGCAGTGCACTAAAATGATGAAGGGGAACATGAAATGAAAAGAGGTGAAAATAACACTGAATGAACCATTTATTCCCACAGCCTTAATAAGTGTACTGGTGCAAGGAACGAAAAAAATAATAAATAAGATACAGAATATACCGTGCAACGTATTTACATGACAGGACGGTAAAACGGTGAACCGGTTCGTGAGAAGATAACAGGAAAGATGAAAGACTTTCAGAAACACGAGAGAGAGAGAGAGAGAGAGAGAGAGAGAGAGAGAGAGAGAGAGAGAGAGAGAGAGAGAGAGAGAGAGAGAGAAAATTTTTAAAAAATGACAAATGGAGATTCTTCTAGAAGTTCAACCAGTGTTGGGTTAAATAATCTTATTTACAAATATAATTAATGGATGAATATTGCAAATAAATAAAATGAAAAGGATCTGCAAGAAACTCTTCTACTCTCAAGAAATGAACCTGGATTTAGCTCCAGATTCTGGAATCAGATGTGTCGAAGTGAGTGACGTGTAAGTTCATTACTCGGGTTAGGAGGAGGAGGAGGAGGAGGAGGAAGAAGTAGGCATGATGGGCGGCGGCCCCTTCACGGTCACGCCCACGCGATCGTCATCCTAACCCACGCCCACACATCCATACAGCTTTGGTGTTAAGTTGACTCCTCGAAAGAGAGAGGGAAAAACAACGCATCGAATAGAAAAAGTAGCCGAGAGAAATTGATTGGCGTAAGACGAATAATTCTCTGTGAATCACTTCACTCAATTTTGAATTATTTCTCAATTTACCCATTTTTCTACGGTGGTCCTTCCAGGAATCTCCATCTCAATTCCTTTCTCCTCTATTTGTGCATGCCTTCTGCCGCCAGCCAGTCTCTCTCTCTCTCTCTCTCTCTCTCTCTCTCTCTCTCTCTCTCTTGTCGTGAAGTCATGAAACCTTTGGTGTGATATCATCAAGCCATTGACGCTTTTCCTCTTTAACAAAATACAAGTTTAACCCTTGCATAATTATAAAAGGCTACGTAGTATCACTAACAAAATACAAGTTTAATACACAATTATAAAAGGCTAAGTAGTATCACTAAAACATATGTTACCAGTACTAAACTGATTTCGATCTACCTACGGCTAAATTCCCACATGATTGTGATGATTTTTTTCTTACGTTATAGCTCTCAACAAAAGGAACTTTTATGAGAATTTTTTTGTCTTTTTTTTTATGAAATCACTCTTAATCGAAACTGATCCCTGACAAACATACCCAGTCACGAATACGAAAATTTTTTGAAAAATAAATTTTCAACCGAGGGAACAGACTGAAATGTAACTCAAGTACACTAAAGCTCGAGTTTAGGTGTCTTGAAAAAATCATTAAAACTAATCACTTCATTCGGTTTGGAGAACCAAAATGCATTTCTTTGGGGGCGAGGGGTGGTTACTTCAATAAGGAGTGCTGCGGTGACATTAAACGGTGCTTTGGAACTTTCGATCGTCTACCATGATTCTAATGTGTTTTAAACAGTGTTCTAGTTTTAAAGGTTATCAAAGGATTCAAAGTCAAAGCTTGGAGAAGAGTAAAATATACTATTACAATTAAGAGAACTCGACACAGGGTAGAGATATATATAAAAAAACGCTAGTGTTAGCAATTCGGTAACTTCAAAACTCGACGAGAATCGGTAAAGAAAAGTCCTACTCTTGATTGCATGATCTGGATCAGGGGTGGCGTCCAATGGGAGCAAATAGAGCGTTCAGGTTTACCTAGTAGAATTGCGACCACTTACGCCAAAGGAGCGTGGAAAAGACCAAACGCTGGTTGCGATAATTTTCAGGACGCCTGGCTCCTTGCGCACAACAGTTTTAATTCGAAGCAATTTCTGAGTGCAGTCAGAATCTACAACCCGATGCGAGACCCTCATGCAACTCTAATCTGTATTCATATAAAACCAGGATAATCTTTGTTAAACAAATGTCACTCACAAACATTCTTTCAATATTATGACCAACAGAAACTCAGGGCAACAACCCGGACACAAATAGGCTATGTGCAGTCAACTTTAGTTCTTTTAAAAGCATCATGGGAACCTTCCTGATATCTGATTTCTTTTTATTCCCTTCATTTTTCGTACCAAATGTTTCGTGATCTCCGTCCGTGCAATCCGTGCAGAAGCGCGGCTGTTTGAGAGCAGCTAGAAAGTGCACTGGTTCCAGTTTAAAACCTAAAGTTAACCCCATTTTCCCGTACATAAATGCGTGCGTGCTTGCTCGACGTGCATGTGCATTAATGAATAATTACGAAGTACCGGTACTTTGGAGCTGGCCTGATCGTAAGACAAGCTGCATAGCCTAATTCCAATAAATTCGTGACAAAATATAAGGTGGAGATTATTAAAGCTGCAGAAGAAACTCTTACATTTTCTTGACATTACTACTGTGAACCGACAAGTGAACACTGAATATTTCATATGGATCTTTCAGAGAATGAAATACTTGGCAAATTTTTCTCTTAACACGTCGAGCAAAGGCCGTTATTGTATTACGCTGTAACATTGTAATAACTAGGCAGGATATTGGTGACCAAGGAGACCGAGATCCTTTCAATAAATGTAATTCTTGACAGTGCCATTTGTCGTTTCTAATAATCATATTTTTATGGAATATCAAAGTTTTTAAAAACAAAGGCCAACGAAATGAGCAACTGCATTTCTCTATCTAGGTCATGCCTCGAGAAAAAAAGGAGCATATATATATAGTATATATATATATATATATATATATATATATATATATATATATATATATATATATATATATATATATATATATATATATATATGTGTGTGTGTGTGTGTGTGTGAGAGAGAGAGAGAGAGAGAGATAGAATCTCGAACAGTTTATTAAAAAACAAAAAGGAACAGAAATGAGCGCAAAATTCAATAGCTTAGGTGGTAGAGGGAAAGAAATGACACAGACGACTGAGAAAGCTGTGAACTGAACAATACTGTCACCCGCAATAAAAATTGCCGCAGCATAATTTTGTCAATTTCTAGAGTTCCTTTTCACTTACCACTTACATGCTAATGTTAATATTCATTTCCAGTTCTCTGATATAATTTCCAACCTAGTCACTAAAACTTCAGAGCCAAAGTATCCTCTCTAACACCTACACTTGAAATTTGTGTTTTCCTTCCAAGATGAAACACAAGTGAAGATAGTCGGACACACAAAACATAAAAAAAAAGCAAATAACGCAAGCTGTCCATAAACTTCTCTGAATTGAACTGAATATAGAATTAAGGCCAAAGGCCAAGCAGTGGGAACAATGAGGTCATTCAGCGCTGAAATGGAAACTGACAGTAAAAGATTTGAAAGGTGTAACAGGAGGAAACCCTCGCAGTTGCACTATGAATCAGTTGTTAGGAGAGGGTGGAAAGTAAGATGGAAGAAAGAGAATATGAAAGGAGGTACAGTAAAATGAATGAAAGAGGTTGCAGCTAGGGGCAGAAGGCACGCTGCAAAGAACCTTAATCAACGCCTACAGTGCACAGCATGTGGTGTACTGACGGCACTAACCCCCATGCGGGATAAACTTCTGTGACCTCTTGTATGTGTACATTATAGTAATAAGTCATTTTTCTCTCATTTTTGGCGTGCTGACCCGAATTAAGTCAGAGGTTTAGGTAAGAAGTGAGTCATGTAAGTCAAAGGTTTAGCCAAGAAGTTCCTAAACTCTCCTGGAAAATTTTCAAGTTTTAAGAATTTATACCCTCTCTTCAACAGCAATACGACAGACTTGATCCGGCCAGAAGTAGTTCCTGGTAAAACCTCTAAGAAAGCAGGAAATAATCTCTGCAATAAAACACAGCAGGTCTTGCAATTGAGCCGTCTTAGCAATGCAATCCTGTGGAAGCCTGTAAGCTATATGCTGAAGACATCATTGAGGATAAAGCTACTATGACTCATATGAGACACACTCTTAACACGCGCTTCAGTACATTTATTTATGCTTAATATTAAAATACGAATGTCAGATTATTTACCTTTTTCATGCTCTGGTATGAATCAAAATGTAGGATACTAATGTTCCAGATTCCTTCCAACTAAAATTACTAGTTAACTGCAATCTCTCTCTCTCTCTCTCTCTCTCTCTCTCTCTCTCTCTCTCTCTCTCTCTCTCTTTCTCTCAAGTGACTGACTATACTAACTGTCAGGCTGCAGCCTTAGGAATGAAAAAGATGCAAAATTCATTTTAGAGGTCCCCAGTCAACTCAGCAACAAAGTGGGGAGGAAACAATAGTATGGCATCATTCGGTAGTATCTCAAAGTAAACATACAAACATGCATGCATAAAACATGTATAAAACATAAAACAAACATACATACAGTATATATGTGTGTGCTCGTGTGTCTCGCTTAGGCTATGATCTATAACTCGATAAGATCTTTTGATAAATTTTTACAGAAACATGAAACCCAGCCCCCTTCTCTCTCTCTCTCTCTCTCTCTCTCTCTCTCTCTCTCTCTCTCTCTCTCTCTCTCTCTCTCTCAACACTCGGGACAATTTCCGCAATTTGTTACTATGGTAGCCGATGTTAGCCAACTGAAACAATTCCTCTCCCCTCTCCCCACCCCCCGCTCTCAGAATAAAGAAATCCCAGACATCTCAACAAGTAGCCTATATCATCTTTATCGTATAACCTAATACGTAAGTCCACTAAAACCACCGTATTCACAGACAAAGCTGCATTTCAGGAGCCACATAAGAGAATCGTCTGGCGAACTAAATTCCGCTAATCCCGGAAGGAAGAGATTTAGCAGGTACCTTTCGCTACCTTCAGCTCATCCGCTATAGCATATTCGATTAGCCGAGGGGAGTCGGATGCATCTGTTTCGTCTGGCACGCTAGATGTTGCCATGGTGACGGACCACGGGCCATCGACCTGATTCTGTGACATGCAGTTCATGGTCATCTAAAACTGGAAATCCCAATTACCATTTAAGCACGATAGCCTTAAAACCCGCACGGGAAAGTGAACTTATACGTGAACACGAAAGGGCGAACGTTGAAGACCAGCGAATATACATACACATAAATGATTATTTATACATATACATATTACATACCAATGTGCATAAACATGAGTCCAAGTAAAACCAACGCACTAAGCGAGTGCCAACATTATAAAACCAGTGTACAAACTTACTTTTATAAATCAAGGGCGTGAAAAATGGCAAGACACGATGAGAAGCCACAAAAGTGCATCAGATAAAGCTCCATCAGCATAAATTCACCTTAGGCCAGTAATCATGACAAAAGAAAACAACCAAGACTTATTATAATAACTCGTCCTCCCAGGGAGCCATCTACCCTACCAGATCTCTCATCCCTAACACCCCTCCCCACCCCCCACCCCGACACCGGGAGATGTACCGGAAGTCATTTATAACACCCCTCCCTCCCCATCACAGAACGAAAACCACTATGAGATCGTAGTAATCGATTAAATGCGACCGTCTTTAAAGCATATGTGTCACCCAGTCGTAAGAATCATCATAATAAATAACGTTCATTCACCAAGTGCAACATTTGTTTTTGAGACGTTAGCATACGGCAACAAATGCATTATCATTATCATTATCCGTAATCATTTCTCATCAATAACAGCCGTGAAAAAACTAGATTGTTGTTTAAGTCTTAAATGCAGCCATTCGAATTTCAGTTCAAGTTTCTTTTTACATATCAAATGACTCAACTGCATCGCTATTCACAAAGCGATGATTATTAAATAAGGTGGTAATTGCTATATTATGATACTACCAACACATATCTTGGGCCGACAGCGTGGCATCTGTGAGCAAATGACATTGGCGTTATCCGAAGCTTCTATGATTTATCGATCAATTAGTCAGTTGGAGAAACCTAGAGTCTTACTCTCGCGTCATCGCAGTGGAAAATAAATTTTCTACATTAATTCTAAGTAATCACTTTGTAATAAATCAGGCTCATGCAGTCACATAATTCATTAAAATTTTACTGACGTAATCCAGCAAAGATTCTAATACATGGAAAAATTACACTGCGGACATGCCATGCATTATTCTGTTCCCTTGTAATCTGCATAGTCAAATGAAAATTTTCACTTCTCCTCAATCTATCTCTGGAATATGTTTACACTAATCTTTTAAAAATACACTAAAAAAGCAATACCGTCAGGCTGATATGGTCGATGTCAAAGCAGGCCTTGTTTCTTGGCCAGCCCCTGTGAACAGCTGTATACCGACACTTAAACATATAGGGGGTTCGTATTTGATTTTGAAGGATAAGCCTGGCAACAAATTCTACTGTTTTTTTCCGAGACTACCCCCTAATGTATACACACACACACACACACACACACACACACACACACATATACACACACATATATATATATATATATATATATATATATATATATATATATATATATATATATATATATATATCAGGACTACCCTATATGTATACATATATACATATATGTGTGTCTATATATATATATACACACATATATATAAATATATATATATATATAGGAATAAATATATATATATATATATATATATATATATATATATATATATATATATATATATATATATATATATGTATCTACAATAAAATTATAAAGATGACTCCGAGACCACCTGCTCCAAAAAGCCTACATATTTCAGAAACTTCCCTCCGGACAACGCTGAGGTCATATTGGATAAAAATCAGTCCCGGAAATGGATAACATTAATGAGCTATCTCCAAGAATATGGCAGGTATTTCGTCTCATTTTGTATCATAACAGCAAAGAATTAGTAAACAAGAAATCCCGGATGTTAACTGGTCAGACAAGATGCTCAATCAATTATTCCAGTTTTTCAGTGAATACCCAGATGATATCTTGTTATTATGCGGAAGCAGAAATAAAAAAATATGGCGTGTATGCATACCGGCATGTATAATGCGTTTATGGATTTCGGTTATCGTTACCACTAACTGCGTGTGTTTGTGCAAGAAAGAGAGAAAGAGAGAGAGATATTTAATGCACCTAAACCATAGGAAGTAAAGAGAGAGAGAGAGAGAGAGAGAGAGAGAGAGAGAGAGATAGATTTAATGTACCTAAACCATAGGAAGTAAGAGAGAGAGAGAGAGAGAGAGAGAGAGAGAGAGAGAGAGAGAGAGAGAGAGAGAGAGAGAGGGCTGGGGATTTTCTGTCCCTAAAACCTTAAGGAGAGAGAGAGAGAGAGAGAGAGAGAGAGAGAGAGAGAGAGAGAGAGAGATTTAATGCGCATAAAACTTGCCAAAAACCAAAAACCATGAAAGAGAAAAGCACAGAGAGAGAGAGAGAGAGAGAGAGAGAGAGAGAGAGAGAGAGAGAGAGAGATTTAATGCAGCTAAAACTTGCCTAAAACCATAAGAAGTAAACGTAAAACCAACCCCAAGTAATAAAACTCCATTATCACCTAAATCCTCCCCAGCTGTGTGGCACGCACAGACGTGGTTCCTCGGCCTATAGGCCAAACCCGTGCCACCACAATCCCGGGGAACGAATAAACAGCACAATGGACCATCCCCTACCGAGATGACGATCGCTGACGACCACAATAAAATCACCTTTTATGGGGTCCTTGTGCTTTTCGAAGGTGTAGGCTGGATGGAGAGATGTCAATTTCAATTGTCGCTGCCATTTCTGGCGCCTCTACACTATTCCACGACGATAAAATAAATAAATAGAATCGTAAAGTGACCGTCTTCGAAATGGTGTTCTCGTGTGTGAGATGAAAACAGAAAAGGCCATACTAAATTGATAACATCACATTCATACAGAAATTAAACCATAGAGTTGTTCGCGAAGCTCTTTCCTTAGTCCTAAGAAATTTATCGAAAATACTCTTTTCGTTTTTCTAAAAAATTGTAAACAAGTAATCCTATAATCTTGTTTCAAAAATCAATTCGTATCATCCAGGTATCACCATTTTTTTAAATGTTTCCGAATACACACGAAAGCAAGTGTAAATATACGACCATAATACTACGAAGACATAAGACGAAAGACAAAGACCTGAGCAAACGCTCTGCCTCATAAAGAGTTCCAAACCTGAATGAGAAACCCCATCTGCTGATGCAAATCATACAAAAAAATAATAATAATAATAATAAAAGTAGTGACTATGCTTGAGTACGTTTCCTAAAGACAGCGAGATGAGAGAGGGTGAAGAAGAATAACAGAGAACAGAGGATTAAAGGAGCAGAGGAGTCAAGGAGCAGAGAATAACAGTGGGAGTTGTTGGGGAGTCGGCCGAGAGGAGCCTAGAGGCATCCCGTAGGCCAGGTGCTGAAGAAAGGTGGGGGCGGACGGACTGAAAGAACAACAATTACCTCAGGTCCAGACGTGGGAAAATTGGGAGCGAGAAAAATAAGAGCACGATGCTCGGCGGGGAGAATTCGCAGATTGATTCTGCACCGACTGGAATGGGTCACTTCTCACGTACGTGGTGACGTTTTCTCGTTTCTCTCGTCTACAAAACAACACCGCCGCGTCAGCTGATGTGAATATATATACATATGTATATGTATGTATGTAGTAGACACATATCTACTCTGTCTATATATATATATATATATATATATATATATATATATATATATATATATATATATATATATATATATATATATATATATATATATATATATATATATATATATATATATATATGAACTTATCTATATTCAGTTTTTCTTGTCATAAAGTATTAAACGCAAGGGACCATTACACAAATAAAACGGCTCTTCATAGAAACCTTTAAAAAATAAGGCAGATACTTCTTGTCGTAGCAGCTTACGAAACGAATAAAAAGTACTTTCTCTACAGCTCTCCATTAACAGAAGTTTCTTGCTTAAGTTATGTGACATGCCGACTACGAGGTGGGAAAAACTTCCGCTAAGTTCGTGAGGGAATGGCTGAAGTTTTCACGCCATAAATTCTTATATCTATATAACGTGGCTTTCCCTACGAACATACGAGCTCCGTCTGATGACATAATTATCTAATGGACCACATAGCTCGCGGATGCATTTTATTCGGACGCATGACACAAGACAAGCAATTGGCTTATTTATGTAATGAATACGGAAATAAGCGAGTTGTACCACATCAATTAAAAATGGGGTAAGTTCTGCATCAACATCAATACTTGCTTCAATCAATATGCATTCATATATGTGCACGTCAGCCAGTTATAAATCTGTACGTATTTCAATCATTCGACCCCATTAATGCAATCTTCCTTTGCAATGTCAAATTCGTTTTTGAAACTGAGGAAACGTAAACGTATTTTTAAAAATCTACAACAATGAAAAATAAAAGCTAGTGCTCTATAACTAAGAGGAAACAAGATATTGATCCATACTGTATTTCCTATACATTTCCGATGCAGACATCAACGGCCCAATATCTAAGTGCATACGCATTTTCACAAAAAAAATTTGCAAATGATATAAACAAAATTATTCCACAAGTTTCAAATAGAGCCATTAAAATATCACGGAAGATTTATCATTGTTATCCATAATAAACACAAGTAACCTTATTAACAACAAAAGAGACTGTACTGCACATTCAACAGAATTTATATTCCTCTCTCTCTCTCTCTCTCACTTTGTGGCACCAGAGCACAGGCCAAACCTGAATGGCAAGCAGCATGTTTATTTACGACCCCAAAAATACAAAGTTACAATCACACGACCCAACTCTGTAACCCAACTTCACCCCCGAGAAAACCAGCTCCATTAAACAATTCCTTCCTTTTGCAGACCGGGGGCAAGTTCCATTCTAGCTCCACATTTTCGTATACTTTATCGGTAAATTGCAACTCTCTCAACTTTCGACTTCAAGCGAGTACCCGTTACTTAGGCCAACTGCAAGTTCACCGATTACAACATCAGTGAGATTGACCTATGAAAAGCTTGGGCGAAAACTGGAAATACTATATACTTCACAATAAATTCTCTCTCCCTCTAAATCTAAGCTAACGTTTGGTCGCTGCGTTCAGACACAAATATACAATCCTTGACAGAGAGAGGGAGAAAGGGAGATTCAGGTAAAATTTTCGGAAATTTGGTAACTTACACTTCGTTTAACCTCTTTTCTTGGTCCAGTTATCGTCCAGACCGTGTCTTATTCCCATTAACAAAACAAGTAAATGACATAATCTACGACCATTTATGGCAAATAATGAGTTCAACTTGATTACCTAATAAGGCGAGTACAATAACACATTCTTCAGACATAGGTAAGGCTAGCATGTATTGCATGATCACATACCCAGATTATATATGTATATATATATTATATATATAATATATATATATATATATATATATATATATATATATATAATATATATATATATATATATATATATATATATATATATATACATATATATATATATATATATATACATATATATATATATATATATATATATATATATATATATATATATATATATAATATAAATGAAACGAATTTAGGCGTGTTATGTGAAAACCTACTAAAACCTAAAAAAATCGATGTCAAAAAAAAAAAAAAAGCGAAAAGACGAACAAGGAATAGTAAAGTATAACTAGCTAAAAAATGTCCCATAACGGGAAATAATGACCCAAGCAAATGTGTCCCTTGGGTGGTGACAACCTTCAAAAGCACAGGCATATCGTGACACTGGGGAAGCAATCAATAGAAAGTCATTACTTCGGGACAGAATAGTTTAGTCTGCAAGTGTACACTGAAATAAGAAGAAAAATCACTGTAAGGTCATGAAATTGAAACATATCCATAAATAACGTCCAAATTCAACTATTCGAGTCCTGTTTATTATTAGAGTTTAAAATTATAACTAGTCTGCTTTTTATTCTACGCCTTTCCACTTAAAGGAAACAGGGGAGATAAAAAAAAAACAACGCAAATCTCGCAAATCAGGCCAACAAAGTAATAAAAATTATGAAAGAATATGAAACCGACGAAATGTTAGAGGGCGAAAAGTACTGATAAGGAGCGTTATAAAGAAGAGGAAAGGGGAAGTGGCACAAACAAAAACATCTCACAAGAGCAATGATTCCAGAAGTTACAGGAGAGAAATGGAAAGGCAACCTAACGATGAAGCTTCCTCCGTTTGCAACATTTAACAAAATTGTGTCTAAAACAAGTCACACATGACTACGAAATACTGATATTTGTAATTTGTGGCAATCAGTTAATTAGCCTATTTGTTATAGCCTATACGCCTATACACATGGAATCTATGGTACTGCTATTTACATAGGCAAATGCAAATAATTACAAGTATTGTACAGAAACTCGTGGATCAATAATTTTTCTTTCCCAGTCATTTTTTACGTTTAAGGTTATTTTGCCCAATAAAGTTTGGCTGCTGAATTGATTAAAATCGACACAACTGACTATAAAGCAAAACTTCGAAGACGTTTTCTAATACAGATGCAGTTTACTAGATAACTAAATCAAATACACGTACAAATAACAAAGATAACTCAAACTAACGAACACCATGTAACGTCCACAAACAAGGCTTAGATCGTGTAAATCAACTTAGTATGAATTACGAGCCGCTTTAGAACGCAAGCGCCCATGCTGACATAGGCTGAATGCCTGAGTAATGTAGGGGTGTGATGCGGACGTGGTAAAAAGTTTAATATAGATTAGAATACGGATCATTCTGTTTGAGACTGGTTGTCACGGGTAGAGAATGGAGGGCGAAAGTTGTCAGCCGTTATGCCATAATTCCAAAGGTGATAACAAGATGTTGTGAGAACGAAAGAACGTAAAATCAAGAAAGCACAAGACTGCTTGCAAGAAGCGTTGAGTGGCTTAAGAGCATTTGGAGGGGCTGGACGCCAATGCTGACGAGCGGTTGACGCTGTAAAGTGCACGGCCCAGAGAATGATGTTCTTTCTTCAATCGTTAGAGGATGAATTCAGTGACAGTTTTTCTCTGGACGTGAAGCTGGTTTATATATATATATATATATATATATATATATATATATATATATATATATATATATATATGTGTGTGTGTGTGTGTGTGTGTGTGTGTGTGTGTGTGTGTGTGTGTTTTGAGAGAGAGAGAGAGAGAGAGAGAGAGAGAGAGAGATATTTTCACAAAATCATTTTGAAACACAAAACTACACCGAAGTACATAGCCTATAGGATAACCACACACAAGAAATGAAACAATAGGCCTATATGGGAAGACCAAATTTGGAATCACACAATACTGTAACAGCAATAAAAAAAAGTATTCTGCTGGATTTGAAATACTAACATTGAAAATAATAACAAAATATTAAAAAAAATTCCAAACTTCGCACACGTTCACACAATTCAAATTCAATTAAAAAGCACACACACTTACGTATATTTATCCTTTCTGGCCTATTTTCAAGATGACTTGGTATTCGGTACGACAGCCACAATGTTATACGAAATGTATCCACAAAAAACATTCGCTCTAAACGACAAGCTTGACCAAGATAAGTAGCTAGGGATAATAACGTCTTGATGTACAGCCATGTGCTGACTTGCCTTATGCAAAACATTAGTAATACCAACATGTTACGCCGGGGATACAAACATGTCAAATAAACCAGTGAGGCTCGACAGCTATTGCCAAGACGAGAGCAGAAACCCACTCTGGAGCAATATTGCTGCTAGACCAGCTGGGTGTGTTATAGCCAGTAATTTCCACTTATCGTGAAATGAAAAAGATATAAATTCTTCGTAAGCGCTGACCTATTACTGCAATTTCAGAAACATGGTCGAATTAGAGATCATTGAACTGCCAAAAATGCATAAGATATTTTCTCCTCCTGGGAGTATTCATGACCAGAGAGAGAGAGAGAGAGAGAGAGAGAGAGAGAGAGAGAGTCTGACATATCTCAACTCACGATCAAACTGTTCTAGCTTGTATCTCTACTGGGAGGTCTGTCAGTCT
Source organism: Macrobrachium rosenbergii (assembly GCF_040412425.1). Lineage (NCBI taxonomy): Eukaryota > Metazoa > Arthropoda > Malacostraca > Decapoda > Palaemonidae > Macrobrachium > Macrobrachium rosenbergii. The sequence goes on from NC_089781.1 coordinate 12,259,910, forward strand.
CGTCTGTTAATACACGACATTGGATGCTGCCTTGTAGCTTGTGCGATCTCATAATCATCTTTCTCATATATACAGTTTTTTTTTCTTATAGTACATCAGTTTCCGAATATAACATTATTCCCCTACTAATAATTACAAACCCATCTTTTCCCCACAGTCAACAACGTCATATCTCCGTCAAACCACTGTCATTAAGCCTCACATTACGACGCTTGCTTCAAGTTAAACCTTCGGATGAAATACACGTTCTTGACAGTGACAATGATGAATGGAAAACATACATCCTTCAAACTCCAAGGGCTATAATAAACACAAAATCATTCTAGAACTGCAAAACCCAATTATTTTTATTCCAAATATTTTATATTTACCGCTGCTATGGTCTTTTAACTTACAAGCGAATGAAATCTAACATTAGACGAAGTAAGGCAACTCGGGGGATGATTTAAAAAATGAATGCGATTCATTCAATGGCCTTTGCTGGATAGGTGTGCACAATTTTCGTATTGCCTTTCGAGATGTTCTTGTGACGGGGGAGGTGGATGCAACGATATAGTGGTGCTTTAGGACGGTCGTTCTCCAGTAACGGCCCAACGATTCAAGTTTCGAAGTTGTCTAAGAAACGGTTAAAATTTCACTGACCATAAAAAAATCATAACTCTGCAGTATTTGATAATTTTTCAATAATAAAACTCACAAACATAAAGAAAAACCCACCGTAGCATTACTCCAACATTTACTATTAGCCGAGTATCTCCGACTTGTCTTTATAGGCCTAATGACGCCATGAAAATGTAATGAGCACGGACTGTTCGTACAATCGATAATCATTAAGACGCCAGCAATCTCAACGTGGCACGACAGCAAAACGAATGCCATTGGAACTTAACTAGCTCTAAACACTATATGCAGGCACTTTCATGCATAGTTTTTTTTATTAATTACTGATGATGATACAACTGACCTTTTCTGTACTGCATTTCCCAGAAACGGCCTTTTCGACTGCATAGGCCTATTCGTGTCTTACGCATCTTCTTCACTTAAGATTATAGTCTCTTGTTACAAATATGACGACCAGTCACATTTTACCGGGAAATATTCTTTTTGATGATCATCTTTTACACGAAGAGGGACCGAGCAAAAACTCGTTTCAAGCCACAGCAGAATCGGTAAATGACAATTACCGGTAACTGAAACTTTTTTTTTTTTCTTTTAAAGCCGACTGGCGCAAATTTTTGTTACCGAGATAGGAGCTGTGAAAGGTGCTTAGTCATACGCGGTCGGTAATTCAAGTTACCCTTACCTCCGACGTAAATTGTTTGTTTTGTGGTCAATGGTAGCTTATACCCCAATTCCACATACCAAGTCTCACCAGCGCCCCTGAGGCACAGTTACAACAACACGGCTGCACAGACAGATGCCCGCCCAGAGACCTTTCCTTGTAACCCCATTACTTGCTTTGTTAAGCCTTAGCATATATAGCCTTTCGTTTAAACCATTCGAATTTCTGTCAAGTGTCGAGGCAAATTGTTGCTAGCAAAAGCTTTTGTTTAATATTTCTGGTGGTGGAAACACAAATGCTGAAATTTAACTTACCTCTGTCAAAGTAGATCCAGTTTCACAATAATTAAATATTTCACTTTGCGTGAGAACACAGGAGATATGCCCATTTGCCTATTACCACAATTCACAATGGGCCTTTTTAAAAAAACAAGTGTCAACAATCACAGATCACAAGTTTTTTTTTTACACTCCAAGATGAAAAGTTACCATAGAAAAAAAATTACACTATATGAAACAAAATCCAGTACCTGTAGTTCGGTATATTCTACAAGCAAACGACAAACTAAAGCGGGTTTTCCGGTTACTGAATTCGGATGCATCAATTGCGAGCAAAGTATCTAATCACTGGACGGGAGCACCGCTAGAACAGGTCCTTCTTCCAACACGGTCACACATCCACTGACTGACTGGCTGAAGAAGAGCCTGACGGTCCTACGACTCCGCGAGAGACTGAGTCTCTGAGTCTGAGACAGCTGATAACCCTCACTTTGTCGGCCAGGTAGAGTCGCGCGGGTGTTATTCAGGTATTATTTACTATAATAATCTAAGGTACTACAAGAATGCGTCGCTGTTGCTAACTTGCAATTCAGAGCGTAGCAAGCGTAAGCTATAACTCACAAATCAAGGGCAAAGTAAGTGTCCAAAGCATTTTGGCGCGTTAAGGCAAGATATTTGAGCGGTAATGTTGTGTCAGTTTATGTAACAAGGCACAGTCTACGGTCTTGCACTTGCATCATTGTTCTTTAAGAGTTTCCCCCGCTAAAATAAAGATTATAACTTTATTGATTTATACTGTAAATTTGAGAGCAAGGAAGTAATATCTTAAGACCCACCAGTTCATTAAAGACTATACGAAGGGTTGTGTAGAGAATTGTCAAGTATTTTGTGAGGTATAAAATTACATTATCCAGCAAGTTGTATATTGTCAGTGTCTAGGAGGATAACCAATTTATCACTGTTAGTGTGATAGTGAGTGTTTGTTGACAACTTGACACCGGCAAGCTGACAACTGACGTCCATCCTGCTTCCAACTGCAAGACGATGGCGATTAGTTCAACTCCCGGACATTTAGATGCAACCGAGGTTATGCATCCGAATAAGAAATGTCACTGCTAGTCAGGGGTCATTCTTTTATAAAGATGAGAGGGCGAACAACTTTTTATTATGAAATTAACAAAATCATTCGATTAGATCAGGCTGCTATATAAAGTTGCGTGGGGTCTTCGTGAACACTATGAGCAAATACAAATTAGTCGAGCAGTGACCTAAGAATCAGTACTGGCAGATCTAGTGAAAAATACTTTCTTTGTGTGAGACACTGAGTTACAACAGTTGTCTTTTTACTGTTAATTTGGTTGTTAGTCGTTTCATCACATAAAAACATAATCGAATGGAGATGAATAAAATTAAAAGTACCAGAGTACTATTCAAATAGCGTAAGAATATGTAGGCCAACAGTATCTGACAATACTGCAAATACAAATAAAATCTCATATGGGCAGCTTTGTATTACTCTGTGCGTATTTTTCTTTTTAAGTATGATGTACTCGCCTTTGTGAACTTTGAATATTTGCAGGAATAGTTTCATTCACAAAAACTGTAATATGGCCTGAGTCAGCGAAAAAAATAAGGTATTTACTTATGTTCCTTACCTTGTATAATAATATCCTGTATAAAATATTATCATCGTTTTGGTCAAAAGGAAACGGTACTTACCAGTGGATGCTGGATTGTAATCATAGGCCTTCCAAAACACAACCGTTGTGACTGTAATACTTGTCCTCCATATCATGCGCTTACATTATATTTCAAAAGTAAATTAATAAACACCTACAATTAGACAACTCAACCTACTGTGATGTAGTTGTCAGACAATTCTTTTGTAATCCTGATTTTATTCAAGTTTTTAATTTATCTTGCAGATGAATTTTATTTTTTTAGCTAAGGCTAACATCGTTAGACTAACGATCATCTGCGATTTATAGTGATCTACGTAGGCGTTACGCAGGCAATATTTCATAGGAATATGAGCTGATTGTGAATTAATTATTAACCATCAGCGGTTGGTTTGAATGGCCTTTTCGTATAAAAAAAAACTTAGGAATAGGGATTCTAATTTGTATCATTTAGACCACGTAATACAGCCCACGCATAGTTGTGATTCTTAGTATCGCGCGTAGGGCTTAATTATCCCCTCTATACTTTACGAGTACTATCTTCAAAAAACGCCAAGGGACTCGTCATTACTCTTAACAGCGTGGGTGGAATGAAACCTCTCAGTATGGCATACTAAGGCGTGTACTGAAGAATTTTCAATCACTGGTCTGCTTGAGCTACTCAATAGTCATAATAATCCAGTACAGAAAAACTAGGGCATATAAGGAGAAAGCCAAGGACAATGTTAGCCAGTAAAGCAGTTGAAGAATGAAATATTAATGGCAGCAGATCTGGAGAGCTATAGCAAAATTACGGAATAGCAGCGGTACTGAGAAGAATTTTCGTGTAAACAGCATCCTTGGAAGGATATTCAAGTTTACTAATTTAGCCATGTTCGTGCTGTAGCAAATAAAGATCACATCTCTTGCTGTGGAAGTAAAGTATGAGTGTGCAATTAGAGGGAACCTGAACAAAAGTCTTTGAAAATTTGTTTCGGGAGAGAAAAGGTTTAGGAGAAAGGTAGGGATACATTGGTCAAGGAGAAGACTCAAGTCGTGACCACAAATAATTGTGACACAGATAACAAGTCATAATTATTACTGAGGGGCTTAAGATCATGAGTGAACTCTCTCGCAAACAGAAATAACAGCTGGACTTCTGGAGAGACCGCCTAAACATTTCCATGGCCATGTTCAGTTGTCAAGTCACAGTATCATTTTTTCAGCTTTCAGTGTACTGCATTCGAGATTGATGTTGACCCTTAAAACATTAACACATTCTGTAACGATACTTTATTATTTGTGCACTAATGTGCTATTAAAACATAATACTTTCCTTTTCATGCATGGCTCCATCGAATGTTGCTGCTTATGGCATGTACATATTATGCTAACACACCTCTCTTCGACAATAATGCAGCCCTCTCTGAGCCCCCATCTACAGACCTGGGACCTCAGCACTTTCTTATTCATTTGTTCCACAGAGCCTAAGGAGTAGTGCAAAAATTTACCTTCCCTTTATTTCTCCAATGGATTCTTCTCACACATATGGTATAATTATCAAGTTAGAATTTTTCTTATTCAGGACCTAGTATCTATACTGACAATATGCATCTGAAATCATTTGAAAGTTTCACACATATTTTCTGTTATGTTACACAGGCCAATAGTTGTGAAAAATGAAGCTATTTCCAACAAGTGATCCAGTAATTGGGTCAAGTGAGCTCTCCCACCCTCATCAGGGGAACTCCTCACATTGTTTAAGAGGTGCTACCTAAATGGTCAAGGGATTTAACTGCCTCCTAATAAACTGATACACCTGTTTAAATTCGCAGTATAAACTTCCTATTCAAAGTAGTTTCCTTTGGCTTGCTGAGCTTACTGCATTCACAGCAATTTTGACTACTTTGTGTATTCATGGAATATGGCCATGTCAATCAACGCCCATAATGATCCCTGGTTGCCAGTGTCCTCTAGCTTTGGGTATTGCATAGATCCTGTTGTATTACCTTATTAAATTCTCCTTACCCTCTTTCCACATACTGGTAATGTTAGTATTGGTCCCTACACTCTCTGACCCACTAACTTACTCTGAAGGGGTTTCTATAATATCTAGGATGTCTCCCAATAGATCAACTGGTGTTGCCATGCTTGTGCAAGGTCTGGAAAACCTAGCTGGTGTCCACAGGTTATGGAAATGATGAGCCTGCTTCCACTTCACTTGGATGATGGGAAAAGTCACATCAATACACCTAGGTTTTCTTTTAAATAAACAGTTTTGGTCTCGGGCTGATTAAACATGATTTCTTCTTGCAGAGGGGATGTAGTGTCCTTTGCAATGACATCTCTCCATCTCTGATTGCTTGGCTGCTAACTCAAGCCCAGTTTGAAGTTTGCCCTAACTGCATAAGCAGCCCATCAGTTCCTAGGCATCTGCCTCTTCTAGTGTCAGTGACAGTGACTGTATCATACTTTTAATATTCGGGAAAATCCAGCAGGCCAGTGTATAAATGTTTCTTGATGATATGGAAATACACAGAGTATACATTTGGTACTGTATTGTGTTTAACTTAAGGGAAACAACATAAGTCACTATTACTCATAATCAAATTTCTTTAACATTTTTCTCTTATGGTCTGAAGGTTAAGTGCCAAAGGATTAACACTCAATGTGTACCATGTACATCAGCCTTTTGATTTGCTTTTTGTGGATATAAAGACACAGGTACTGTATTCTTGGCACCATAGTTTTATCAGTTGGAAATCTTGAAATCTTGATGGTCTTGCACAAAAAACAGATAAAAACATCAAATATGAGAACAACAAGATCACTGCAATTCTGGTTCCATTAATTATACAATTCTTGCTACTTAAATTTCTTTATTAATAAAAAGCTAAGTACAAAATACAATGTAGGCAATTATGCCAAAACAAAACCAATAACGAGATCAATAAAACTAATCTAATCTAGCTGCAGAGGTGCAGATCTGAGCCTGAGGCAGAAATTCCAATTGCATTTTCTATATTTACAAAAAGTAAGTGTTTAAGTTTGAAAATAGTCAGGTATTATTAATCACAAAAATACAGTATGCACAATTTAAGTGGACAGACAATTTGGTTAATATAATAATTAACCAAATGACTCTGGTGAAAAATATGTAGCAAAACAGTTAAAAACAATTGCTGCTTGAAGAATAATAATAAAAATTACTCTTACTTTCATCATCACAGGGAGCGATTGAGTAAAAATGAAGCAACGCTTGTAATAGACTGCTTCTGCTATGTAATATAAATCTACATATAGAGAGACTTTGGTTTAGACTTGTGCTTTGATAACACACCATTCATATATAACTTGAACTAATAAATATCTGGTGGTGCTTAGCTTTAAAAATTTAATATGTCAATATATATCTATATATATTTTCTATTTTGCATACTACACCTCAAAAAACAATGAGAATCTCCACATTTACTATAGATTAAAGTGCTTTGCTAAAGCTCCTTGTTTGTCTAATTCAACATTGGAGAGTTTCCTGTCCAATATTGCTTAAGCTCAGCATTTAATAAATAAACTTTAAACAGTCCACTTTACTTCTCCATATGTATTTTCCAAGTTAAGGCTGACAGAAAAGGCAAGACAAATCCCTTTCAATGTCCAGGCATACAGGAAAACAGGAAAAATGAAGAAAAAAGGGGATAGATAGGGTGATTCCAAATGTAATAGACCCACCTCTTAAAAGACAGGTTACAGGAATACAAAGAACGAGAGCATTTCAAAACCTAGAAGTAGGAAGGAAGGAAAGGACACATACGACAACCGAGAAGGATTGCGAGCTTACGTTTAAAGCTTTTAATTTACAGACCATACTTCCAAAGCTCTTGTGACAGAAGCAAAGAGTCAAAGGAAAAATGTTGTAATCAACAACCTTTGTGTATAGTACTACTCATCAGTTTTGAGGAGTTGGATGCAAAGAATATTCTATTTGCCTAAATCTCCTGTATGTAACAATACAGACTTATCAGATGAGCAAGGCTTTACCTCCTAATGTCTAAGGCCAATTTCAGATACCTGAAATACTTGCAAGAATATCACCGATTTATGGGAGTAAAAACAAATAGGTTGATTTACCTGACACAGAAGCATGCAATACTTAAATGAATCTATACAATAGAAACTTCCTGATTACAAATTTTTTTTTAATCATAAGCTCTTTATAGCATTCACAACCAAAAGGCACAATTACACTATGCTGTACTGGATTACTTGTACATACTATTTAGAGGAGATAAATAGGATGTGGGTTTGTGTAAAATATCAGACTTTTGCCAAATTTATTAAGATTATGTGACATGACAAAATGTAGTCATATGATTTGTAAAGCTATTTACCCCTTAACAATGGATGAAGTAACAATTCAAGACACATCCCCATTAGATAATATGATGGGTGGTTCTTGTATAATCTTGCTGACTAACATACAGAAGTTTAAACAGAGTGCACTTATTCATACTGAAAAATGTCTATGTAACTTGCATGCATTCAGTGTTTTACCATTTGATATTATGCTTCTATATTAAATATGGACGTCAATCATTCACTTAATGAATCTATAAGGGGTACAGTACATGTGAAATGGTCACTAAATAACATCCAAAGAAATTTCCCCCAATATTTATTGATTCATTAATTTCTACAAAGGTCATATTTTTTCAATGGCAAAGCTCAATGGAGCTCTGTTGGTCATCATCAGTTAATCAAAGTCTAATAAGACCAAAACCACACTAAAGAAACAGAGGAAATGAAAATAAATGAAAAACCTTTTCATATGGTAAAGTACACTATATAGTATAAGACTGAACAGAAAATAAACTAAATGTCCATACTGTTAAACAGATATTGATCTGAGGTATAAAATAAAAAAAAAAAGTGAATCCACATTGTGGTAAAATTTCTTTCACAGGAAAGAATACGTACTAAAATACTTAAAGAACTCAGTATAACCTAACAACCAAGTTACAGTAAACTATACCCTATAATAAAACAATTCAAACTGAATTTCTTCTTTTACCCTCTGATTCCTTAGTGTAATTCCAGCCTTAATCGCTTTCTCAGAGGTGCGTTTCAGTTTGCAGTGTGGGCGAAAGCTTTTTGTTATTGATGCCCAAGGGGATTATAGTTTGTGGATTTGCATTCAAGTCTTTATTGTTGACATTCTTATTGATGGCATTTCCATTCTGCTGCAGGGTTGACTTTTCAGTGGCCGCCAGGGTGGCAAACAGCTGTTTAAGGGTTGAATTTCCGGACACAATATCGGGGACGCTTTCCAAAGTCTGCAAGAATGGTTATGAATTAGTAGTGCTTTTTAAGAATAAATCTCAAACCTAGTATTTGTAAATCAATGCTACAACATGCAGTATATACTGGAACTAAAACTAGGGTTAATTTCTTGACATATCAGTTTTAAAATAATACAAATGGTAACTTTTTACTACATCTGCCGATCTAAAAAATCTTGAAAACTTTTAATTCAATAATATATAAAACAATTTAAACAAGAATTAATGTAATACATTTTTACCTTTCACAATCTAATTTTGTACATGTATTTTACTGATTTAACTGATGTCACAAAACCAATGGGAACAGTTGCATTATTTTTAAAGTACAACAGATAACTGAAAATTATATACTGGGCATGATGGTTCTAATGCTGCGATGATTAATCTACACACATTCTGACAAGATACACCTACTGTCAGCAATTACCATAAGAGGTTATACTAAATCTGTAAACAATTTCATACACAAATTTCAAATACACTACACTAATAAAACAACAGCAAATTACAAGTCTACCTAACAGCATACATTAGATATTAAAAATATCTTTTTTTTTATTCTGTTCACTACAAAATATTAGTAAAAGCTTAATCCTAATTTAAAACAATAAATTACAGTATGAGAAAATATGCAGTGTTATGATCTTCACTACTAAGCAGCCTTCTGTATGATAAACTGCCTCCAAGATTTCTGATTACCACTCTAATCTCAATCCAAGATTGCCTATCACAGGAGCAGCAAGGGAGTTGCTATTCGCCCCATCACTCTTTCTCTAGATGAATTATATGCAAAACTGCACCATGCAAACAGATTTTGGCCACGCCAAGTAACCATCCCAAAAAGCTAATTCTACATCACACAGTATCCATTACTGTATACTGTAAAAAGGGAAAGGCAGTATTTACGAAAAATAAACTATAAAAGACATGGTTTTTTTTTTTAATCCAAAAATTATCTCATTTCCATCATATACCTGAAATAAAAAAAAATGTATATAAACTGTAATGCACTAGCATTTAAAGGTCTGAGTACACGTGCAATCAAAGTGAAGGATTTCATGTAGCAGTGAAAACATTGAAATTCAATGAAGGTAATCTGAGCAGCAAGTTAAGAAACTAACCATAACTTCAGTGATACTGCATAGCATGAACACAGGGTTAGTCAGAAGATAACGTTTCTTCTATTATGGCAATGGCAGCTCCTTTGCACAGATAATAGATAATAGTAGTTGGAATCACGGGATTGTGCCCTATGATTAATAAAGGGGAGAAAACAAGACTGACTTTTACAAGTGAAAGTTATAAATTTCATTCTTGATTGTGTTCAAGACTCAGAGAGAAAGAAAAAAGCTGAGAGATTAGTGTACTCTTGCTATTAGGCTTCAAGTATTAAAAGGCCCTTTACCATAGTCAGTGCTAAACTCCTTGGACATCCATAGTTCAGCATAAAGTATATTTATGTCATAGAAGTAATACATCTCTTTTTAACTAAAGAAAAGACATTACATCAAGTCTGCAAGGCTTCAGCTTCAGAGAGGATGACAGTCAAGCATTTTATAATGAAACATGGAATTGTTCAGGTACCTAATGCATATCTTATCTTTATTTTATTTTTCTGAACATTTCTTGACACTGTTATTGTATATTCATTTGCTCCCTCCTACTTTTATATACAAAATCTTTCAACTCTTAAAAGTACTGGATTTTGACATCTTTCATTATCTGAATAGTCATTAATATATTTAAAAATCAACATAAAGTAACGTCTTCTGTCAAGACATTTCCTAACATTCTCTTATCACAGCAGTTACTGAAATCATGACATCACACCTAATTCAATCAGTATCCCTGATATGGTACGGTACTGGTATAATATAAGGGACCGTATGATATAATTAAGGAAATGCTATACGTGTACTGTATGCAGTGTACAATACATTTGGGCATACTCAACCACAAGCTTACACAATGCACGTATACCTCAGTTGGTGTATTACAAAAATGTTATTTCATAACTTCTAAACACAAGCAACTTTCAAGATCTTTGCAAACTCCTGTGAATCATTTTGTGTCTGCTATCATATTTCATATGCTATGACAGTATAAAAAAATAATCAGTGGGACATACAATGTTTTATGCCTACTTAATTAGAAGACAAAGTTATCTTGCTAAAACAAAAACTGAAATCAATTCTGCCTACACCTTATTCTTAGTGAACCTTTGACATAAATTCTGAGAAGTACACTAATATCTTCCAACAATGCTCTGCCAGTAACATGCTACTTAAGCTGAATACCAAAGAATTCTATAATCCTTTAATCACTAGTATAACCATGTTCCAGTAAAAGCAGTAAGTTAGGTTACTGACTGCCAACAACATACGGCAGAAACATATGATCACCAGAAGGTACAAAAATTATATCTTCCTAAATATCAAAGATTTCTCTTTAGAAATGAATGTGGAGCATAAGGATTCACTTACAGGACCAAAATTCTGACCACTCATGATATGGAGACCTTTCAGCAGTCAAAGGCTTAGGACTTCACAGTAGATTTAAACTGCACAAAATAGTAAAAAATATTTTAAAGCCAACTTCTCTCTTCATGGGTTTAGACATGAATTGAGTTCTTGCCACTCTCCTCTGTCCTGTGCACCTAAATACTGTACTTGTTTCATGGTTTTCTGAGCTTTTCAACAGGCCACCATCCTGATACTACCCTATCTGCTATTTTCTTGATTAACTGTTCCTCATCCCTTCTCATTACATGACCAAGCCATTTATCTGTTTTCCAGCTGCTGGACACAAAGTCTCTTCACCACTTCCTAATCCATAACACGATCTTCATACCACACAGTAGCCATGAACCTTAGCATTCTATTCATACCTTCTTCAAGTCTTCTTCATTCACTTTGTCAATGCTCATGTTTTGTACCTGGCTTTGTATTCATGGTAGGTTTTTGTTCTCTAATAAAGTAATATTTTTAAGTTTCCATTTCATCCAAGCTGAAGCTATTCTCTTTTTTCACAGTTGAGTGTGCTCCAAAGGTTACAAAAATTGTCTCCCTCTTCTAAGACCTGCTCTTCTACCGCAACATAGTTCTCCTCCAGTTTCTCTCTTTTTAATGACTTCTCAATTCCTGCTTCACAGTCCAGTGTGTCCCAAAGGTAACAAAAACTATCATCCTCTTCTAAGAGCTGCTCTTCTACTGCAACACAGTTCTCAAATTCTCTCTTCCTTACTGAGTCTTCTTATTCATTTTGGACAAAGGAACTCATTGCAACCATGAACATCTCCTGTGGCATCAATGTCACATTTGGCACACAGTAAGATAATGAGTTCACTGCCCCCCACCTTTCCACATCAACAACTTGGCTAGTTTCCAGCACAAAATTCCATAAATAGCTTCTTAAAAAAGTAGATTTCAGTCTTGATTTGACATGGAGAACTGCTAAAGGTAAATAATAAAAAGTCATCACTTTTAAATTTCCATTAATGTGACCATTGCTTTGCACAGAAAGTTTTAGTTAAAATACTTAATCAACAAAACATAGTGACTTAAAGCTACTAACTTTATGGTTTGTTACATTTGTTGAAGAGCTTATGCAGTAAACGGATTTCATTAAAAACTCTTCATAGTTAATTTTGCAACCAAAATTACATTGCAATTAAAGAATAATTACCATTATACTATAATCCATCTCATACTACGTAGTGTCATGTAGTCTCTTCCTAGATTTTTTATAATTTTATTAATATACTGCTGCCACTTTAACCAACATTAATGGCTGAAAATCTACATTAACTGTACTTTTAATAAGGTATAAATTTAATAATACTAATTTACTTTCCTGTTGTTAAAATTCTCTTTACATTTCCTTATGTCCATTCCAGAAGAAAAAAATATAACAGATTTTTTTTTGACAGATCTAAAATGAGTAATAACTGCCTTGAAACACAAGAAAGTTTCTAGTTTCAAATACCCAATTTCAGGCTGCACAACTTCTGGAAACTAAACTTCACTCCCTAAATTTCTTTTTATACCGTTTTATAGCTCATCATTTACACTGACACAGGTAGTATGAATTACCAAAAAGTCTGCCACTGTACAGTGCCCCTTATTAGTTCCTACAACACCTATGGGAAAAGTTAATCTGTAACTAATTGCTAAGATATTTTTGATGAGTGGGAGACTTTCATTTGCAAGAACACCAAAAACTAGACTGTACTGTCTTTTTAACATTTTGTAATGTCTCAATATCCACAATATTTTTAGAGGAAAAGACATACACCAACCAACACAAACAAACATTTAAAAATGTAAGAAGTGTTCAAGTGTCCAATCTTTTCAAACTTACTACAAGCAAACTTTTCAAACTTACGTTCTCTTTTAGTAACCACTCAATCATAATAGCTATGATAAATACAAAACCTACATACCTATACCCATCAAGAATGATACAACACATCCCATATAACTTTTGCAAAAAATTATAAATCATGTGGCTGAGTTAGCACAATGATATTCGTCATGTTCTTGGAAATTTATATATCTCACTTCATTAATATGCAAACAATGATCAATACTATTTCCCTTACAGTCATCAGCCTACTTCATCTTGACAGACACAACCTACTAAAAACAAAAGACAACAATGCTTACAGTCTATTTCTATATACATATACACAGGCCTATAGTACTATACTGTACTTCTTAAATTATAAAATTTAGATACAAGAGCACTACTGTCCCCAATACTGTCCGCCTACAAAATACTGAGGAGCAGTATTTTAAAAAGGTTGTATACTTCCAGAAATTGTCACTTTTGTCACATGCAGGCATTAAATCTGTAACCTTAAATATGAAAACAAGGTAAAATACTGTTTTGCTTTGAGTTGCATTTTCAGTATTTTAGTTTATCAGAATAAAGACTTTTATAAACAGCTAAGTAAAATTAGTTTCTTGAAGTCTTCATCATATTAATGCAAAACTTTTAATATTATAAGGCAGGCCTTTCAGGTTTTCACAACAGATTTATGTCACAACATTATTTTAATTTATATTATTTAACAGAATACAAATAGAAACATAACCATTAATTGTTATGAATTATATGAACTATTATTAAAAGCACTGATTAGGACATGACAAGTGTTTCAAAATGATATTTTGCAGCCTTAATAGCAACAATATGCTTCAACTGCCGATAAAGCTATAGGAATTCCTATTTCAGCTTTCATGTGCTAAGTCAACTCATTCCTCATATGACAGAAGGAAAATAAAACTAAGCAAACAACCTTCTTACATAATTTTTTGTTCAATTTTTCAATAATTCAGTTTTCATGTTCATGTTGAATCTGTCATCCTCTGGAAGTGTCATACAAATGCTAAGCCATTAACATCATCAACAGCAGACACCTTGCCATGAAAGCTGTGCAAGAAGGATACCGACTGACCTTGGAACCCGAGGATTATAAGGTCTGACGCTGACCTTTCGGAATGTCTTTGGCACCGATTTCCAGTGTGAACCAACGGGCTGTTTTTGTGAGCAGTAAGATGGTTTAAAGAGAACAAACTATATATCTCTCTCTAAAAGTCCCTACATGTGCATTATCTGGTCCATTTCCCATGCATCTATACTTTTACTACTTGATACATGAAATATAACATAAATTAAGAATTAGACTATAACTAATTAATGTGAAGTTAAAACTAAGCAAAACAAAATAACTTAAGATGTAACAAATAGTATGCAAGTAAAAATGTGATGTTTTTCTGTGGATAGGGTCCTCACCCAAATAGCACCAATATGGTGGAAATAAGCAATTTGAGCCTTAAGCAGCAAAGCATAAAGGGGTGAAGAAAAAAAAAAATAAAACTAAAAACAAAATAATAGCTAATACTAAAAAGTAAACAGACAAATTTGAAAACAACATAGTACTAGAAACTACTTATGACTCAAAATGCTTAGCCACTTACTTTTATACAAGGAGGAAAATTCCAACACATACCTTCAGCACATGCTCAACAGTTGATGCCATGCGTCGATTACATTTTTGGGCTTCTAGCTGAGCCTCACGAATGCTAGCTAGGTCTTCTGAATGCCGCTCACTAAGTTCACTGATTCGCCTATCTCTTTCTATGACACTCTGGCGTAATGATGTAACCTTGGAGAGAAGAAAAAAAGTATTTCAAAATGTATACCATTTAAATGCAATTTGAAAATGTAATTTCAAAATGTACACCATTCAAACAATTTATGTACATAAAAATCTGTTAATCTGGGTTTTTTACCTACTTACGTCAGTGGAAAGTCCGGTATATAGATCGGGATAGCAAACTTCACTTTTCATGTCATTTCTGTCTGTAAGCCCATTTCTAGCTTTTTACTTAAGGGTTCTTTGAGATTCTGATTATATGCTGATGTGCCTAACTCTTTTGAAGACATCATAAATGAAAATATTTGGTATGAAGGCTGTAGGAACCCTATCTTTGAGGATGAAATCAGCCAAAGATGTTGTGACTAAGTGGTACAGCACTCCGTTCATGTTTTCCTGGACCATGGATCACAACTGGTATATCACCCAATATAATCCACCCAGCTGCCAATGTGTACCAACACCTGCTCTAGTCAAGAAAAAGGGCATGGGACTAGCAACCTCATCCTTTGATAAATGCTGGGAAACCAGAATGCTTTTTGACACCACCCCTTTAAATTACAATACTGTACTACAGCATACAGTGAAAGAAAATTGACTGAAAAGTAACTAAGTCACCTAGATTGTCATAGTAAGTCAAATTTTTATTTCAACTTAGATATCTGAGTATGCACTAAACCTCACAAAGTCCACTGGGCTGTTAGTGGATTATGCATGTCAAATATGAAGTCTTTATTTCCTAACTCTTCAAAAGCTATTTCAAAGGGTAGATTTGTATCTGACCTCATTCTGTACACTGATTCCTTTGTGGATTATGTATACCAAATACTGTATGAGGCCTCCAACTTATGGCCCAAGTCAAATTCCTAATTGACTTTTGACCCCCAAATGTGACCTTCACCTCACTGGAATGAAATTACAAACTCCTCCTTGTGAAAGTTGTATAAAAGAACTACTTTACAACAAGTTAGGTACAGTAGTTCTGGAGGAGTTAGTAGGAAGACACACACAAACACAAACATCCTCAAACACATAATTATACAATCTGATATAACATATTTTAATTCCTTACTGTTATTTATCCATTTTATTATAATTTATGAACAGTATTAGTTTTGTAATTTCATTAATGCCATTGTACTCTGGAAGATGATAACTCTGAGGTACACATACTCTTACAGAAAACTTCTATCTCACTCTTGTGCATAAGTAGTGATTGTGAAGCATCAAATCTATATAAATTTATGTTTTATCTGGTGCTTTGTTACAGACACAACTATCATAAATTCTTAGTTTTCCATGGTAAAAAAAAAATCATCTGCCTTGATTACTTCATTTTTGGCAATTTTTTCAAAGGAGTTTATATATGTCTCATTTTAGCTAACTTCATCTTGTCATTCTAACCTTTTATTTTTGCTCTTTGACTTTTTAAGCATACCACAATAAAAGTACAACTATCAGCTTTAAAGTTACACGAAAACCAGTAATTAGGATGAACATAAACTTTATAGATAGCAATCAACAGTATTGCTAAGGAGTTTCAGGTACAGCCATGAAAGCTTGTGTATCTTTTCCTATGATTAATTGATGCAATATCTACACTGTATATCTTATATTTTCTATTCAATATCTATCAGTTTTATTAAAATTGAAGTACTGAATCACATAACTTTATACCAATGCTTCAGACCTGGCAATCAAAAGTCATAATAAATGTTTGCATATCTCTACAGTACATACTTTTATTTGCTTTATTATAATGTACTATCAGTATTATTTATGTAATTTTATAACCATCACTGTTTATCAGTGAAGGAAACCCTTATACCACATTTACAAGCATAAAAACACATACACATGATGTTTCTCTCTCTACACAGCCCTAACACCCTTGCATTCAAAAGCTTTAGACCTACGAGTAAAAAATCATACAAATATTTGCATCTTTTTTCTTTACTGTACAGAAGAATCAACACTGACTCAAGTTACTTGTGTGTACCCGTTACAACTAATTTTTTTTTATTTCACACTTCAAGGATTCACCTACAGCTGGCAACAAGGCATGCCACTGAGTCTTCACACACACACACACACACACACACACACACACACTTAATATTTTTCAGTCTTTCTTCATTATTAACCTGATTCAGTACCAATCTCATTATTTAATCTAATCAGAGCAGAACTAAAACAATATGGATTAAACCATAAAACAGGCAAAAAAAAATTTATTCTTCTTTCATACAGGGAGCATTTAACTTCTGCCATGTTTTAATATGCATTTTCTTAATTATACAGTGTTTCCTTCTGTTGCTGATTTGAATAGCACCTGTATGTGACAAAGCAAAAACTTTCCTTCCCCCAGATTTTAATGAAAGAAATGAAACTTCAGTCTTCAAAAGTTAATGATACGACTCATTTTCTTTTTTAATTTTCTTTAAAAAAAACTAAGACATCTAAAAATGGCTTGGTTATGAGGTATGGCAGCTAGTAGCCTACCAAACACAGGGAAGTAAGTTTTCTAGCATAAGTTACTACAGTATTAAGTAATCCCAGTGCTCGAGTACTATATAAGACATATATCTTCCATAATCTGTATTACTTTCATACTTGTATTACAACTACAAAATACAACAGCATAAATATCTGTGGTCTAAGATTAGTACTAACTGATAAGATTACATAAAACAAAACTTTAATAACCTCAACATAGTCTATTGCTAAAGATACACAACAGTGTCATACCTTATCATTAAGGGTTCCAATTTCTTGCTGGTGCACAGCCAGAGAGACATGGTTTGGAGGAACAGGGCCTTGGGCTGCTGAAAGAGATGCTAATGAAGTAGCCAACTGTTGCTCCTTCTCTGTATTTAAGGCTTCTAAGTGGCGCACAGTCGTTCCGAGTCTTTCAACTTCCTCTTCCAGTTTCTGGAAAAAAGTGGCAAAACATATGTATGGAATACATTCCACACTACAGTTTGTTTTATTTCATATTTTAACGTGTCAACAGTAAAGCAATACGTACTCTAAAGCCTAATATACTATAACTTGAAAGACTTTCAAGAGTAAACTGTGATTACACTGCATACTACACTATAATAATGGATTCCAATACTTTTGCTTCATCCTCTTTGCTAATTTTTCTTCTTTTTATCTTTTAACTTATATTTTTCCAAAAAACAAAGTGAACTGTCTTCAATTACTGCAAATAGCATTAAAATTTACAAAGAAAATCCATACCTTAACAACTGGAAGTTTAACAGAAAATATGTTTCCTTTAAATTTTCCTCTTGATAGGCTCAATATGTTACAACTACAAGCAATGCAAATTTTTAAATACTTCTGTAACACATTTCACTAAATAATCTCTACATGGTGATGTTGATTAAGTATATTTAGAGTCAAGATATTGATTAAGCAGGAAATCTCTCATCAAATTTAAAGGCCACTCTTGAAAATCCACAAAAACAAAGAAAATACAATGATCACAATGCCATATTCAAAGCTTGGGTTTCAATGATATTAAATGAACTGACTGACCATAACCCAAAGCAAGAATTTCTCATAGTCTCCTTTTAGGAAGCGAGAAACTTGAACAATGCCAGCTAAATTTCAACATACATACACTGATGACAGCCTCTTGGATCTAATCACAGTTATTTGCTGGTTTCCAACAATACGGAAAACTGCTAGAGTGCTACGTGCATAGGCATCTTTATTAAATGCAAAATAATTCAAGTGAAGAGTGCATGAACAGGGACCAATAGTATGACTAAATGTAATGCTTGTCTACTCCTAATAATATTTTTCATAATTTTTACTGTACTTACATCTACCCACACAGGCTGCCGGAAGCAAAAAGCCTGACCTTCAATGTCCACTCTTAATTTGGCTAAATCATACAAGAAATTCAGCTAATACTTTTTTCATGAAAACATAAAAACATTTTAAGATGCTGAAGCTGAATTATGTATGTGCCCTAACATAATGAATCAATATCTATTTTCACATGCTCATATTCTGAACACGCAGAAGTCAAATTATTCAAGATTATTAACTATAAGAACCACAACATAATGTTTTACCTTAACTTGAAGTTCATAGTCTTCTTGGTAATACTTGTTCAGCTTCTGAGTAGCTAAATCTAGGTCCCTAGAGACAACCATAAGCTCTCGCTTGGCCCTTGCTTCAGAGCGACTGAGATTCTCATAATCTGAATGCTGTTGATCAATGATAACCTGCTGGGATCTAATCTGACTGCAGAGCCGATCGCTGGGGAAGAATATAAAAAATATTTTTTTGAAATGCTCATGAGTTTAGCAATATGAAAAATACAAGTACTACCCTCTACTGTAAGAACAAATTTGACCTTTTTTACACTGTAAAGTGCTGTTACATAGTAAAACAATTCAACAATATTAATGAGCTACATTTCAAGAATTTTACAAGATTAGTCAGGTTTCATTCTTATGTAAGACAAAAGGGAGAATAAGAAGGTGAAAGTAAAACAGGAAAAGACTAACTGTTTTCAAATTTATGATTTATTAAGAACCAATGGATAAAAAAGGTGGTATTATAATTTTTATTTGCAAAGCACAATAACTACACACTAAAATAATTTTCATCCCCTTCTTTAATGAATTTATCTAAAGTTTTCCTTTCCTGCAGTTTCTGCTTTAACTACAAAATAATCCAGAACTTTAACTATGCCCTCTCTTATTTAATTTTTAGGTTCTTTCTACTGGTCTTTGACCTATAAAGAATACTACTGTACAAGTATTCTACTTTTCTAATTAACTGCTCCTCTCCTTTTCATCCCTTGCCCACATCATATTCTTTGAAATAACAAGTCTTGTTTTCAAGTTTCTAGCCTCTGCATCTCTCAGCAACTTCACAATGTGTAAGATGATTCTCAGCATTCTGAAGTCCACATTTCCACTGTTCATAATCTTTTCTTACTTGTCAACAGCAGCTTCACAGTTCAGAATGTCACTAATAAAACAAAAATGTTCTACTTCCTATTAGACATGCCCTTCCAGCTTCCTCCCTTTATTTGCTGAAAGCTATTCTAAAACATTTGTGATATCACAAATAACTTCATTGCCATTTTGCTATCTTAAGAACCTCCTGTAACATTGGCCATTATAATCATACATTTCTCGGAAGCATCCACACAGTCACTTTTTTCTCAAAATCATGACAAGTTTGAATTTGCATACAATGGTTATCACATCCCCAACATGACTCTAATCAACATTTCCAACAATTGTACTTCTTCCTTTTCATTCTTCAGCAAACACTGACTCCCATGCTTATGTTAAATCCACTGTAAATCCTTTTCTACAATACTGTACAATGTAGCTTACTGCACTACTGTCATGAAACACTAGGTTGCTGAAAGCTGATCATTGATGGATACAGCATTTATCTTTGATTCTTCCAATAAACCTCCTGTTATCTTCCCTCTGGATCTTCTATTATAGTTGACCAGTTATGTACTTCCTACTTTTTGTTTTGGTATTACAGTCTTTTAAATGTTAAATACATTTTCCATGGCTTAAGTTCAACTGACAATTATGAATAAAAAAGTATTCATTCAACCTTTACTACAGCCTTTCCTCCCCACACTTTCATACTGTGCTTCAGCAATCTTACTTCATGTTTTTCAAACTTTTGTGCAACCCATTTTTCTCTTGTATATTAAAATTGTAATCCTTTCTTTCCACAATTCTTACCCCATCTTTTCAATTATTATGTTTTTCATTGTATGATTAAAAAATTTTTATTACGATGCTTTTAATAAAATCTTCATAATTCATGTGGTTCTAGGGCATTAACATCTCTAATCTTCATACAGGATTCCTAACCTCTTCAGATGTTATACTCTATATTATATGATTCATACCTGCATCATGTCAACATCATCCAATTTAATTGCATTCTCTTCATCAAACTGAATTACAGCATTCCATTAGTCCCATCTTTTTAACATCAATTTCTCCACCCAACTACTGATATAGCAGAGTTCTTTAACACTATTCTTCCTGTCAACATTGCTTCCAAAAATTTTCTTCCATCTTCTGTATCGATAATCTAATTCTATTCCTTCCAAACCTTCCTTTTTCCCTATGCCAACTGCCTTGCCCTTTTTTCTTCCATCCCCAGAGACCTCTTCCTTGCTTCCTGAACTCTTCTTTTCTCTGAATGACCTCTGTACATCTTTATATCTCCCCAACAAACATATTACCCCTTTCTACATCCTTCCCCAGGTGTCACACCACACACTACTGCTGCCTTCAGTAAACATACCTTCTTGCAGCATTTCTGCCTTCCATTTTTTATAATCCTTTATGCACAATTTCATTATTTTCAGTAAACTATAGGTAATCTCAGATCCATTCATGCCTATATCTTTCACAGTTGTTTTACAACATTTAAATCCACACAGCCTCTTCCTTATCTACATTCACAATGCTATCCATAATTCAATTATTCATCCGCTGTTAGAATTATTATGCCCTTGCAATTTTCTGTCTCTCCTCTCATCTCATATTCCCCTATACAAATTCCCTAAAACATTTTCCTCACCAAAGATGATGTTCCAGACTAAGGCTGGTAATATTAGTTATAATCTCATTAACATAACAGTATTATCTCCAAACCAATCTCCTCAACACTTAACAAAATAATTCAGTGAAAGAAAATGAAAGAAAGGATGTTGTAAAGAAACCAATGAGCAGCATACCAATACATAGATTTATGAAAATGAAAATAAATTTCAGGTAAACCACTGAATAACAGTAACACAATAAGGAAATAAAGCCAGAACCTGCAGCCATCACTGTGACAGACATAAAACTCCACTTACTTTTCGTCTTCTATCTCCCCTAGGCGGTTGTCTGTGTCATTCTTGAGTACACAGCAAACCTTGAGGAAACGGGTGAGTAGGATGTCAACCTCCGTTACTTGATCTGCCAGAGACACGCTGTTGCTGGCAGACGGTGGAGAGCCTAAGGTACTTTTGACTCCCTCGGGTTCCAGGTCAATACTTTCTGATCCTTCGGGTGAGTTTCTGCCTTCTGTTATCTGTGAGCATGAGCATTTGTTAGTTAACGCAGTCTGCTGTTACAAAAATTATGCATCACTGTAATTCAAAGGAATTAAGTAACTGCACAGCTACATGCAGAAATGATAATTCAGAATGTAATATCAGACACTAATTTATTAAGTAAAATCATAATGTAGTATTAATTGAAGAAAAGTCTGTCAGTATGAATAACTACTCCTCAAAAATCCACTACTTTTGTATATTGGGAAAACACTAAACACCCTGTATATCTAGTTGTAGTGGTAAAAATAGATTTACATGCATGAACATGGAGTAATCTGTGATATTTAATATAAGAAAGCAATGGAAATGGTTATTTTTTCTACAATTAAGCAATTAAACAATCTATATATATATATATATATATATATATATATATATATATATATATATATATATATATATATATATATATATATATATATATATATATATATATATAAAACTTATGCATTACAGATGTCTAGAAAAAGATACTAAATTTAAATAGAAAAACAAGCATGCCGAAGGATATTAAACCACTCTTGAAGGATCATCTTTGATAAAAATCAGATCAAGGTCAACTATATAGGAGAAAACAAAACCAATCAACCAACAAAAAACCACAGAGAAAATGTTCCCGTTACATATATGCAAGATCAACATGACCTGAAAAATAGTAATACAGTACAACAAAACTAAATAATACATTTTGAAGCTATACCACAATTTTCAACAAGCAATATTAGCATAAGGACCAACCTAAGTTTATAAAATAAGTACAAAGGAAGCAAAGAATAATCAAGTTGTTTCCAAGAAAAACTTCCCACAGAGGCTATGAGTCAAAGGAAAATCCATAAAAAAAGAGGAATGGACAAAAACTTCATACAAATGCCCCCAACCTGAGAAAAAAGAATAACCTGATAACTTTTCAGTAAATATAATTGTGTTAACGTCATCATCAGGAATTGTAGAAGTGGGAACTGGTATGTAAGCAAGGTTAGTCTTTACAGTACAAAATCTGTGAATCACAGCATTCCAAAAATATAAAGCAAACCTTTGGAACAATCTGTGCACGAGAAAAAATGTATCTTAAAGGAAATAATCTTGACCATAAATCACAAAACACACTTCAATTTTTCTATTGATAATCCCATAAATTTTTTCTTTAGTACGAACACATAAATCCAGTTACCGAGTCTCCCTGATAGTGATAAATAAAAAAATTATATCAGTGTTATCACAGCATGAATTTTTAAAGCAAAATTCTGTAGAACTACAGTATATGTAACAGTACATAATTTTAAAAAATCTTAATCCAGAAGCTATACTGAATTATTGGGTGGTGCATCTCTCTGCAAAAACTGGAATTCATTTACATGGTGGTTTAAATATTGTCACGGTAAAGTAAGTGCAATGCATACCAGTTATCCCATACTGCAGTGACATTAATTTTTGCAATAAAGGCTCTCAAACTGGTCTCCTCAACAGCATTAAGGTGCCATACATTTGATTTTTTCAAGTTTTCATGTTTACACAATGCCAAAAAAAATGTGATGCCACTCTGGTCTTTGGATAAAGTTCAAAGTTTCTTGGCAAGCAAGTTTTCGTGTTATTTTGACAGATGTACATCTCACAGCACCAAAATTAAACAAACTATTCCAAAAGTGCTCTTGGGCATGATTTGCACAAACTACTATGTGTTTCCATTTACTGCTGCAGCAATATTTTCTTTCAGACACTGAAAATGGAACTACAGCATACTGTAAATCTTACTATAATGTACAAAGTTCATAAACATGGGCATTTCTGTAATTTTATTGAAATGACAATACTAGTCAGATCCAGACTTTGCAAGACTGTGTTAAAAGAATTATTTCTAAAATAACTTTAGGCCTCTCACAAAACTTAAAATCGCACAGGCTATTTTTTGAATGATTAACCTGGAAAAAGGCAACTGACAACGTTTTCATTATGGGCATGATCTCACAGCTTCAGTAGAGTAGAGAATGTGCATCATCATGTTGTCCAAAAGCATATAAACTTCAGGCAATGTGAGTGACGAAGGCCCCACTACTATTCAGGCAATGTGAGTGATGAAGGCTGCAAAACTATGCTTAACTTCTAGGTACATTTTTTTATCACTCTTTCAATCATCAAAATGCTTTTATATCAGCTTTTATTAATGTGATAAACAGCAGGAATGTGATATTGGTAAGCAACTTACTTTAAAACTTTGGTTAAGAGGAATGGAATGGAATATGAGATTTAGGCATAAAGTCAACCACTGGGATCCATAGAGTCATTCGGCGCTTTGGTTAACAACTTTGGTTAAGTTTTCAGACTATATTTAAAAAAAAGTAATTTATTAAATCTTTTGTGGTTCAAAAAGTTCCCCTTAATTTTCCAGTGAGGTGCCCGATATCAAAAGTAACTAAGCCGGGGTGAGCTAATCTTTCTGCCTAATGCAAATATCAATCATTTTGATTTTAAGCATCTGTGGATCCAGTGTACTATACTGCAAAAAAAAAAAAAAAAAAAAAGTGCCTAAACATCTTATCTCATGCTATTGGTTTGGAAAATCCAAGCTAATAACATCCAGGGAAACCATGAATCTCCTGTCATTTCTTGTGGCCTCCTTTTAACACAAACTCATTAACAAGAGAAAAAACAAAAGTTAAATAAAAAAAAAGAAGACTTTGAAACAGCAAACAGCAGTTTATTTCTGTCAAAGGGTAGTCCTCCTTTATAACCCCATCACCAGAACAGTCATTGTGCTGTACTTACTTGGCAGTAATGTACTTGAATACTAATAACTATCAAGAACCATCACCATCAATATTAGTTTGAAGTGGTCAATGTAATGTATCAATTTTGTTTTCATTGTTTCATTGTTTTGATACTGAATCAAATATTTTTTGTAAGCATGTTGCTGGGTCACTTGAACTTAGTTTATTTCATGGTAACAAATACAAGATAGTATTCAACAACAAACCATCCTTTCACAACAATGATCGAATCATCAAATGGGTGTGAAAACTACTGTAATATGCAATTGATGATAACACTATTAGATTATGAAGTTTAGTTTGAAAAATATTTTCCCTTTACAATAGTTATTTGACAAAGTTGAATACATTAATGAACAACTGCTTCATAATTTTCAATACTAATATTCCCACAATGAATCTGCTGACTGCATCCCACTAAACAGTACTACAAAAGTCTAGTTTTTTGTATAAAATCTTGATATTAGCTATAAATTTTTTTACTTAATTATACAGTAGTTTCAATACTTTGATGAAGTAAAGAATTATCAACATACTTGAGTTGCTTATATGAGAACTTGATGAAAATTTAAAATATATATATGTTGTTTTCATCAATATAAAGGTTCATCATATAATCTACCTCATATTCTCCTTTAGTGGAGTGTTGTTTCCTGTTATATGTACAGATGACCTTCAAAAAATCACTCAAGTAACAGCAACATCTCACTAGCCAAAAGCAACAGCATAACATGCGAATACTATGGTGTTAAGGAAACCTAAAAGCAAATGGTCAAAAGCCTAGCCTTCTATTTCTTTCTTTATCTCTCTCTCTCTCTCTTCACAGAGTTAACCATCACCTGTTTACTAGTTCCATTACAATGTGAAGTCCCACCAAGCTGATTCATCTTTTCTTTTGGACTGCCACGCATTGCATGTAAAAGGGCGGATATAAACGAGGCAGTTTTACGAGGGGAAGGCGTTCGTGCAGACACCTTGTAGGGAGATTTGCGTTCTGGCGTCCCATTTGTAGAGGAGGCACTGCTGTCTGATTCGGTTGGTGTAACTATCATCTAAACAATAAAAAAAAGAAGGGTTCCTTTTCGTTCATGATAATACATGTTTTGTATAGCATGACCTGTAACTAAGTTTATCATTCCTAAAAAGGGGATTCACATAAATGCAGGGTCAGGCAACAAGACAACTGACATAATACAATTTAATATAGCACATTCAACACGGAAATATAGTTTGGTAATGACAATGGAAACAGTACCTCAAGGTCTGACTCAGTAATTGAATAATCTTGAACAAGTTTGTCAATCAAGGTTTGCAATCGTGAAGATAAGTTGGCAAGGGACACTGCAGCACCAGAGACTTCTGCTCCTTGACACACCATCATATCACGAGTGCGAGACTGTATAGAACAAATCTCTGCTTGCAGAGCCATGCACTTATTCCTGTAAATAAATGTATATTCAAAAAACAATCCATGTCACCACCAAAGGAAATACTGAATGACACATCTTTTGGAGGAGGGCCTGATCTGACCAACTGAAGGCAACAGGTTTTAATTATTGTGATTTTATGTGATATCTGCTCTCTTACCAATCTTTTTGGGTTGTATGCCATTGATTTCCCTTCTTACCTTTCAGACATGCTATGGAAATTGCTACTTCAGGCAATATAAAACAAACCTTTATCAATGAAGAAAGCTCATTTACAATGGCTAACCCTAACATGTCAGACAAGAGGCTCGATCCTAAAACTGAAGTTTTCATTGCAACATTGAGCTCTTTAAAAAAAGGTGTACGTACCAATTACAGTAGTTTAACTGGAGAGCAAAAGTTTCTGGATGGTTTAACAGCAAGATGCCTTTCAGTTTACTTTAAAATGTTTCACTACTATTTCACATGAATCATTAATGTCTTCTCTCAATTAGTGTTAGTTAAGTTAAAAGTCCTCCTAGGCCTCTGTGGGCTCATAGGGCAGGTGCCGATCTCCTGTTTATTAAGCTGACAGCCAGTGGGGGACAGGTCCCAGTGCTTATGACACGTGGCCAGTGCGCCATGGGCCTAACAACACACTGGCCATGTGTCATAGGCATTGGGACCTGTCCCCCATTTAGTGTACTGTAGCGGTCCTAAAAGGTTTATTTACTTTTTTTTTTTTCCGCCAGACAGAATATTTCATGATAAACAAAAACTATTCAGTATGGTGCCTCTCCTAAAGAGTTGTATAAGCTCTGAGTGCATAAATATCTTTCCAGTACTATCTAAGTTCACTGAAAAGCTGAAGTTCAAGCCATGATATATAATAATTATAATCACTATTAATCAAATTTAAAGACTAGCACTTGGACAGCCAGTTTATGTACAAGAAGAAATTACGTACTTGTGATGCCATTTTAAATCTACCAGGTTATATCAATGCCAACAACAACAACTATGACCCCAGATCAATTTAATTTTTGTGAGAATTAAAAATGAAAACCAGATTTTAAATTTGAAATACAGTACATACTTTCGTTCTTCAGCAAGGCGCACCATGTGCCTTGCTTCCTCATCCTTTTGTTTATATTTAGCTGATAGCTGCTTGCATTCATCACGTAGCCTCGCAAGCTGAAAATGTAACACAATTTCTTAAATAGGACTTGGTCATTCACATAAGTGTGTGATTATAATTTTACAGTACTTGAGTATTAAATTGTAGAATATGGTACATTATTACCTGATCAACTTATTGGAAATACAACTGTATGACATAACAAATAAGGGTATACAACATTGATTCAATGCAAACGTTTATGATTTCATATATGCTGCCTTTCTTGTCACGTGAAATGGGGAAAACCATGTCCAAACTGAAAATTCAGCTAAAACACACAGCTCAAGATCTCCCCCAACCTCCCCTGAACTTACTTCAGTCTCAGCTTCACGAAGGCATTCAGCAAGGGCGTTTTTCTCTTCAGCCATAAAATCTGATATTTCTCGTCCCTCGTTTTCCAAGTCTTGAACCTGCTGCAAGAGCGTCTTCTGGGCTGCAACGCTCTTGTCCAGGTCCTAAAAAGTAAAAACATATCTTAAGTTGTATAGGAAAACTTCTTATTCCTGAATTTATGTAACAACAGTAAGGAGTCAAGAATGAGGTTGAACTATATGTTTTAATTGAGAGAGAGAGAGAGAGAGAGAGAGAGAGAGAGAGAGAGAGAGAGAGAGAGAGAGAGAGAGAGAGAGAGAGAGAGAGAGAATGGCAAAATGCATTGATATCTCTTACTCTTTTAATTTTGACGGCAAACTCCTCATACTGATTGAGTTTCTCTTGCATTTGAATATGAACATTGGCTGAGTGATGCAACTGAGACTCCAACTCAATTAGACTATCACCGCGGCTGTTGAATTCTGTGGAACGGGAAGAAATATTTTGTTATTTCAGCATTAATAATTATACAATACTAACTCAAGCCCTTCATAAAGGTACTTATGAATATAGTGACATGTAAAGGTCAAAACTGATACAGTACTGCAGTCTAATTCATATAATATGTAATAAAAAAGAATAAATATTCGCACACCACAATGGAAAAACATCCTAACATAAAACTGGAAGATTTCAAATGTCTTACTTTATAAATTGCATATAAAACATGTAGGTACACTTCTGAATTGCAGTGAAAGACGTAAGACAGCGGATTTTAAATATTATCATAAAGTTACAGGTGCCTTGATCCCAAAAAGAGGAACAAATATTAAAAACTTTACATATAGATTTAAGAAAGCAATGTTAATCCAACACAAAATCTTGTCCAAAACAGCAGCAAAAGAATGATCTGTGCCCAGGACATTATTAATGGTTCTCCTTGGCATGCTTGTGTCTTCCACCTACATTGCTTTCCATCTTTTACTTTTCAAGGTTCTCTTTAGTCTTTTCCAATGTGACTATCCAATTTCTTCAAATTTGTTTTGCTCTAATTATCACCTTTCATTTAAAAACAAATCCTTCATGGCAGCTCTGGATATGGTGCTGTGGTTTGATGATTAAACTGTTTAGAATAAGCTTAACAGAGTGCAGTACTACATAAAATCAATATTAATTACGGGCTTACACAATACATGAAATATCTACAAAATAGCCATATATATCCTAACCATGTTCAACTCCTTCCATTGATGCAAGCATTTCTTTGACACGCTGGGATGTCCTGTCAAGCTCAGCCTGAACTTCTTCCTTTTCTAGTTTTTCTTCTTGTAAAGATAACCTCAATGACTCCACTTCACTCTGGAGCTTTTCCATTTCTTCTAAACGTGCACGAGCTCGAGCGTGCTCTGTCTGTAAGCGTGTATGCTCTTCTGTTAGACGACGAACGTGCTCAGGTAGTTCTCCTTCACCTAACCGCCAAGCCAATTCAACCTGAGGGTTAAGTTACAACACTGATAACATGATTCATATAAACTACTAAAACCTTAAGAACTAGAGAGAAAGCCTTGCCACATAATCTTTTTTTTTTACTCCAAAATTACAGCAAAAGTTATATTTACGGTTTTGTTTTTCTCAACAAAATCATGGTTGTGGAAATGTATGTGGGTCTACTGCTTTTCAAGCCTTCTATTCAGCACTATCTCTGGACTGATCTTAGTGGAAAACTACACTCGGATTGTAGCTTAATCTAACAAAATCAAAGCAGAGAAAATACAAACAACCATGAAATCAAAGTTAAAGTTGATAGGCACTTCCTCAGCAAAACTGGACACTTAAAAACATAGTGCATTGTTTATTTTCACTGAAGTGCAACTCTATATAATGATTCAGTAAATATTCAATTGGTGACGGTATACACAATGCAGTGTATACCGAATCAACTTGAATAATTCAAAAACAACTTTCAAAAATACGTGGGAATAAACACAGTACTGTACAATAAACTGTATCATACTTCCCCAAACTGTCTCCTACAAGATTTTTGTAATTTGCACATTTTTTTTATAAATATCTTAAGACAAAACTTTACCATATTTCTAGTGAAATGCCATTTAAATTTCTCATACTGAAATTCAACAATCTAAAAATAATGTCATGTGGAAGTACTTTAATAACTGCAAGGAATAATTACCCTGCAATGGTTTACACTACAGAAAACAATGTGTAAAGGCTACCATACCTGCACTTCAACATGCTGTCTGTCTTTCCGTTCCTTTGGCGGTTCTACTTCACTAATGAATGTAACATGGGGCTTTGCATATTGAGAGCCATCATCATTATTTGAAGAATTCTGACGAGACAGAGCTCTCATTGCTGAGCTGACATCAGTCCCAGTAAGGGAAGTCTGAACAGCTGTCTCCAGGCAGATGATGGTTCTCTCTTTGCGGGTGGTCGAAGATGACGACCCTGCCACAGGTCTAGGCTCCCTGTGGGTACTTCGAGGGCTTCGAGCTCTTGAAAGACCTGTCAGTGCACTGGATGGCAAACTTGTTGTCATTACTGAATTTGTGCTCCGGCCCCTTGAGGACGAGGAGCTACTGGAAGATTCAGTTTTCCCAATGGACTTTGTTCGCCTTAGTGATGCCTTTGCAGCCTCCTCTTCCGAGGCCATTTGTTCTCTCCATCGAGCACTTATTTCTCGAGCTTTGCGTCTCGGAAGAGTAGCATACATATCTAGAGTATTTTTAGTATCCTTTGACATACCGTGGTCTCTCCCATCATCTTTGGCATCACCACTTTCTTTTGCTTTTCTACATCGACCTAAAGTACCATACTTTTCAGCAACTTCCTCCTTTTCTGATTTAGGCTCCTTCTTTTTCCTTCCCAATGTTCCACTTTTGTCTGCTTCTGTTTTGGTATCTTTGGTCTCAACTTTCTTCTTTCGCAACAAGCTCGTACTGCGGCTTTCATCTGTATGATCCTTATCGGTTAATTTGGTGCGTAAATGACTAGAGGATTTTTCGGCATCTTTTCTGGCTGTATCATGCAACCTTGAGCTCGATTTTCTTTCAGTCGATATCGTTGAACTACGTAGCGAGCTCCTAGGGGTTTTCTTTTCTTCGCTTTTGGGTTTCTCTGAG
The DNA here is from genome assembly GCF_040412425.1 of Macrobrachium rosenbergii. NCBI lineage: Eukaryota > Metazoa > Arthropoda > Malacostraca > Decapoda > Palaemonidae > Macrobrachium > Macrobrachium rosenbergii. Next base: position 12,290,547 of record NC_089781.1, read on the forward strand.
GTACGGGGGGTTGTGCGCAAAGCAGGTGTTCTCGGCGTGCTGCCTCTACTGCTGTCACTCCGGGGTGAAGACACGGAAACTGTCTTGCGACGTCTCTCAGGAGTACGTGGGGTATCTGTAGAGGCCCTTGGAGAACTACGGCCAGAACTGCGTGGAGAAGTAGGAGACGTCCTTGTGGGCGTTGTTCCAGACACGCGTGCCGCATCCCTATTGCCAGGCCGAGGGGGAGGGGTTGTTTTTGATGGCATAGGACTACTGGCGGTAGATTCAGGAGAGGGTGTTTGTCGTATAACATTCACAGCAATAACTGTATCGAGAGTATCTGTTCGAGAGGATGATAGGGTGCCATCATCTAGAGAAGTATTCGAGATAACAGAAGAGGCGAGCGATGTATGGCTGAGTGAGCCAGGTCCACTCGAGAGAATCATACTTGCTTCCTCTAATGCTTCTGCCTCGACTTCTTCTTTCACAGCATCCAAAGGAAGACGAAGGCTTTCGTCATGGTAGGTAATCACAAGGTTGGTGGTAGGTACTGGGGTAGGGCTTGTAGGGGAATGCAAATCCGGTGTTGTGCCATCACACGGTGACACCTGATCAAATGGTGCCAATATTTCCTGAAGGGACTCTGGACGTTCACAGAAGTCCTCATTCTTCTCACTTCCATTAATCACTGATAGAGTTTCTTCTTCTTCTTCACCTAAAATGAAAAATAATTTCCTTTGAACTTACAGACTTTCCATATACAGTATAGACTAATGCTGTAATTGCTACCAAGAGTCATCATTATCATTAGCATGTGGAATATCTCGCTCTTCATTCTTTAAGCAAAGTTACACTTAAATTCCAACACAAATATCGCAACATATGTTATATTAACAAACCATTATGAATGCTGTACATCTTCCTCAAAACATACAGTGCAGGAAGTTCCTTTAAAATTACTTGAAAAGCATGAGTACAGACAGAAAAATTTATGGAAAAATCAGTAACATATGAATCAAATAATTATACACATTTGAAATTTATTCATTTTCCCAGAGCTCGTTACTGGACATATTCTGCAACAAACTAGCTACATTATGCAGATGCACAAAAGACAAGGATAAAATTAATTACTTCCTAGTCTAAAAGTTTAACAATCACTTAAGCATATTTAAAGATTAAAAAGTCATCACAAACTCAGGATATACGTTGCTAAATACACTCCTTTCTCTAACTCACATTTTAAAAAATCAAGGAAATTTATTGTTACATTACATGGTATCTTGCATTTACAGAATGTAATATATTAAGTGTATTATTTTAGTATCCACTCTTCATAATATTCAAGCTCATTATAACACTATACCTAACCGGATCAAATTTCAGTTTTTATGTATACAACGCCAATTAAAAATCATCACATGAGCTTATACAGCCACCACTCCCTCCCCCCTGATGATGGATAAGTTCACTGTGAATTCTTTCTATGATAGTTTTAAGTTAGTTAGATACTTAATTTTAGTGATTTTAGTTTTGGTTTCTGTTGCTATTTTTACATTGCTTGGACGCAGGACTCTGGGAATTGACCTTATTTAACACTGTACCTAACTGGATCTGATTTCAATGAATTTGTGCAACAAACGTCAATTACATAACATCACTTGAACTTTTAAACAGCCATCTCCCCCACTGATGATAGTTAAATATATGTGCATGTGTGTGTGTGTGTGTACTTATTTATGCTGTACCTATAACTAGGTCCGATTTCAATGAAATTATGCAAAAAGTTGTCATTGACAAATTACCACATGATCCATTAAACAGCGACCATCCTCCACTTATGATAGGTGTGTTTAAGTCTTTATTCAATGGCCTACCCAACTGAATCAGATTTCAATGAATTTGTGTAAAAAAAAAACCGTCAATTAAAATTCATTACATGATGTTTTAAACAGCCACCATCCCCCATTTATAATAGATAGGTAAGTGTGTGTGTGTGTGTGTGTGTGTGTGTGTGTGTGTGTGTGTGTGTGTGTGTGTGTGTGTGTGTGTGTGTGTGTGTGTGTGTCCCCTGCGGACCATGAACTGACCTACGAAAACTTCAGACTCGGTGAGGTCATCGAGAGCGGGCATGGAAGACGCAGGGGCGAGCCGGGCAAGGTTGTCTGCTGAGCGGGGTCGAAGCAGGTTGCCACTGCCTCCGCCTCCCACTCCCAGGACCACAGTCTCCCCCAACATCATGATCTCACTCAGCTGCTACACACATTATCTGAAATGGAGACCAAAACAAATCATGTTGGATGGCGTACTGTAGACATACGCATACTAGCATGCGCGCGCATTCAGTGGCGTTGAAAAGTTACAACCACACAAATTTTGAATAAAATATCAACAGACTAATCTGTTTAACACATTCAATTATTAAAAAGGAATAAAAAACACAAATGACAATGAATGACAATGAGGTGCAATGCAAAATTCGATTATAAAATAAGAAATAAAACTCAATGGTGTTCAATGACACTTTCATAAATAACTGAACTAACAGAGAATTGATATGAAAATTCTCAACTCACAACTCCATCTGCAATTAATGCAAAGCAAAATGTCTACCATTTACCTAAGGAGATTGCCTGTCTAAGCTTATGACAAAAAAGACTCTGTACGGTGGAAATACAAAGTTCAATGCATAACGGTAGCAAAAGGGATATTAATGAATATCCTTTGCTCATGAATATATTTGCATTCCAAGCATCATCATTCAAATCACAGCGGCAGAAAATGGTAAGACTCCAGATATAAACATCTGCCAAAGGTAAAGGAAGGAACGATTTCTCTCGACATCTAAAAATGGAATGGTTCTGTTTTGCTCTAAAAAGGGGACGACTCCTAAGAAAAACTCCCTCTTCCTGGTAAGGTAAGGGTGGAGTTGCTTCTGCTGGTGTCAAAAAAGCCCCCATCGGGATGCCAGTGACGTCATAAGCATCCCCCAGGCGTTTCCTGTTGAGGGAGTGAGCTACTGGGATGTTCTCTTTGAAAGAAACAGACAACAACGCAATACTTCTTTTTTTCCTCACAAACACGCAACGAGAGAACAGAATTCACTTGCGGTTCAATACAGATTCTCGACAAACAAAAACGGTGAAATGGAATTTCTTGACTGGGTGAACAGCGGCGAACAAATATTCTTGACACATACAGAAACGACACGAGTGAATTCTCTTCGCAAAAGAAAAGGGTGCAATGAAACTTTCTCGACATGAACAGACAACGGTGTGATGTAATTCTCTTAGTCAAAAACTGAGGACACAACTGAAATCTATCGGAAAAATAACACAATAGAATTCTCCTATTATCTGATAAAGGAACGGTTCAATAGAATTCTTGACAGAAATAGATAAAAGCATAATGGAACTGTCATCGCTTTTATTAAAGAACTAAGTTGCAAAGAACTGATTTCCTGGTCACTCTTACTTGTAAAGAATTGAATATTTTTTTCTAGAAATAAAAAAAAAGCATAAGGTTGAACTGGAATGAGAGAGAGAGAGAGAGAGAGAGAGAGAGAGAGAGAGAGAGAGAGAGAGAGAGAGACTTGAAAACACACTGAACGGCTTTAGCCAATGCAGTTGGTTAAGAAAACATTACCTAACGTACTTGTATATAACGAACTGTACATAACTGAAAATGCGTTTTCTCTTTAATATAAAAACACTCTCAGACTGAATATCGAAACGACCTCAATTGGCTGTCATTTCTCCAGAACGATGATGTCTATACATGAAAGTAAAATATAAAATTGGACATCTATTGAATGATTACAATACGCCTTTAAAACACAGTTAAAAATATAAAAAAATAAATTAGTTTCCATGAACAAGAGTCGTAATTTCTATCAACAGTTAAAAAAGCAATAAAAAGGAGCATTATATAATTCATGACAGAAAATTTGCGATATACAAGTCACGACAGGCGGAATCCAACAGACGTTTACAGAAAATCTGTGATACACAAGTCACGACAGATGGAATCCAACAGACGTTTACAGAAAATTTGCGATACACAAGTCACGACAGACGGAATCCAACAGACGCTTACAGAAAATTTCCGATACACAAGTCACGACAGACGGAACCCAACAAACGCTTACAGAAAATCTGCGATACATAAGTCACGACAGACGGAATCCAACAGACGTTTACGGAAAATTTGCGATACACAAGTCACGACCGACGGAATTCAACAGACGCTTACAGAAAATCTGCAATACACAAATCACGACAGACGGAATCCAACAGACGTTCACAGAAAATCTGCCATACACAAGTCACGACAGACGGAATCCAACAGACGTTTACAGAAAATCTGTGTTACACAAGTCACGACAGGCGGAATCCAACAGCGATACACAAATCACGACAGACGGAATCCAACAGACGTTTACAGAAAATCTGCGATACACAAGTCACGACAGACGGAATCCAACAGACGTTTACAGAAAATCTGCGATACACAAGTCACGACAGACGGAATCCAACAGACGTTTACAGAAAATCTGCGATACACAAATCACGACAGACGGAATCCAACAGACGTTTACAGAAAATCTGCCATACACAAGTCACGACAGACGGAACGACCAACAGACATTTACAGAAAATCTGCAATCTGCGATCCAACGCGTTCAGGTCACAACAGACAGGGAATCCAACAGGCGTTTACAGAAAACGTTTACAGAAAATCTGCGATACACAAGTCACAACAGGCGTTTCAGAAAATCTGCAATACACAAGTCACGACGCTTAAACAAAATTTGCGATACACAAGTCTCGACGGACGGAATCCAACAGACGCT
>NC_089781.1:12300380-12310380 GCF_040412425.1 Macrobrachium rosenbergii
GTGGAAATTCATTATTCAGATCAAATCCAGGGCTCTTCCGACAGTACCGAATTAATCTCCTCTCCATCCGTCGCTCAGAGCTCCATAACGTCAGATACACAAATGGTACATACTATTAAATTACTGCATCAACAACGACATCTTTGTTTTGTACAGTAAACAAAATAATTATTATTATTCAGTAAATGAAACCTATTCATATGGAACAAGGCCACAGGGGTCACTGACTTGAAATTCAAGCTTCAGAAGAATAAAGTGTTCATTGAGAAGAAGCAAGAGGAAGTAAGGAGAAATACAGAAAGAAGAGATAAATAAAGATAAAAATAACCACTCTAATAATAGCAATGACAATATGAAAATCGAAGCCTAGCTTAATACGATGAAAAAATGAGAAATTTGGAGATAAAACATTTTCAACCACATAAATATTTACTAACATCTATCCAGGAAGAAAGAGAGAATCTGCCAAAGAAAGAAAATGAGCAGACTGAAGTCGCTTTCTCACGGTAACTAACTGGAAAGCAGAATTTCCTTTCTTCGCCCGAAGGACTCTCGAGACGGGTAAGTCAAGCCAAGCTCCTTACGAAAGTAAGTCCCTTTTATGGTGTTAGGTGGTGAGGTCTTCATGCTTAGGGAATACAAAGAAAAACAAACTTCCACAGTTCAGTTGTGGATGGGGATTTGCTGATAAAAAAAAAAACTTCAACCGAGAATCTGCAGTTTCCCATACACTAACAGAGAGAGAGAGAGAGAGAGAGAGAGAGAGAGAGAGAGAGAGAGAGAGAGAGAGAGAGGGTTGTCTGAGTCTACTGAGTTTTCCTTGTTGTTACTTTTAGAGAGAGAGAGAGAGAGAGAGAGAGAGAGAGAGAGAGAGAGAGAGAGAGAGAGAGAGAGAGAGGGGGGGTTGTCTGAGTATATTGAGTTTTCCTGTTACTTTTTAGAGAGAGAGAGAGAGAGAGAGAGAGAGAGAGAGAGAGAGAGAGAGAGTTTTCCTGTTAGAGAGAGAGAGAGAGGGAGATTAAGCACACTGCATTGCTCAACATCATAACTAATGTAATCCTCAAAACCAGGAAGGGTGAAATGTACACAGAACCACATTAACTCTCAGAAAGAAGTGTTTTCCTAAGCATTTAAAAATAACAATGGAGCCCAAATGCATATTCGGTCGCTCATTAGCATAAAAGGGTGGAATTGTATTATGTACTTTGCCTGAGAGAGAGAGAGAGAGAGAGAGAGAGAGAGAGAGAGAGAGAGAGAGAGAGAGAGAGAGAGAGAGTTTAGGCCAAGTGAAATTCAAATTAGTTGTAAACTGGCCATTTGTTTCCATGCTTTACAACTTAATTGGGACTGACTTTTTAAAAATTGTTTTGAATTCTCTCTCTCTCAGTCAGTCCTTTTTTATTTAGAGCAAGATTATACTGTTTCTTTGTTTTGACTAAACATACAAACACTTTAGGATATTAAATAAATCTAAGACAAGGAAACTCATTTCCTTGGCAGATATCCGTTCACGTAACCACACGAGAGAGAGAGAGAGAATTTGGAAGAACTCCAAAAAACGCTTTATCATTTCGACACATAATTTCTTGGAGACAGTTTGAAACATAATTCACATCTCTTATCACATCCTCTTCTGAATCTTCTTTTACCTTGAGATTCAGAGATGTGATAACAGCTGAGAATCATGATTCAAACTGTCATAAAGAAATTATTTATATACAGTGTGTGTATATATACATATATATAGTATATGACTTATAAATGCTTGAAAGAAAACATGCATCATATATATATATATATATATATATATATATATATATATATATATATATATATATATATATATATATATATATATATATGATGCATGTTTTCTTTCCAGCATTTATAAGTCATATTTTTTAACATTCATGTAAACATCCTTGAACGCAATGAACTGATTCTCAAAATACTTCCTTCTAGATGTTCCAGTTAACTGGCCGTTTAAAACCTTTCAAGACTTTCAATCTTTATTAACAATTGATTTCCACTTACACATTAACAGTGAACTTTCACTCCCAAAACCTTTACAATTACGACGGTGAATACCTCTCTCTGTCTCTCTCTCTCTATTGTAACTTTCCATTGATTGACCTCAGCTTGAACAGGTAAAACCCAAAGCTTTTCTAGTCATGAACCTCTGCGTGCATGGGTAAAGGTTTAAGCTTTCCCAGTCTTGAACCTCTTTCTGAATGGACATAAATTTAAGCGTTCCATGCAAGAGCTAAGCTTATTTGAGTGAAACTTGAAGCTTCCCATTTGAAACTTCAACTTGGACAGATTAGAAATGGAAGTTTCCCGGTCATGCAATAGGAGACTGTTGTTAAAAAGATACAAAATGGAATAAAAAAAAGAAAGTAAGGGGGGCATAGGGGCATACCTACTTGCTATTTCTGAGAGCGTTCTAGTTATTTAATGTCAGGCTGGCCATATGCCATCAAGGACACTTGTTCATGGAGCAACACGAGGAAAAAAAAGCGCATTCCAACGTTTTAGTACTTTAAGTCAAACATATAAAGATATATATATATATATATATATATATATATATATATATATATATATATATATATATATATATATATATATATATATATTACTAAAAGGACCTCATTCAATGGATGGTATCTAATGGAGTATTTATTCAGAAAAAGTTACAAGCTTTCTTGGACAAATAGTCCACATTATCAAGTATGCGTACTTGATAATGTGGACTGTTTGTCCAAGAAAGCTTGTAACCTTTTCTGAATAAATACTCCATTAGATACCATCCAGTTTGAATGAGGTCCTTTTAGTAATTCTACTATTGCACAGAACAACTGTGTACGTGATAAAGTTATATATATATATATATATATATATATATATATATATATATATATATATATATATATATATATATATATATATATATATATATATGTGTGTGTGTGTGTGTGTGTGTGTGTGTGTGTGTTTGTGTATTAATAAATGCATCTGAAAACTAATATATACAGCTAAATTTGAGCAGCGTTGGAAGCCATCATGATGATGAAAATCTAATAATTATGAAAAGGAAAGTTTAGGTGTGCCTGCAAACACTGAAAGGCCGTGGCGCAACTGCTAGGGCACAAGCTAATGTTTGTAAGGGACCTGAGATAACAAAACACCTGCAATTATCGGTACCAAACTACAATCCATTACGAAATGAATGAATGTTCAACATCCCAGCTACCAAAAGTATATTCTTCATATAACAAAGCTCTGAAACCTTCAATGTAACAGTTCTGAACAACACTGGACTAAAATCAAGAGAGAATTCTAAAACGACACCAACTTTTGAAAGATTAGTTTTCGATATCAGTAGCTTTACTTGTCGTCCAATTCTGTAAGGAAGTTGATTCACGTAGGGTTGAACTCTGCGTGCGAAAGCAAACAACAAAATTACGAAACGTCACAGCAAACAATGCATGAAAAATCAATGACGAACGCCCTGTTGCAAAAAGGACCCTCCCACTCGTAGTCGGCGAAATGAGACATGGCTAACGTTATCGAAAACGAAATGGGGAAATGGTGATGCTTAAGAGCTTAAATTAACGTAAGACCTCAATCTTCAACCCTCGTGTTCGGGCTTCCATTTATCTCATTTAGCAAAGGAAGGGTCGCGGGGTTAAGCGTCTTTTGAAAGTTAGGCGGTAATTCGAAGGGGTCCCTACATGACCTTTTCTTGATGGTAATTACGCTGGATGGGATTTCGCCAGTTTCCCAATGGCCTTATCAATGAATATCTAATGACAGGTGCGGAGAAGAAAGTCTATCGCTCTATTCATAGAGGTCATCAAGGTTGAATGTTAATCTAAAACTCACTGTGCATGATGATTTAGTTAGCAAGACTCTCTGAGCCTCTAATGCATTTATTTTTCCCTTCTTCTTGTCCCTCTTTCTTTTACCCCAAATGGGTAAATAAACCAAATGCAGCCTTAACGATCCAGGGCAGGACCAATCCTGACATACACCAAGACCAGGAGAGAGAGAGAGAGAGAGAGAGAGAGAGAGAGAGAGAGAGAGAGAGAGAGAGAGAGAGAGAGAGAGAGAGAGAGTATTGTTGTTTAGGATTAAGCTGGCGTTATGCCAGCACGGCCTCTTGGTCATAGAGCAGCCCGTAAAAGAGAAGAGAGAGAGAGAGAGAGAGAGAGAGAGAGAGAGAGAGAGAGAGAGAGAGAGAGAGAGAGAGAGAGATTCCAATGTTCCAGGAACAAAACACAGTATACAGCTCCCAAATATACCTGTAAGGACCAGCCAATTATATTCGAGTAAGCCACATTTTCCTCCGATTCTCTCTCCTTTTTTGCAAAACGAATAAGTAAAAAATATATAAATAAACAGACAAAACAAAGACAGGAAGCATCGGCGGACGCACCCGAAAAACGAACCGCATCGTGACCAATAAGCCAAAAGGTGGCAGACACCCCTACGTAAAGGCGAGCTCGTGCGCGCGCGCTCGTGAGTAGAACAATCTTGAGTTCCTCCTTCGGAACGATTGTTTTATTTATTACAAACAATAAACCGAATTTGGGCAATTTTCATGCTGGAAATATGCTCTGAATGTGTGGCTTGGGTTCGGTAAGGTTCAAAAGAAGCTTAAGCTGACCTCATTGTGTGTACGAGAGAGAGAGAGAGAGAGAGAGAGAGAGAGAGAGAGAGAGAGAGAGAGAGAGAGAGAGAGAGAGAGAGAGAGAGAGAAATTCACATCCAAGAATACATGTCAGTACCCAGTATACATACACAAACACGAGTACATCGCCTCATGCTCAGTACTTGGTAATCAGTAGCGAGTTTACTTGAACAATAAATACCAATGAACAATATTCATTATATCATCACCTTGAACAGATACGTAAGGTGAATAAATGAATAAAAACAAAAACCCAGAAACATTACATTGTAAAGACCTTTAGTGTACAGGTTTTATTATTACATTTAAATGTTGACAAGGTTGCCTCACCACAAAGTTAAAAGAATTGTTTTAAAATAACACAACTACAAAAATTATAACAGGTAATAACCAGGATTTTACTCTGCAGCAGGAGAGAGAGAGAGAGAGAGAGAGAGAGAGAGAGAGAGAGAGAGAGAGAGAGAGAGAGATTCATACTTAATGTAACGTACGAAATACACAAACGAAAAACAGAGAGAGAGAGAGAGAGAGAGAGAGAGAGAGAGAGAGAGAGAGAGAGAGAGAGACTGCGACGATTTGGCATGAGATATGAGTTCCGACAACTTTCATGACAGATTTACGATATGTTATGGCAACTATGACTAGACTGGGTATCACTTGGGAACTTTTAATGGGGGTTTTTAAGATTTCCGACTTTTACGATTCGGGGAGGATATGGCTGCCTGGGTGGGATAAGACATTTTGGGGGAACTTTCGAGAAATGGTTCATAGAAGATAAGCGCAATGTAGAGAGAATGAAATGGATAAGAAGATATAAAAGTATTAAGATAGTGGTGAATGTCTCTTGTAAAGTTACAACTTACCTGTTATCCTAATGCTGAATCAGATAATGGAAATCAAGGTCTTAGGACCTGCGCTGATAACACTCACTCACTCACTCACTAATATTATATATATATATATATATATATATATATATATATATATATATATATATATATATATATATATATATATATTAGTGAGTGAGTGTTAACAGCGCAGGTCCTAAGACCTTGATTTCCATTACCTGACTCAAGAGACATTAACCACGACCTCCGTCGCTGTGCAATGCTGTCTTTGAAAAAAAAAAAAAAAAAAAAAAAAAAAAAAAGTCTAAGAATAGAAACACTGAAACAAAATCATTTTAAATGTTAAATCCCAGACCGGATTAACCTTATATTTTTCTTATAAAGGTAACAATTACCTTGAGGAATCAAGAAGAAACAGCGAGATATTTTATTCTTTTTTGTGTATAATTATTCTTACGACAACAGAATACCTTCTGACCAGTGACTTCCCAAAATGTCAGGAGGAAGTAACGCGAACGAATGGCTTGCATGGCATTAAGAAATCATTCCTTCTAATGTGTCACAGCTTCCGATTAATTCATGAAAGCGATTCCATTGGGCGTAGCGACGAGACGTGTCAATGCCACTGCTTTTACCTCCTGCTTGTTTTAACACCCATACAAATACCCCATGAAGGCCTCTGCGAGGGCGTTGGAACCTTGCGATGTTTACAAATTCACTTTGATTGTTTCGTGTCTCATGTGTTATTATCACTGTTACTCAAATACTGAATACAGAAATAGAGCAGACATGGAATTATTTACCTAAATAAGGTTTCCAACGAATGGAAGTACCGAGAGAGAGAGAGAGAGAGAGAGAGAGAGAGAGAGAGAGAGAGAGAGAGAGAGAGAGAGAGAGAGAATAAATAATTGGTTAATTTTGGGTGTAATTAACGAACAAACTCAAGTATACCAACACACGCATGAGATTATATACATATATATATGTATATATATATATATATATATATATATATATATATATATATATATATATATATATATATATATATATATTATATATATATATATATATATATATATATATATATAATATATATATACATATATGTGTATGTATGTATGTATGTATGTATGTATAAATAACAACGAATACATGGCAGTTATACGACAGAGCGTAGCAATAGTAGCTACCTGCCACGCACTATAACCTCACCTTACATTTCATTAGCATATTCAACTTCTTATTATGCGTGTCGGGTATTATGGGGCGTATTGTACTGTTCGCATGAAGCTCTAAACAATAAGATTTTTCTCTTATTTGCAATGCATATCGGTGGAGATACTTTTTACGGCGATTTTCCTTTTTACCTTCCAACCTTTTTGGAAAGTGGTATTCCACTCTCTCTCTCTCTCTCTCTCTCTCTCTCTCTCTCTCTCTCTCTCTCTCTCTCTCTCCCTATACGACTTTTAACAGAACGGTGAGACACTAAGTACACCCGGTGTACTCGGCGAATACACAATTACTGAAGGCACTCTTTGTCAGACATGCCTCTAAAAGGCTAAAAGCAAAGGAAGCAGCTACTGCAAGCACTGACATAACCGAGAGATAGAAGGAAAAAAAAAAAAAAAAAAAAAAAAAAAAAAAAAAAAACACTTCTCCACGAGACATCTCTTTCTCGCAAATGTACTCTTTTGGCACGGGAAAACGAGGCCACTAGAATTCAGTCTCGCCGAGGCACTTTCTTGGATTAATTCTGCTATGACATATAGCCCCACTCCACCACAAGCCGTGGCCCTAGCTAGTATACCCCACGAGGTGGGGGGGGGGGGACAATGCCGGGCCCCTAGGAGAGGGCGATCTCGCCGGCGACGATGAAGTTAGCACTGGCGGTTGCTCGGAATTTCTACGACCCCCGACAGGAAGCGAAATGCGATGGTGACTTGCGGTAGCATAGGAGGAGGAGGAGGAGGAGGGGGTGGAATAGTGAGTTTTGGTGAGTCTTTGGAGATGGTGGGAAGGTAAAGCCAGGACGAGGCAGGCAAGAGGGCGAAGGGCGGCGGGAGGAAGCTGTTTGTTGGGTGGCAGTGAACTATACCACAACTTGCCTCAGTCCTGAGTCGAGTTCTCCCGGACCCTTCTTCCTCGGTAACAATAATACGTATATTTAGAACGCGCCTGCACTCCGATGGAATGCGCGTTTACAAAGTAAATCATTTCAATTTCAATTTGCACGAACGACGACGCATTTTCTTCCCGAACAGAAATTCTATTCTGCCATTCATTGAATGCGCTGGAGACTGAAGAAGCATTACTATTGGTAAAAAGGTTTTGCATTCTTATTTATACAATTTACGATCGACTTGAAAGAGAAAATATGGCCTTCATGCTTTACCCTTTTCACTTACCATCTGGCTTTAGCTTTTATTCATCAAAAATAAACTTAAACCTCATAGCAATTAAACGTATCAGTAAGAACATATAATTCTTAACACTCGGACCATCATGTTTTTTCATCCGTCTCCCGACACGTTACGACTCGGATGTCATAAAGAAAAAAAAAGGAAACGAGAGGTTAAAAAAACTCACTGATCTTTTGAGGAAAAATGATCATATTGCACGTGCAATGATTTTGGCAAAAGCTGAGGAACACTATTGAGTGTTTCGAGAGATATACTATACACACATAAATATATATATATATATATATATATATATATATATATATATATATATATAATAAATATATATATATTATATAAATACATAAATGAATTTTATCACATCATCGTGATTCATATACAAGCATTAAACTACAAACGTCCTTTAATTCGCTCTACCTCGGAAATAATATATTTTCACATATGTTACCCGAAGGGGAATTTATTAGTTGAAGATAAGTTCGTCGTTTCGTGGGCTCGAACCACGAAAGAAAAGAACTCAGGACTACAGTGACGCGCATTAAACCACCCGGGCATATGTGTATGTGTGTGTATGTGCACGTGCGTGCGTACGTCTCGTGCATGATGAACAGCGTCCCAACCGCATCGCCAGAATACGCCACTGTGGTTGACATTTGCCAAAGCGGAATCTCATCACTGCGTTCTTTGGACTCAAAATCGTACCTGGAAACAGCCGATGTCACCTGATCCGAGCAGTACAGTACAACAGAACGCATTCCCGGGGATAGCCATGTCCTCCAATCAATGGTCTCGTGTTACTATCGGTTTTGCGGCGAGAGAGAGAGAGAGAGAGAGAGAGAGAGAGAGAGAGAGAGAGAGAGAGAGAGAGAGAGAGAGAGAGAGAGAGAGAGATTCATATCGAAATTTCCTTTCGATACAGATAAAATTATCAACACTATTTTGTTATGCTCTAATTTTTACATGAAGATGAGCATTTCCAGTAAAAATTTAACAACAACGGTTATCATAGTAATAAAGCAATTCTTTCCATAAAAAATAACCAATATCATTCCTACTACTACTCTGCTATTAGTAGTATCACAGCTATGCTCTTGTTTAGTCGGTATCATTGTGCCCATTACCTAGAAACCACGCCCCAAAACATGCTAGAAAATAACGACTCGAACTGGGTTCTTCTCTTGGAGCAATCTCGTTCGGAGGGCGCTCCCTCCCTTGGACACACCGCCGTTTCATGAAATGACCTCCTCGGAGACATTCTACGATATGCAATTAAAAAGAAGGGGGGGGGGGCATGGCGCCATGATTGTTGCAGTAATGTTAGCAATACGTGCAAGACTTACATGACGGCTTTCCCATCTTCCTACGACACAAAACATAAAATAAGAGAATGAGAAAATCACGAGAGAGAGAGAGAGAGAGAGAGAGAGAGAGAGAGAGAGAGAAAAGAGAGAGAGAGAGAAGCCTTTGTGTGTAGATCATGGCAATATCTATCAATCGATTCCCGAAAAGACGATGAGCTACCCAGTCTCCCTTCCCCCCTCCACCCCCGACCCCATAGGGGACCCTTTTCCCAGCATACCACTCCCTGCAACCCCACCTTCTCACTTCCCCTCGACGAGGGCTTACTACGTCACTCACATAAATGTCTATCCTCTTTGTTCCCCTCACTAAGACATCATGGCGTGAGGGCTACGATGTTCAAACACTCACAGACAACACCACACATATATTCACAGATATTATGCCATAAACATCGTTCGATATCGAATACGGAGTAACTTACACGTAAAGGAAATTACAAATGATAAGTGCATGTGCCCTTCGGGTGTAATTTACTTCTAGATTATAAATTCGGTATAAACATTATTTATGGCCATATTTTTTTCTAGATCAAAAAGTCACGTGGGTATAAGTGACAAAAAATTCACACACACACGCACATATATATGTGTATGTACGTGTATGTGTATGTATATATTATATATATATATATATATATATATATATATATATATATATATATATATATATAT
>NC_089781.1:12312880-12317880 GCF_040412425.1 Macrobrachium rosenbergii
GGCTTCTTCTACCCATATACCAGTAACCAAGATAATGTATAAACAAGTAAAAAATGCGCCGAAGTTTCTTCGGTGCAATCGAGGTTTCTGTACATCGTATAATCAAGGCCACCGAAAATAGATCTATCTTTTGGTGGTCTCCGTATAATGCTGTATGAGCCGCGTCCCATGAAACTTTACCCACGGCCCAGTAGTGGCCTGGCCTTTATGGTAGCCGGACACACGATTCATGGTTAACTTCAATAACCTTAAATAAAATAAAAACTACTGAGGCTAGCGGGCTGCAATTTGGTATTTTTGATGATTGGAGGGTGGATGCACAACATACCAATTTGCAGCCGTCTAGCCTTAGTAGGTTTCAAGATCTGAGGGAGGACAGAAAAAGTGCGACCGTACAGAAAAACTAGAAAAAACCATGATTGAAAAGCTCAACCCTACACAAAAACTAAAATAAATTTCACATAACCAAATACTTAACTGTCTTGAAAAACAATCACAACTGACCCTCGAATTTTTTAATGCTAAAACTTAATAATCGTCTACTCAAAAAAAAAAAAAAAAAAAAAAAACCCGGCTCAAAAGCTTTTCGTCATAAACGCATTCGTGAAAAACAACAACCCGCCAATGGCAAATTCCTAAGTGACCTCTGACATCTAAGTATGACCTTGACCCCACTCATACGGTTCAAAATTTATGTAGATTACAAAAGACTTTCAGCCTTAGCGGACGGATGGACATATGGGAAGCCTGACAGACAGCCAAGCACCTTAATCTATAGACCTTGTAGTTAAGAGGTCACTTGATTTACAAACCGGATGACTAAACAGTGGTCATAAAATTCAGAAACTGTTATATGCTGGCCTAAAATGGAAAACTGCAGAATCTGCAAAATTTTGTAAATTGAGATTGGGCTCGTGAAACCCTAATACACAAGTTACTGCAGTTTCAGAATGCCTTCAATGCTTTCCACGAGTATTTAGGAGTCCCATTTACAGTATCTGCAAAATCAGTAGTAAGGCAAGGGAAAACTGCAGTATATACCATTTTTCTCTGTTTTGTATTTTTGCAGATACTGCAGTCTTCCATTTTAGGGCAGCATACCTCTGTACAGCAAAGTACTATTATTCATTTCAATGACATTAAAGCAGTAATATTAACATTATCATTTTTAGTACCATCATCATTTAATTTTCCATGAATATATTGACAATAAATCTTAATCTTTGAAAAAAATTATCATTGGAGTAAATTACTATGAAAAATAATCACTCTTATTATTATTACTATCACACATTTCAACGGAGCATAAACGGGCACAAACTCGCAGAAAGCTTCCCAAGAACAGAACCTCCATTAAAAAATAAAACTAAAAATAGCTAAATGGAAATATGTCAACAAAAAGCTAAACATGCATGAATAAACAGCATTGTAAGGCAGCCCATCCAAGCTTCCGATTTCACCCTTACCCTTTAGAAATGCCGTTTTCAAAGCTATTTTCGCCATCACAGCTCACGCATTCAAGTTTAAAACAAAGTTAGGATATTATATTATATTCTGAAGATATCGAATGTAAAACTGAGCCGGTGACAATTTTTTTTTTCTGAGAATACCTACGCTAAAATTCCACACAGCATAAATACTTTCCAAGCTTATTTATAGTAAATGCGACGTTTTAAACATTCCTTAATTAATATTTTCTTGACTGAAATCGTTAACAATGCCACCGGGTCGACCCTTCAAAACGAAAGTGGGTCAATCGTTATCACAGTAATTATAATCATTTAGTAACAATTTTATAAAAAAAACTTTAGTTGTTGGGCCAAAAAGAAAATCAATTTTGAAATTTTCTACCGACTTCAATACATTATTTGAAGACTACTGCAAATCTGAAGAGTGGGAGGCTTCAGATAATACGACTGCTTTTATTACTCTAAGTTAGTACCTATTCAACGATACATTACACATGAAAGGTCAAATATAACATGGTAAAACTAGTAACTGGAGAAAGAAATGTCTGACATGCGTCTTCCCACGCACTTCATTTAACTTTGTCGAACTTCACAGAACTGTTAGTCTTGTTACCAAACAGAATAACACAACGTTCAAAAAGAAATGATTCGATAATATACAAAAATGCATAATGGAGCCGTATGTTTACCTCCTCCCAGCATAATTTTACACACACTCACACATACATACAGGTGTATGTGTGTGTGTGTGTGTGTGTGTAAAATCACAATAACACGTGATGTATATACACAGATGTATCACAAGAAAACGAAAACATTGGGTATCCGAGTGTTTCATTTTTTCTGTGGTACATATGCATGCATATATATATATATATATATATATATATATATATATATATATATATATATATATATATATATATATATATATATATATATATATATATATATATATATATCTATAAAAATGAAGATAGACAGATAGACACCTTGATAACAGTCACAATTAAGTATTTAAGTGAAGAGAACGCTTGATCTTCAATCTCAAGGCACACTGATATACTAAGGCATTCCTAAAAATTCTACCTAACGAACAAAGCAAAAACCTCTTAACCAAAAGCACGACATGACCTCTCAAACGCACGGAGCGCAAGCAAATTACAAGTAGTACCTGAGCAACAACTCACAAAGAGGCACACAGCTACCGAGAGGTCCATCCGTGTGACATATGATCAAGAGAAAGGAGACGGCTATTAAGTGTCGACAGGTTGGACCACCACTTATAAAACTTACTCCTGACATGCGAGAAGGGGTCGGTACAAAAACAAGGAACATACTGCGCGCTTGTGCACACGCAAACACCCACACCCACACCGACCCTCCCACACACACACAGCGTACAGCAGTACAGTACAGCCGGCAACGCTACCATGCACAACGTGAACAAGACAACAATACAAATAATAAATGTTCTTGATATTCTTCAATTCCAATTCTATTTGATGACAATTTATTATTATTATTATTATTATTATTATATTATTATTATTATTATTACTTTACAGAAAAAAACCCACAGGGGCCACTGACTTGAAACCCAAGCTTCCAAAGAAATATCTTGGTGTTCTTTGGGAAGTAAGACGAGGTAAAGGAAAATACAGAAAGAAGAGATCTCACTTATTAAATAGGAAAAATAAATTTATAAACTCCTAAATATTATATTTCCCATTAAGTAATTTTCTAAGGATCCACCAAAACTAGTGCGCCATTATCTAGTAATAAAAAAATCTTGGGTGATGTAGTTTCAACAGGTACAAGAGCAGTCAACTGTATGTAACATACGCATCACCTCTTCTTCAGGTAGGTTAGCTTTATCCTTCAGGATTTTGTTACCACCCAAGGGCACTGAAATCCTGAAGACATGCAGGGATGTATTCCCTACTTGTCACAAATGTTAAAACATTAAGAGATAACCATTATTTTCATATAAAATTTTGAAAGCACACCAAAATATATAGCTTAAAAATCTAAAGCTTTACCCTCCTGGAACAGAAAAATCCAAATGAAAACCCACAACATTAGTGAAAATTTGAAAAAGTATACCAATCAAAACCACAAGGAAATCTGATGACATACCAGCAAAAGATGTTATGAATATCAAGGAATACTTATCAAGTCGCAAGGGCAGAGAAAAATCTGAAAGCATACCAACAAAAATACTTGAGGGTAATACCAACATGATATTAAAAATATAAAGGAATACCCAAGGCCAGTGAAAATCTGTAAACATCAAGAATCTTGAAAAGGTTTCCAGGTAAAGTTATTAAAACGAAGGAACACGAGAAGCACTCGTTAGCCCACAAGGACTCCCTCAAAAAACCCGAAGGAATACCCGGGAACAAGAAAACTCGAAGCAATACGAGGACGTAATGAGATCCAGGGAACAAGGAAGGGGTATGTGTACAGTCGCAAACGAAGGCCAATGACGCTGTCAAACCGGCACTGCAATGTACCTGTCAACAGTGAACTGTGGGAAAAAAGAGTCATACCATCGACAAGAATAGACCCCAAAATTACCAGGACATACCCGTGTGAGGGATGCAAGCTTAATCACTTATTATGTACTCCAGTATAGTGACTGTCATGATAATACAGGTGGCGCTTCGGAACTTTCGTTTTCGGTGACTAATATTCGAAACTGTAAGTTATGCAAGTTCAAAGTCCTCAAAGTCCAGAGGTAACAAAACCAAAAAAGCGATCAATAATAATAAAACTCAATTTAATGCCATGACGCTAGTATATATTCCGGTTAATAATGTCCTATGATGCAGATGGCGCTTCGGAACTTTCGTTTTCGTTGTCTAATACTCGAAACTGTAAGTTATGCAAGTTCAACGTCCGGAGGTAACAAAACCAATAAAGCGATCAATAACAATAAAACTACATATAACGTTATGATGCAATTATATATTCCGGTTAATAATTGTCCCGATGATGCAGGTAGCGCTTCGGAACTTTCGTCTTCAGTGGTCAATATTCGAAACTGTAAATGATCTAAGAACTGAGACCGAAGGGAAGAAAAGGAATAAAGCGATCAATAATAATACAACTCCATATAAGGTGATGACGCAAGCAAAGATAACCACACGTTAACCTTGTTAGACACACTACTCTCAGTGCCATATAAGGAGCAGCTCATTCCTATTCACCGGTAGCAGAAGTCGGGTGAGAAGTCTTCCATACTTGGAAGTAAAAGCGAATTACAACAGATGCATAACAACGAGAAAGAACCAAATGTAAGGCAGATGCCCTTGACGAGGTGTTTTAAAGGAAGTGAGTTTGGTCTGGCACGAGAGAGAGAGAGAGAGAGAGAGAGAGGACGTTCAGGTACTGATACCCTTTACTCACAATATACATACATGCACACACACCAATATATATATACATATATAAATATGTAAATATAGATATATATATATATATATATATATATATATATATATATATATATATATATATATATATATA
>NC_089781.1:12322880-12337880 GCF_040412425.1 Macrobrachium rosenbergii
ACAACAAGATTAGAGAAAGAAAGCAGGAATGCGGGTTAAGTAAAAGACTAAAAGGTGGCTGTTGTTAGGTCCGGAGGGACGCTGCAAACACCATTTTAGTAAATAATGTAGAACACAAGCTATTAGTGCTTTTTTTTTTTTTTATTCAATTCCCATCTGCCGTCCTATTTGTAATCTTCATTTCACTTCTTAATTAAAATTGAATCTTTCCATCTGTGATTTTACTCTGTTACATTATTCTCTCTCTCTCTCTCACACAATTCCCTAACCATCATCGCATTCATTATCAATTTAATTTTAAACGTCGCGTTCTTCTTTAACACGAAGAGGGGGAAGAGAATTGAGTGATAGCATTCTATCTGCATTTAATTTCCTTTCACTTCCTTCTCATTTATCAGGAGCTTCTCTCCTCCCCCTCATCCATTCCATTACCGCCCCTTTTGTATCTTCTCTCTCCTTCTTCTCCTTCTTCTTCTGGTCCTTTGACTTCGCAATGGACAGATAATTGCTTGAGACGAGTCTCGCTTGTACCCGACGCTGACAAAAAGAGGAGAGAAATGAAGATGGGACTTCCGGGGTAAATTCGAGAGAAATGATGTGACCCTTAGCCTGTTGTTGCCCTTACAAGAAATGCAGAAAAATACGAGAGAGAGAGAGAGAGAGAGAGAGAGAAAGAGAGAGAGAGAGAGAGAGAGAGGTAAGCACTCCTACAATACAAGTATATAAAGTATATCCTGCAGTAAAGAGAGAGAGAGAGAGAGAGAGAGAGAGAGAGAGAGAGAGAGAGAGAGAGAGAGAGAGAGAGAGAGGTAAGCACTCCTACAATATAAGTATATAAATTATATCCTGCAGGGGAGAGAGAGAGAGAGAGAGAGAGAGAGAGAGAGAGAGAGAGAGAGAGAGAGAGAGAGAGAGAGAGAGAGAGAGAGAGGGTTAGCACTTGTAGTATAAAGTAAATAAAAGAAATTACACCATAACCTGTACACCATAACCTACACACACACACACGCACAAATACAACACCTTAATATACAAGAAAATCAATACAGAAATTCAAGGGAAAATTTAAATACCCCTTACCCCAGCATCCCCCTCCCAACAAAAAAGAAACCGAAAACAGAACAAATAGAAGTTAATAATAAAAACCCACCAAATTACCGTGTTAGCAATCAAAATGAACATGAAACCATCAATTCCGTGGAAATCCTCCATTACACCGCTGCGGCGGCACCAAATCTGAATAATGCATACACTGGGGTGAGCGAGAGGGTTAGAGTTCACGTAAATTATGACGGAGAGAGAGAGAGAGAGAGAGAGAGAGAGAGAGAGAGAGAGAGAGAGAGAGAGAGAGGTTAGCACTTCTACAATGTAAGTATATACAGTATATCATGTAGAAAATAGAGAGAGAGAGAGAGAGAGAGAGAGAGAGAGAGAGAGAGAGAGAGGTTAGCACTTCTACAATGTAAGTATATACAGTATATCATGTAGAAAAATAGAGAGAGAGAGAGAGAGAGAGAGAGAGAGAGAGAGAGAGAGAGAGAGAGAGAGAGAGAGAGAGAGGTTAGCACTTCTACAATGTAAGTACATACGGTATATCATACAGAAAAATGAGAGAGAGAGAGAGAGAGAGAGAGAGAGAGAGAGAGAGAGAGAGAGAGAGAGAGAGAGAGGCGTGCTGTATTAGGAGTACAGGACCCTCGTTCTCTGCGGGGATTACTTCAGGTAATAATTATTATTAAGAGGCACTTCAGGCCACCTGATGCAATTTTTACAACTTAATGATAATATTCGACTTTGAAATTGTAAAAATAATGATTTTCTTAAAAATTATTTATAACTTTATTGTATAATAAAAGTGTTCACATTTTTTTGTGACAAAATAATCTACTGGCACTGAACTTTAAGCTTACACTTGCCGTCGTTCAATCCAGGTCCAGCCTCTATCACAACTGGAGAGCGATATGGAACGTCCTATGGTCGAGACTAACCGTCTCACCCTCATATATATGGCAGTATCGGTATACTTGCAAAATAATAATAATAATAATAATAATAATAATAACAATAACAAACTATTAATAAGCTGCTACACAAGGTAAAAAAAAAAAAAAAAAAAAATCCAAGCAAAACAAATCACTATTTCGTTGCCATCTCACCCTCTCTTTAATGAAAGTATCGGTACACTAATAATAATAATAATAATAATAATAATAATAATAATAATAATAATAATAATAATAATAATAATAAACTATTCGATGGCAAGCGGTGCAGTAAAATAAATCAAGCAACACAATTACTTTGTAACAGACAACGATTTCATTTCCATTGCACGAAATTTCATTCCTTCTCCATATTTCTGTTATGCTTTAAATTTCTGTTTTATTCAGGGAACAGCCGAAACTGTTCGACAATAAAGATGGAACAAGGCTAACAAGATTAATTAAGCCATGCCCAAATAACTTGGAAAAGACTGTGAAGTTTAATAATAACGCGGACGCAATGTTTATGGGTATTGTGCCAAGAATAACTTGAGCGTTATTGGAGTAACTCTACACAGAGGGTGAAGTGATAAATAATCTTAGCCTAATAATCAACAATGGTCACGCAAGGCTTACAGGTGCTACGCCTGGTAGTGCTGTCTTAAGATTAAGGACCAAACAGGTAAAGATAACAGGTGCTTGACAAATTATCATTTTAAAACAGAGTTACGGTTGTTGCATATTAAAGCAATATGATATACTAGGCATGGACCAGTAAAATTAATGTATGCTCTACAATCTATAAAGTTCCTCGTTGGATGAGTCGGTAGAGTTGTCGGCTAGCACTCTGCTAGGCCCGAGATCGAGTCTCCGGTCAGCCAATGAAGAATTAGAGGAATTTATTTCTGGTGGTAGAAATTCATTTCTCGATATAATGTGGTTCGGATTCCACAATAAGCTGGTGGTTCCGTTGCTAGGTAACCAATTGGTTCTTGGCCACGTAAAATAAGTCTAATCCTTCGGGCCAGCCCTAGGAGAGCTGTTAATCAGCTCAGTGGTCTGGTTAAACTAAGGTATACTTACAATCTACAAAATTCACGGCAAACATATGAATAAACCTAAAGTCAAATTAAAAAAGATAAGCACTAATCCACAAAAGTCACATTATCATAAAAAAGAATAAGTTTAGGCAAACACGAGGCTGTTAATGTAATGAAACGGAGCAAGCGCTATAAATCAGTGCTGGAAGAAGATGGGGCCAATTCTAAATCTATTATTACCACCGTTTCATTACCGCTGACGGAAATTCGCTGTCATTTTCCCTTCGTAAACAGCCCCTGCCCTTGCACTTCTTTACCTTGGCAGCCATTTCCACAAAATACACAGTGATCAGCCCTAATGAATTACGAACGGCAGAAACGTTATCTCCTAAATAATAAGTATTTCTTTCTCTCTCGTTTCTTTCTTTCTTTCCTCGGTCGACGAGGGTTTGCAGTGATCTTCAAATGACTTTCTTCCTCCCGTTATTAATTTTTTTTACTTCTTAGCTTTTTCCGTATCAGAGTAAACAGCGCTAATGTAATCAAGCTCTTCTAAAAAAGAAGGAGATTAAAGTGCAATTGGAGGATTCCTAGAAACTCCCCCCCCCCCACTCTCTCTAATACGTTACTTACTCCAAGCAAAAAAACGTTTTTGTATTTTCTTCGATCTTGTTTTTAACCACTTAAACCATTCAGATAATGTTTGGTCTTTTCTTCCACTTTTAAGGAGAGAGAAAAAAAAGCCTGTAAGTCATAAAAGAACCCTAATTTTCTTTCAGCTTCTTGAACCTTTACTTGCAGTCTTCAGAAAAACGATATTTTTTCCTCACTGGAAACAATTTAGGAAAACATATATCCTTCCACCTTTTGTTGCCTTGTTGTTTTTTGAAATGATAATGCCTTGAGCATTTCGCAGAAATACTTTTCTCTTACTTTAACTGTTTCTTCTTCCGCCGTTACCAGGTCGGTTGGAACTTCCCCAAAGGGCAGCGGGACCGAAGACTAAAGAGAAAATAATTATCCGTTCAAAATTTGCGTTATGTATACTGCCTTAAAATACAAGACTGCAGTATTTGCAAAAATACAAAACTGAGAAGAATTTTAGATACTCCCTTGCCTTACAACTGAATTTGCAGATACTGCAAATAGGACCCCCTAAATACTCGTGGAAAGCATTGAAGAATCATTCTGAAGCTGCAGTAACTTGTGCATTAGTGGACCCAATGTTGGATTTAGATATGGTTGTTTGACAGACGTTTATACTGGCCTCAAATGGAAGACTGCAGTATCTGCAAAAATTCAAAACTGAGAGAAATGGTAGATACTTCCTTGCCTTACTACTGATTTTGCAGATACTGCAAATGGGACCCCCTAAATACTCGTGGAAAGCATTGAAGCGTCATTCTGAAACTGCAGTAAGTTTTGTATTAGTGTTTCACGAGCCCAATAGGTGGCATATCTCAATTTCGAAAATTTTGCAGACACTGCAGTTTTCCATTTTAGGGCAGTGTATAATAAAGGTGGATAAATATCTGGTACTTAAGGGAGAAACCCTTGTTCTGAGGCCAAAAGGCAACTTCAGCACCGTAATGAAAAATCAAATAATAAAAATACTATGAGATGGATTCGCAAAGTCTGTGCTTTCTTACAAGAATAAGTACGGCTGGCAGCTTGCTGGTATTAAACTAAACAAATGAGCTTCTTGTGGTGTATTGTCATGGTAGACGTATGGACACATGCACCAAGTACTTGAATGTAAGTGACATTACGTGTGGAATGTTATGGAATATAGTTTAGGTCAATTCCCTCTTTTTACTCTGACAGCCAAGCACTAGGACCTATGAGGTCATTCAGCGCTGGAAAAGAAACTGAGAGTAGGAAGGTTTGAAAGGTGTAACAGGAAAACCTCGCAGTTGCACTATGAAATAATTGTTAGGAGAGGGTGGATGACAAGATGGAAGAGAGAGAATATGACTGGAGGTACAGTACAAGGAATGAAAGGGGTTGCAGCTAGGGGTCGAAGGGACGCTGCTAAGAACCTTTTTAAGTAATGTCTACAGTGCACCCCGTGAGGTGCACTGACGGCAGCACCCCTACGGGGGTGACATTAATTGTGTAAAAGGAGAGGTTGGGTTATCATACAACGTCAAAATATGGAAAACGCGAACTTTAAGCCAACCAGTCATAACACAGAGTAATATCAAAAGAAAATAGATGGAAAAATGAGATCAATGAATTAGAAAACCCAACTGATATTGATTACCAATACATACTTTGCATGCATTTTTTTTAACAAGCCAAAAGCCTCAAATAGCAAGGATGCCACAGAAACCTGAAAAAAAGGTGAAAAGAGACATAAAACGGCGAAATTAAACTGAATTAAGAAACAATAATAAACAACTAAAAAATGAGCCGAAGTTTCTTCGGCGCAATCGAGTTTTCTGTACAGCCGCTACAGCGTATAATCAAGGCAACCGAAAATAGATCTATCTTTCGGTGGTCTAGGTATAATGCTATAAGAACCGCGGCCCATGAAACTTTACCCGCGGCCCAGTGGTGGCATCTCCTATATCGTTGCCAGAAGCATGATTATGGCCAACTTTAACCTTAAATAAAATAAAAACTACTACGGCTAGAGGGCTGCAATTTGGTATATTCCAGGATTGAAGGGTGGATGATCAACGTACCAATTTGCAGCCCTCCAGCCTCAGCAGTTTTTAAGATCTGAGGATGGAAAGAAAAAACGCGGACGGACAGACAAAGCCGGCGAAATAGTTTTCTTTTACAGAAAACTAAAAGCAAGTAATGTTAGTTCCTAAACTGGTCAATAAAAAAACTGAAATATTAAAGGAAAAAAAAAAAAAAAATAGTAATAAAAAACAGAATATTGGCGAAACCTTGTGTAAGGAAAATAAATGACTTACGGGAATTAGAAGCGCATAAAGGGCCCCTCGTACGAATCACCACAACCTATATACACCTACGAAATGTACCTTTTCCAAGTAACTCATTAACAGGAAATAACTAAAAGAAAGCACGTCACTCAAAAGACTAACCAACCCGAGCACAACCATGCCTCTGAAATGTATTTGTTCCTTCGAGGGGAACAATCACACGAGCAGGGAAGGTTCCATTCTTTTTCCGAGTAACGGTATCAATGAAATCTCCTCCCCGTAACCGCACCGTGATCTCGTGGCACTGTGTGGGAACTTACCCAAGGCAGGTGTGCTCAGCGTTAATTGTAGGCAGTCATTACGCGGAGATCATTTCAATCAGCATTCTCGAGAAGGGGTCAGAAGACTAGGGAAGCAGGGGATACGGGGCGAGAGAGAGAGAGAGAGAGAGAGAGAGAGAGAGAGAGAGAGAGAGAGAGAGAGAGAGAGAGAGATTTTAGGTATTTATTCCAATATTCCAACCTCTGGGGCATCCGAAGACCATTCAGGGCATAAAATCTAATATTGTAAATTTAACTAAAATTCGTGCAAAAACTGTGAGTCCACGAAATTAAAAATATATAATAATCTTTAATAAAAACCACCAAATAAAAGAGAGAGCAGAGAGAGAGAGAGAGAGAGAGAGAGAGAGAGAGAGAGAGAGAGAGAGAGCACAATTCCCATTTAGTTATTCAACATTTCGCAATTTAAAAGGAATACGACCAACAATTATATCAATGCTCATCATTGGAAAAAGAAATACGTCATTCAAACTCCCCAACAACAACAAAAACTCCTTTGGCTCACTGACTCTCAGTCTTCCATTTGATGAAAAGTCGATTCTGTTCTTACTTTTTTTTTTTTTTAAAGCAAACAATTCTGCCGTGACAGATAAAAGAAAAGTTTCCGTCATGCACGAGTCTACGGTGACAAACAAGTTTACACCGAAGTGCGAATAATTCCGATTAAGGCGACCATGCATGAGTTAAAATCACTCTATAATGCGATAAAGGTGTTTTACTTTCGCGACACAATCTATATTTATGGAATGATGCTATTGTCTTAATACTAATTAAGGTACGGTTTTTTCAGCTGGAGATGACAGTACTGCAGTCTTAGAGCACTATGAGAGAGAGAGAGAGAGAGAGAGAGAGAGAGAGAGAGAGAGAGAGAGAGAGAGAGAGAGAGAGAGAGAGAGAGAGAGCTGATTAACAATTCGCTTAAGCTATAACTTTTACTAAAGTGAATAACGCGGTTACGTTTGTGTTTTTCCTTCAAATTACAACACGTCAGACCCTGGAATGAGATCACGTTTGTGTCTTCCTTCAAATGCTACCACGTCAGACACAGGAATATGAGAGAGAGAGAGAGAGAGAGACTAAAGTGAATCAGAGAGATCACGTTTGTGTCTTCCTCCAAAATACAGAGAGCAGGAAGAGAGAGAGAGAGAGAGAGAGAGAGAGAGAGACTAACCATTACCCATTCACTTAGCGTTTTAGCTTTCACTAAAGTGAATCATGAGATCACGTTTGTGTCTTCCTCCAAAATACAACACGTAAGCCAGGAAAGAGAGAGAGAGAGAGAGAGAGAGAGAGAGAGAGAGAGAGAGAGAGAGAGAGAGAGAGAGAATGGGGTAATACACCGTCCGGGCACGAACATATGAAAACTAAGAACTTTTCTAACCAACAACAATATATAAAACCTAAAAATAAATTAATGAATAAATCAGGCAAAATTCTAGGAAACAAACAAATAACAAACCTACCTGAAAATGAATCGCTACAACAAACAAAAGCATCTCCGCAAAGAACACCAAAGACGACCGAAAACGAGGTGTTCAAGTGGTTAGAGTAAACTTTCGCTAAGAGACGTGGGAACTGAACGAAGATCTCTTTGATTGTAAGGACAAACTGAAGGTGACTGAGCTTAACGATTCCGCGACGGAAAAGGTCCATTCTCTCTCTCTCTCTCTCTCTCTCTGCATGGTCAGCAGACCATAAAGGGAAACAAGTGGCAGAAGAAGACCTAAAGTGCTATATAAAACCTGAAGGTCAGCCTAAGGATCTCGATGAAGGATAAAAAGATGGCCTGTGCGTGTGTCAGGGCGAACATGCGTCACTGATTTAAATGCAGTTTACTGTATTGAATTCTTAGAAAAATATCTATGATTTAATTGCAGTTTACTATATTGAATTCTTAGTAAAATATTCATGATTTAAATGCAGTTTACTATATTGGATTCTTAGAAAAATATTCATGATTTAAATGCAGTTTACTATATTGAATTCTTAGAAAAATATTCATGATTTAAATGCAGTTTACTATACTGGATTCTTAGAAAAATATTCATGATTTAAATGCAGTTTACTATATTGAATTCTTAGAAAAATATTCATGATTTAAATGCTGTTTACTATACTGAATTCTTAGAAAAATATTACAGTGAAAATGTCGAGAGCTTTACACACAAAAATGTGAACGATGAAGAAAATAAAAAGAAATCGAAAGGGAATGGACAGTAAAACTGTGATGAAGCATCTACGAATGAAGAACAGCAACGAAGAGTCAAGAAGAACCTTGTAAATGTAGATCGATAACGAACAACCTAAGTTATTTTTCAGGTATCTCGTCTTGGCCTGTGGACTAAGCTCTAGAAGAACAATAAATCGCTCCATACTTAGTGAGGATGCTTTAAGGGTATCTTGTATGATTAAAATAGACATCTTTCCGGCCCGTCTAGGCGAGTCGACGGCATCCCATTGCTGGAACAAACCTGCCGCCCCAGTCCAGGACCGCCAGTCCGAAGGCCTTGATTAAAATATAAGGACATCGTACACACACCATACCCATCACTAAGGTAACACTGACTTTCTCCTAGCTGGAGTCAAAAAAAAAAAAAGACCCAGACAAGAGTTTTGGAACTATACTCAATCAGGTAGTTCCCAGGGGAAGTGATATACCTCCAAAACAATGCCAAATTAAGTTACTTGTAATAATGGGGAAAACATGTGAAAATTGGATGAATCGTTGATGTGACAAAAACCAAAGCTTTCGACAGGAAAATGCATAAAGATAATGTATAAATATATGTTGATAATAATGAAAGGAATTGTGAAATACACTGGATAAGATAGAGAGGTTTTCGTTTATTAGAACTGTAGCTTTTCCTAGTAAAAAAAAAAAAATAAACAATAAACCAACCACTCCTTCTAATAAAATAAACAAACAAACCAGAAGACCTTCACGACTTCCAAACCACTACGAGAAACGAATCTAAAACCTGAACATAAATAAACATTTAACCAATTGGACGGGGTTTATCAAGGGGACCCGGGGTGAGGCCGGGGTCACTCCCACACCTCACGATCAATGGATGTCAATGCCTCAGTTCCCACGCCATCATATTGACACATCGGAGATGTTCTTCCCTCTCTTACGCTCGCCTACCAAAGGGTATAGGGTTGTAGAGTTTAGGCCGAAGGTGAAGCACTGGGACCTATGAGGTCATTCAGCCCTGGAAAGGAAATCGAGAGCAGGTAGATTTGAAAGGTGTAACAGGGAGAAAAACTCGCAGATGCACTTCGAAATAATAATTAGGAGAGGGTGGATAGCAAGACAGAAGAAAGGTAATATGAATGGAGGTACAGTAAAAGGAATGAAAGGGGTTGCAGCTAGGGGCCGAAGGGACGCTGCAAAGAACCTTAAGTAATACCCACAGTGCACCCCGTGAGGTGCACTGGCGACACTAGCCCCCTACGGGACCCAAAGGCTGTATGTATCAAGGTCTAAAGACCGTCGTCGTATCCTCGACCTCCAGACGGCGGCGCCGACGGCGCTCGCTGACTAACGACTCGAAGGCCTTGGAATCGTTTTGCACTAACTTGCTCCTTCGCCACTTTCGACGCAACAAGGTGAATTGGGAAAGTGAGCGAGGTATCATTATTACTACTCCGGTATCAAGCGGAAAGGTTGCTAAAGTCTTCCGCTTCCTTAAGGATGTACGTAACTATTAATGATAAATTGCATGTCTAAAAAAAGCTCTCAATAACATTTTGAGTGGAGACATTTTAGATTAGAAATTACGAGACATTATTAGGACAATTGCGTGGATATTTCTGTTATGTATATATGATCAACGTGCGTTTCTTACACCATTTTCCTTCTTACATTATCAGTAAACAATGCATTTTCGGAACCAATTACCTTGATGGCAGCCCCACCCAGTTTATTCATACAATCAATAAACCAATCAGTCGTCGAAATCTAATGGTACGAATTTTAACTTCGGTGGTGAGTTATTACTCGGAGGATTGATGGATGGTGTCGAGAGCCAAATCTTAAGGATTCTCAAGACTCACAAAACTACTTTAAAACAACATATTAGAAGAAAAATGGATTAAGAAGAAAAAACATAAGCAACATATGCACTGATTACTTTTCTGTAGGCTATGTACTCCGACAATATGTTTGATAATATGAACAAAAAGTAAATGAGGAAGTATCGCTGAATAATAAAATTATAGTGAGTCAAGCACGGCAATGAAAATAACACGAAGAAACATGTTAATAACAAACACAAAACACACATTCATACACACACATATATATATATAATGTGTGTGTTTGACACATACTTATATATGTGTGTAAATACATAAATAAATATACATATATATATATATATATATATATATATATATATACATAATACATACATATATACATATACTGTATATGTATGTGCATGCGAGCGTTCAATGCTAACTTCATATCACTAGCCAAAGGATTTCCTAATCCAATGTAAACTATTTCCTCATCTTAAATTAAACCTACCGTCAGACTCTTCCCCCTTTTTTAACCTCGATTTATCGATGGATAGCCGAACTTCAGGCATCTATCAACTCCCCTACACTTGGCAAAAAAGAAGAGGAGGAGGAGGAGGAGGAGAGGGGGGGGAGAAGTAGGTGGAGGGAATACCCAAGGCGGTAGTAAGTGATAACGAGGTGCAAGACTCGGCTTTGATGTTAACAGTGACAGGAAGTGTGCCATATGGCAGCCGGAGGAAGGGAGAGGGAATCAAGAGAGATCGGTGGCACTGGCACTGCCGGATGCGAACGAAAATGTGTGAATAGTCAAGGGCTGGTTATTTATCGAGGGACGCCTGTAATATAATAATAATAATAATAATAATAATAATAATAATAATAATAATAATAATATTATTATCATTATTATTATTATCCATGTTACAGGTTTTCCTGGATAAATAACCGGCCCGTGACTATTCACACATTTATTATAATAATAATAATAATAATAATAATAATAATAATAATAATAATAATAATAATAATAATAATAATATATTCCTTTATTGAAGCTCAAGGCCAAATAGAGAGATAGACAAGATACGTACAATACAGTACACAAAACTTTGATGCACCCAGATAAAAAGTAATATATAATGTACGGTTACACTCAAACACTGCTGAAAATAATAATAAAATAATAATAATAATAATAATAATAATAATAATAAAAACATACATCATTTTTCAGCTAGAGAATCTATGCATACACAGAATTCAGGTACAGTTTGCTATGCTAAAAATGGAAGTGAAAGGCTGAAAATTGCCAAATATTACATCAAAAGAAGCAATGTAAATATGACCACATTAAACAACACTCACAGGCATGTGAGTCCCATATGTTGTGTACGCGAGTCCTATTACAAACTATAAAAAAAGAAAATATTTCCCATCTACTTAGGACAAACATTAGTAAAGGAAGATGATTTTTTTCTCAGAGCTTTCCAACCTTGCAAGTTACTTAATTTTTTTCATGTTTTGTCAAGATCTTTTTTGTGAGCCACAGAACATGTGAAAGCTACATAAGTTACGTTAACTAACACAGAAAGTGATGTCTAGGTTACTGGATCATCTGCCGATGGCGAGATGGCGTGCAAGGTGTCATACCGAGTTGTTACGTCGTGGTGATTTGTGGTGATGACGGCGTGTGCTGTTGACCTTGACATTGTGTGTGTGTGTGATGTAATCGATGGTGGATTCTGGAAACCAGCAGCATTTACTTTTATGATGGGAACGTTCTGGTAATCGAGCCATCATTAGTAGTGGATTAAATACAGAAATATGTCCTTAAAGGTATTTCAGAAGAAACGAAAAATTACACAATACATAGTTGAGTGCCATCAGTAACTGAAAGGGCATTCTCTCTCTCTCTCTCTCTCTCTCTCTCTCTCTCTCTCTCTCTCTCTCTCTCTCTCTCTCTCTCCTACCCAATCTTACAAGAGCTATGTAAGCGGATTTTCCTTAACAAAAGACCAAATAAAGGTTCCAATTATAGTACTCACACACACACATATATATGTATGTATGTGTGTGTGCGTGTGTGTGTGTGTGTATAATTGTAATAGCCACAGTGCCCGCTACCGGACATCAGAATTTCTTCATATTTCTTGCACTTGGATCTTAAAGCTTTGTAGTGACAAGCGTATCCAAAAAAGCGCGAAGAATTCGAGAAAGTTAAGAGGGCATTGTGGCTATTACAATTACATATGTATCTGGTGAAAAGTGACCAGTAGATTCTACAGATTATATATATATATATATATATATATATATATATATATATATATATATATAATATATATATATATATTATATATATATACACATACATATAATATAACATATATATGTATATATATATATATATATATATATATATATATATATATATATAGAGAGAGAGAGAGAGAGAGAGAGAGAGAGAGAGAGAGAGAGAGAGAGAGAGAGAGAGAGAGAGACCGCACCAGCCATGGTTACTCAACTGTAGCAACAATTCCCGAACAAAAACCGTCCGAACACAACCGGGAAGGACCTAAAAGAGGAGAGTGCATGTCTGGTCCCGCTCCAAACTGAAATCGACGACTCGCGAAGTTGACCAGACATGCAACATAGACACAAACACACACAGACACAAACACACACACAGACACGCACACGACAGAGACGTGTGCACACACGCACGCACATCATACACGACACTGCGGCAAAGTGACTTATTCATTGCCGCATATACTGCATGATCTAGAATTCTAGTGGTAGCCTGAAACACTTTCCGGGGCTAGAGAGAGAGAGAGAGAGAGAGAGAGAGAGAGTTAGCACTCCTAGTATATAAGTACAGTATATTAACATATATATCATACAGAAAAATTGTGTGTGTGAGAGAGAGAGAGAGAGAGCTGCTTAAGTGTGAAATCGACTGAATACAGGGAAGCGGAAGTGGAAAGAACAGTCAAAACAGATTTCACACAAGGACTTAAAGACGCATTCATGGAGTAATACATAATAAAAGGTTAAAAGAGAGATTGAAGGAAAAATATATAAGAATAAAAAGGGATTTGAAAATTAGCTTGAGGGAAAACGCTTCAAGATTTATTTATAACATCAAACAGCCTTCAAACTAAATTGAATTATTTTAGTTTTATTTGTAACATCAAAAAAGTTTTCAAACTAAATTAAGCAATTTTAGTTAAGTAAGAGCACGACAAATATATCATCTGCAAGTAAGGAATTGTGTGGGCTTGAAAATTATCATTGGAGGGGTGGGTAGAGCTCTCGGCTAGCACGCTGTTGGCCCAGTGTTCGACTCTCCGACCGGCCAATGAAGAATTAGAGGAATTTATTTCTGGTGATAGAAATTCATTTCTCGTCATAATGTGGTTCGCATTCCACAATAAGCTGTAGGTCCTATTGCTAGGTAACCAGTTGCTTTTTAGCCACGTAAAATAAATCTAATCCTTCGGGTCAGCCCTGGGAGAGCTGTTAATCAGCTCAGTGGTCTGGTTAAACTAAGATATACTTACTTTTGAAAATTATCATAAACAAGAAAATGATAGAGTTGAAAACATAATCACTCGCTATATTCCTTACTGTACAAAATAATATAACAGCAAAAAAACAAAAAAAAACAAACACGTCATAACAAACGTGTCCATTATGTTGAATGATTCGTTTCTACAACTCAATGAGCTTTAAATGACAGTTAAAGGAAACTAAAATTACTATTTTTAGTTTCCTTTTGTTTTTATTTAAACCCAAGGAAACTTAATAATAAACATTAAGAAACGAAAATTCTGATACTGTACTAACAAACTAAAATAAAAACAGAAGCCAGTCACTAAGAACAAAACGTTTATAACTAAAGTAACCACACAAAAAATCCTCAACAAAAACAAATGCTTGCGAAAA
Organism: Macrobrachium rosenbergii; assembly: GCF_040412425.1. Lineage (NCBI taxonomy): Eukaryota > Metazoa > Arthropoda > Malacostraca > Decapoda > Palaemonidae > Macrobrachium > Macrobrachium rosenbergii. The sequence goes on from NC_089781.1 coordinate 12,337,109, forward strand.
AGCATGATAAAGCAATCTAACCCATTCTGTCTCCAAAGGCCTCCAGCACCCGAAGGCTTCGTCGACGACGGAGACGAAGCAGATATCCCAGCAGTAGGAGATCATAAAACTCCAATTTTATGTTTATGTATTCCGAAGTCACCGATGCTATTTCAACCATGAGTGAATTTGATATTCCCTCCCACCAACTCTCTCTCTCTCTCTCTCTCTCTCTCTCTCTCTCTCTGAGAACATGAAAATTCCATTACTAGAAAAGTGCGTGGGTGTATTATTGACGTCTTCGTTTATTATCACAGGACGCATTTTATTCTTTATTTTTACTGTTTATTTTAACTGTAATTCCCCTTAATCCCGAAAGACTAAAATTATCAGAGTATTTATGCATATCATTTTACAGGTTTTATTTGTCTAGTTTACACGTCATGTTATCCTACAAGATAAGTCGGCCACTATGATACTACAGTCTACAAAACTGAGAAAAATCTAAACATTTTTTTAATTATTTAATTTTCTAGTTTAACGGAGTTATGCATGTTCTTAATACATTTAATATAAGCAGGAAACCACTAAAAAGAAATCGTCTGGAGAGCTAAGTCACATTTACAATGACGTAGGTCCCAACCGAGGTCGATTTAGAAATAGAGAAATTTGTTTACGAAGAACAAACTGTGTTGTTCGGGAACCCTAGCAAACAACCTCGTCTACAGAGGGGAAGGAGCCCAGAGTCCCGACAACCTCGGATCTATAGTTTGAGAGAGAGGGGAAGAATGAA
>NC_089781.1:12342880-12362880 GCF_040412425.1 Macrobrachium rosenbergii
CACAAATAATACATATATGTACATACACACATACATACATACATACACTGAAACATTCTTCGTCAGGTTCGAAAAAGCCGAAGAAAATTCAACTCAAGAACAAACATTCAGTTTAAAATTAAGTACTTTACTATGACAGATGCTAAATAAACACATATTGGCGCAAGTCGTACATATAGAATGTTCACAAAAAAGGAAAAAGTAAACTGAGTATAATAATAATAATAATAATAATAATAATAATAATAATAATAATAATAATAATAATAATAATAATAATAACAGCAAGTGTCTCCAACCATACAAATCTGTTGTTCATCTCAGCCACAATCTTAGAGGACAACAACCTTGACATTGTGGTTTCGACACCTCTGGAAGGTTGTTAAAAGGTAAGGAGGGGGGGGAGAGGGTTTCTTAAACTTGTAAGACAGGTAAATATGGAAGAGAATGGTGTATATGTGTGTTGCTAAGGGTTACAGGACAAGCCTACGAAAGGGGGGGGGGCGTCAAGGGGACTGGAGAGTGTTCTTGAGGTTTACAGAACAGGTCAACGGGAAAGAGGTTGTCATTTAGGGTTACAAAGTAGGTAATTACGAAGGGATGTTGGTTCTGAGGGTTGCTGGATATGTATATGGAAACAGGGTAGTTAGATTTCCTAAGCATTGCTGGTTATTCAAAATATGCGGAAGGTGACAATTTCTATGATTAGATTTTCAAGGAAGCACAGAGAACCACAGCACGCAATCATAGGTGGGTATGGGTGGGGCCATGGTACCCTGGAGAATGTTTAGCCTCATAGTAAACAAGTAAAAAATGCGCCAAAGTTTCTTCGGCGCAATCGAGTTTCCTGTACAGCAGCTACAGCGTGTAATCAAGCCCACCGAAAACAGATCTATCTTACGGTGGTCTCGGTATAATGCTGCATGAGCCGCGGCCCATGAAACTTTAACGAAGGCCCGGTGGTGGCATATCCTATATCGTTTCCAGAAGCACAATTATGGCTAACTTTAACCTTAAATGAAATAAAAACTTATGCTGAGGGCTGCAATTTGATATGTTTCATGATTTGAGGATGGATGATCAACAGACCAATTTGCAGACCTCTAGCCTCAGCAGTTTTTTAGATCTGTGGACGGACAGAAAAAGTGCAGACGGACAGACAAATCCGGCGCAATAGTTTTCTTTTCAGAAAACTAAAAAAGCAATAATAGCGCTTGCGGATCGCGCCATTGGAAGAACGAGTTGACACTTTTCTCGTAGATAAAATAACCTATGGAAATGTCAAGCAAATCCCTTGAACTTGAACTTGATGAGATCTCCTTGAAATGTATTATATTTATACGATTAACAAATCTCAATTAAGACAAAAATGAACACAAAATTTTTCAATTAAGGAAAATCCCTCTTATGTGCACATTTGGGTAAAAATGGGTTAGAAAACAGAGAGAGAGAGAGAGAGAGAGAGAGAGAGAGAGAGAGAGAGAGAGAGAGAGAGAGAGCATAAAAACGGTAATTTTTCTTTTCTTTTCTTTACCTAGTACCCGCCCCGGCCCGCCAATCCTCCATATGTATCTGAAGTCACAACACATCGAACGCGTATAACCCTAACACGAGCGTATAGCGCAGTAGACATGCGCAAGCGAGCACCAGAGCACATTCAAGGAAGAGGAGGAAGGCCTGGTGGGAGAATTGGATTTTGTTTGGGAGGAAGGGAGGGGGCGGGGTTAGGAGGCGGGTTAGTCCCAATTCACTGGACTCATAAATTTCAAGTTACGCCGAACAAGGCATTCCACTCGGTCGAGCGATAAATGGCGTCACGCTTGAATTGCTGTAATTCCTATTACAGGAAGGAAGAAAACCTTTTGAGAGAGAGAGAGAGAGAGAGAGAGAGAGAGAGAGAGAGAGAGAGAGAGAGAGAGGCTGGCAAAGATTTATTTTCCATTTCTTCTATCTGTTGCAATACGAAGGGCACGAGCTCGGTAACATGATAACAGAAAAAAAAGAACAACAATTGGGTTTGCATGGAGGGCAAATCACGACGACTGCTACTAATCTTGTTTCTAAGTCATAGCGAAGATTGTGGAATTCGCTACTTTTCCATGTATGTATGTATGTATGTATGTATGAATATATAATATATATATATATATATATATATATATATATATATATATATATATATATATATATATATATATATATATATATATATATATATATATATATATATATATATATATATATATATATGGTGATTCATATACAACAGAAAGCTACAAACGTCCTTTAATATCAATTCACTCTTTCAGAGTAATATATTTTCATATATGTTACCGAGGGAATTTTAGTTGATAATAAGTCCACCGATCCCACGGGACGGTGGACTTATTATCAACTAAAATTCCCCTTCGGTAACATATATGAAAATATATTAGAGTGTAGAGGAATTATGTATATATATATATATATATATATATATATATATATATATATATATATATATATATATATATATATATATTCAACATGCAGGGCACTAAACTTTCAAATCCCCGAATTTTCCAACGTAAGGATCATGCCGATAAACTAAATATTCAAAGTCCATTCTGGTGATAGAAATTCATTTTCCAACGTAAGCTGTAGGGTCCCGTTGGATCATGCACATAAAATAAATGGGCCAGCCAAAGCTGTTATCAGCTCAGTTCAGTACAAAGGTATACTTAACTTTAAGATTCTGGGCAGAGCCTCCAATCATAAACTTTTAACCATTAATGAATCATTGTTTATCTAAAAACTGGTCCCCTCACTGAACACCCATGCCACGTCTACACCTCTTTATCTCCCGTGAACTGTTTTTGGTCAGTCCTTCCTCTGCCTCCACACTCAACGGTTGTCCTTATCCATATTTTTAGCTGTGTTTTATTGTAACTTACATTGTGTATTTCAATATTTGTAACTTAATTTTACTGTACTGATTACGTATTATTACTCTGCAGCTTGAAAATCATGCCTGCTGGTTGGCTTCGAAACGTTGTAACTGAATAAATATTACTTTCTTGACGTGTTGGTGTGCTTCCCCTTCCTTCAGTGTATGTATGTATGAATGTATATATATGTATATATATAAACACACACACACATATATATAATTATATTAGATATAACACGTCACGGAGAGAGAGAGAGAGAGAGAGAGAGAGAGAGAGAGAGAGAGAGAGAGAGAGAGAGAGAATCACTTAACTAGTTATCGAAGGATATAAAATGGGGCAGCGAAAAGTGGCAGTTGAGAACGAGGGGAAAATAAAGGGATTACACGAAAGACCTTTGGCGAAAGATGGGGGGAGAGAGACAAGAGGGAAAGATCAAACAATTCCAATAAATTAGCAAAGTGTATGGAGAGAGAGAGAGAGAGAGAGAGAGAGAGAGAGAGAGAGAGAGAGAGAGAGAGAGATAAGCGTTATGAAAATAAAAAATATAAATAATCAAAACCGAGAGAGAGAGAAATAAACTTTATGAAAATAAAAAATATAAATAAAAGTAATCAAAACAGAGAGAGAGAGAGAGAGAGAGAGAGAGAGAGAGAGAGATAAATTCAGTAATGAAAATGAAAAAAAATTAAAAATAATCAAAACCATTACATAAGAATAATAAAAATCAAAACAATAAACAGAATACAAAACAGCGCTGTATGCACGATCGCGTACAAAATTCTGACGGGGTGATAATTTACCGGCCTGACCCAACACAACCTATGGCGTGAACCACGCCCTGACGTATGCCAGTGAACCCGCGACCTGCCATCTAATTTCGGGCGTCACATTTACTCCAGAATTAAGAGAAAAACCAACAAATGACACACGATTTTCACCGAACATAAATCATACGTCAAAGGAAATGGATACTCTTCAGGGCACCGTTTGAAGCTCTCTCTCTCTCTCTCTCTCTCTTTTTTCTGAGAGAGAGAGAGAGAGAGAGAGAGAGAGAGAGAGAGAGAGAGAGAGAGAGAGAGAGAGAGAGAGAGAGAGGCTGGGTGACGCGTCTGGAGGGATGATGACACCAATCCATCATCGTAATTACCGTCTTCGTCGGGAAAAAGGCGGAATTGACAACAAAACAAAAATGAAAAAAATAAAAAAAATCTAATAAAAAAATAACCCTTCTGAAAATGTTTCTCTAGTTATTTTGGCGGTTTCCGGTGTATACAACCGACAGAACTACAGGAAAACTTAAGTTTTATATCCATTACAAAGCAAAAATATATATAATTCTCAGATCTGAAGAAAAGTTACATTAACTTTTAAACACAACGGAAAGGCTAAAAAGAAAAACTCAGCAAGTTGCCTAATTTTACCATATTAAAAAGATTCCTTCCTACTTACAACTATGCCAATAATAATTCAATTCTAAGGCTGGAAAAACAAGCAATTAAACAACGCAGCTACACTCGCTAATGAAATATTAAGGCTTTGTATAAAAGTGTCAAACAAATACGGCACGATAACCATTTGTTAAGGAAATAAAGTATTATAAATGTGATAACATGGGCGAAATTTCATATCAAGAGCGCTTACTATCATTAAAGCAATAATTCAAAAGGAACTATAAAAGTAGCAGTGACAATAATTTATTGACTAGTCACTCTTACAATTCTATATTGCAAGAATCAGTTTCACCAAGTTTTGTAGGCAGGAAATTGAAACACACACCCTCACATACAGACAATACGGTAATTTGACATAAATTATTCTCACAAAAAAAAAAAAAAAAAAAAAAAAGCTTTGTTAATGCATTACGACAGTTAATATTTTCAATGGTAAAAAAAAAAAAAAAACTTAGTTTTCTGGAAAGTTCCGGAGCAAAGTTACACACCAAAAATACCCAACCTAACGGAAGTCTCACAAGGACTCACAAGGACTCATTGCGTTAATTTTTCAGAACTGCTTTGTTGTTTCTATATGTAAATCCTCGCAGGTTTGTAGAAATACTTTTATTTGTTTGTTACTTTCTTTTCGTCATTTCTCCTCGTGACAAAATCAAAGGTCTTTTAGGCTTATTCCTTACAAAATATAAATCAGAATAGCTCTGCTGTTATGTAAGTCATAGCAGGTGTGTGGAAATACTTTTATTTGCGCCTTACTTTCCTTTTCCTTATCTCTCTGTGATAAAACTAATGGTCTTTTAGGCTCATTCCTTGCAAAATATTTTAAATCAGAATTGCTCTGCAATTATTAAATCCTAGCAGGTTTGTTGAAATATTTTTATTTGCTTACTTTCTTTTTCCTTATCTCTCTCTATAAAACCAATGGTCTTTTAGGCTTACTCCTTGCAAAATATTGCAAATCAGAATTGTTCTGCTGTTATGTAAATCTTCGCAGGTTAGTTGAAATACTTTTGTTTGTTTGTTACTTTCTTGTCGTTATCTCTTTATGATAAAATCAATGGTCTTTTGAGCTTATTCCTTGCAAAATATTGTAAATCAGAATTGCTCTGCTGTTATTAAATCCTAGCAGGTTTGTTGGAATACTTTTATTTGCTTCTTACATTCTTTTTCCTTATCTCTCTCTATAAAACCTCTCTATAAAACCAACGGTCTTTTAGGCTTACTCCTTGCAAAATGTAATAAATCAGAATTGCTCTGCTGTTATGTAAATCTTCGGAGGTTTGTTGAAATGCTTTTGTTTGTTACTTTCTTTTCGTTATCTCTCTTTATGATAAAATCCAAGGTCTTTTAGCCTTATTCCTTGCAAAATATAACAAACTCATTCGTAGCTGAAGCCATTACTAAATCATCTTCCCTTGTACCGGAAGTCGAAGTCGCCTTCAACGTGCCGTGTCTCCCAAGACGCTGGCAATCAGGGAATTCCATCGTCTTATGTTCCTCACACAGGAAGTAACAGAACTGAACATCATTGCAAATAAAACGTGGACGAGAGGATTCTGATAACAGGAGCGTGTTCGTACACCTGGAATGTAAAAAAACACGTGCAAATTTAAAATAATACTCCAATAATATTCCTAGAGGTTAATTGACAGACTGATCTAAGAAATCTAGGCTATCAACCCAAGCACTGAATCACTCTCGCCTCTTCAGCGCTTGATCTATGAAATCTAGGCTGTCAACCCAAGCACTGAATCACTCTCAACTCTTCAGCGCTTAAGACAGTGAGAAGAGGATGTTGGAGTGGTTGGACAGCAAGATAAAGAGATACAGAAAATAAACGGAGAGTACAAATTACAAAATAAAGGAGATGAAATACAAAATGAAAGAGATGGAGTAGAAAGTACAAAATAAAGATGGAGAAAATACAAAATAAAGTCGATGAGGTACAAAGCTGCACTAAGAAGTAACAGTTAGGGATGTTGGACAGCAAGATCGAAGAAAGGAAGCGGGAAAGCAGGTAAATTCAGTAACAGAATAGAATAAGCAATTTAGGCCATACGACAAGCGCTGGGTCATAGGAGGTCAATCAGCGCTGAAATGGAAACTGACAGTAAAAAGGTTTGAAAGGAGTAACAGGAGGAAAACCTCGCAGTTGCACTATGCATCAACTGTTAGGAGAGGGTGGAGAGTAAGATAGAAGAAAGAGAACATGAACGGAGATACAGCAAAAGGAATGAAAGGGGTTGCAGCAAAGAACCTTAAGTAATGCCTACGGTGCCCTGTGCGCGAGGTGCACTGACGGCACTATCCCCTCCCCGTGGGAATCATTCAGTAATGGCTACAATGCACAAGGAAGAATAAGTAGCGCCTTCGGGCCAGACATTTAAGTACGCGTGTACTTTAGATTGACGTTACATCGTCACCACCGTCACTACATAACAAGGAGCCATAACGCAAGGGGGCAGGAAGCAGGGGCAGGTATAAAAGGCTCATATTGCACCCGACTGACTGAGGTCGCATATCAAAGAGTTATAAAACAGGCAGAGTACGCTCTTGGGTGCCCTTTACGATGGCTGCAATTAGATTATGTCCCCGACCCCAAAACTCAGAGGTCAAATGAGGGAGGGGACAAAATGCATGGCGTCTTTGGGAGTTTGTGCGTATATCATCATCATCATCATCATAATGCAGTATTTTACGCGTCACGAGTTTGTGTACAGCAATCACGACATATATAATAAAAAGCTGAATATTAATTCGTCCCACTGCGTCAGATGATCAGTACCATAACCGCATTTACACACTAAAATCTGCAAGGTATTTAGTATTTTCTATAAGCATTAACATAAACAAATTCTGTTTTATCAAATAAGTTAAGTATACCTTAGTTTTACCAGACCACTGAGCTGATTAACAGCTCTCCTAGGGCTGGCCCGAAGGATAACATACATACATGCAACAATACCTCTCTCTTTGGAACGGAATATAAAATGGAATATAAAATTTACACAGAAGTCCTAGTGCTGGGACCTATGAGGTTATTCAGCGCTGAAAGGGAAATTGACAGCAAAAAGGTTTGAAAGGTGTAACAGGAGGAAAACCTCGCAGTTGCACTATGAAACAACTGATATGAGAGGGTGGAAAGAAAGATATAAGAAAGAGAATATGAACGGAGATATGGTAAAAGGAATAAAAGATCTTGCAGCTCGGGGGCCGAAGAGACGCTGCAAAGAACCTCATGTAATGCTTACAGTGCAACGCATGAGGCGCACTGATGGCACTACCCCTATATAAGGTAATAATAATATTGTATTTTACGCGTCACGAGTTTGTGTGTACGACAATCAAGACACTGATATATAATAAAATTTGAACGTCAAATGTTCATAGTCAGTGATTATTATATATTACCCTAAAAGATTACGGTACAGTAATTATTAAAGATTATAACAACATTAATAATATAAAATTTTCAGGTACTTGGCGTTTTCCATTACTATTAATATAAAATTCTTTTTTAATAAAAAACCAGACATGCAAACACACCTGTCTCTATGGAATGGAATACAGAATTTAGGCCAAAGGCCAAGCCCTGGGACATTTGAGGCCATTCAATGCGAACAGGATAATTAAAAGTAAAAAGGTTTGAAGGGCGTAACAAAAGGAAAACCTCGCAGTTGCAGTCAGACGGAAGAAAGAGAATATGAACGGAGGTACAACAACGAGAATGAAAGGGTTTGAAGCTAGGGGTCAAAGGGATGCTGCAAAGAACCTAAGTTATGCCTACAATGCACCGCGTGCAGTCAAATGACAGCACTACACCCCTAGGGAATCCCTTCTCTATGTGCATAAAAACTGGAAGAAAATATCATTGTGTTTTCGCTAGAAGGTACAAATACCCATCCACCAAGCTTCTTCACTTCTTCTATTTATATATTAGTTTTTTGTAAAGGAAAACTATTATGCCGGCTTTGTCTGTCCGTCCGCACTTTATTCTGTCCGCCCTCAGATCTTAAAAACCACAGAGGCTAGAGGGATGCAAATTGCTATGTTGATCATCCACCCTCCAATCATCAAACACACCATATTGCAGCCCTCTGGCCTCAGTAGTTTTTATTTTAAGGTTAAAGTTAGCCATAATCGTGCTTCTGGCAACGATATTTGATAGGCCGCAACAGGGGGCGTGGTTAAATTTTTAGGGGCCGAGGCTCATACTGCATTATACCGACACCACCGAAAGATAGATCTGTTTTCGGTGGCCTTGAAAAAACTCGATTGCGCCGAAGAAACTTCGGCGCTTTTTTTTTTTTTTTTTTTTTTTTTTTTTTAAGAATTATCTAATGTCTTCCCAGACTGGAGTTTCCATGGGTTAAAGCCATTTCTACGACTTCTTCGCTCCCCGTCCAACAGTGTTGTATTACGTAATATCCAATAACGGAGAGATTTCTTTGGCTTAATGGTCATCATCCGCACTTCACCTACTATCTTTGCTTCTGTTTCACTCTGTGCTATATCAGTAAATTATTCTAATGGGAGCATTTTTTGTAAAATGTGTATCTCATATTGAAACACACACAATATATATATATATACATATACATACATATATATACATCTATATATATATATATATATATATATATATATATATATATATATATATATATATATATATATATATATATATATATATATATATATCACTAATATATACCCTATAATATTATTTATGACTACTAATATTATTTTAGGTTTAAAAAGCACATTGTTTACGATACCAAACAATGTCAACTTTATCAAACTTTGGACAACTTAATCCAGATGAAAATTATCTAAAGTGCTTTTACTGATTATAAGTGATAAGAAGCTAAAAAAATTGCGTATCAAAACGATTTAATACTTGCAAAACACGCTAAGCCTTTGATTACGCCATTCTAAAACCTCAGTACTTAATGATTAATTTCTTTACTTAACAAAGATTAATTTTTTTTTAGTGCGAGAACTATAAACACACTAGATCAGAAACACTTACAAATGTCATAAATTCTCTACTCATGTGTTATATTAACCTCCGTCACAAAATATGAGACGTTCATAAAAATTTACAGTGACCCCGAATGACTCTGGGTGGTCTTCGGGGGAAGAGTTACAGCAGGCATGACGCTTCTCGCTGACGTGTCAAATTGTCAAGTACTTGCAAAAAAGTACCAGCTGTCATGGATGTCCATTTCGTCGATTTGTTTCTGTTGTTGTTTTTCGTTATTGCTGTTGTTGTTGTAGCTTTTAGAAGTAAGGTAAAGAAAGGTACTCGTGTTTTTAAAGAAAAGATTTAATGCAACTTCCAAAAAGGAAACCGAGAAATAAAATGGTAATTTAAGAAAAAGAATTTCAGATATTATGGTGTTATAAAAATATTCTTCGCTATCAGACACTATGACACTAACACAAACACACACACACACACACAAGTACTGCTTTCCAGTGATAATGAGAGAAAATTATGTTCCAATTAAAATCCTAACGAGTCCCGTTCGTTCGATCAAACAAAGATGATATACAAACAGTTTATTCTATTTCCTGATTATACATACAATTATTCTTTTTTTTTCCTCGAGGCACGTATAGGTAAATAGTGAAGGAAGTGAGCTCAAGCTCTGCATAACATGCGCTCTTTGTTTGCAAAGCAGCTTGACTCGCTCCTAATATTGCATCAGCATAAATCGGTACCTTTGATTATGCACGAATAAACACACTATGAAATAACCAAACACTAACATAACTAAGAAGAAACTGTAAAATAAGATACCAATTAGTGCTTGAATGCTAAAAGGTAATATAAGACATAATGAACATGCTAAATAAATAGTTCTACCTCAGATATGTAAGAATAAGCGCACTATAAAACACCCAGGCCATAAAATAAAATTACCTGAACAAAATGAACTCATAAAAGAGATCACAGCTTCGAAATATTAGCAATAAAAGCCATAAAATATAGCAATAAAAGCAATAAAATATATCATTCTAAAACAAAAAGTAAACAATGCGACGAAGTTTCTTCGGCGCAATCGAGTTTTCTGTACAGTGAATAATCCAGGCCACCGAAAATAGATCTATCTTTCGGTGATAATCAAGGTCACCGAAAATAGATATATCTTTCAGTGGTCTCGGTATAATGCTCTATGAGCCGCAGCCCATGAAACTTTAACCACGGGCAGGTGGTGGCCTATCCTAAATCGTTGCCAGAAGCACGGTTATGGTTAATGTTAACCCTAAATCAAATAAAAACTACTGAGGCTAGTGGGCTGCAATTTGGTATGTTTGATGAATGGAGGGTGGATGATCAATATACCAACGTACAGCCCTCTAGCATAAGTAGTCTCTAAGATCTGATGGCGGACAGAAAAAGTAAGGACGGACAGACAAAGCCATCTCAATAGTTTTCTTTTACAAAACCTAAAAAAAAAAACATGAAATAGCACACTACAGCATAACTTAATGATAAACTCAACATGAAAAGTTAGTAAAAAAAAAAGCGTTAAAATATATCAAATTAAAATAAAAACACACGACAAAATACCAGACTACACCTTAACTTAAAGACAAAATCACGCGTGCATAAACAAAGCATAAAACACTATTAAAATAACGGGGGCAAGTGCGCAAGCACACGCAAGGGCAGACACAATCAAGCACCCCTCTGAAACTGACATTAAATCACTGTTTCAGCAAAACGCAAACACAAATGTTGACTTGATGGTTTCCTTCCTGGGTTATCCTTTATGTAATCAGAAAATGAGAGGTTTCTGTTTGCTCTCTCTCTCTCTCTCTCTCTCTCTCTCTCTCTCTCTCTCTCTCCGTCTTTAGTAGTTTATACATTTCAAGTTTTGAAAAAGTTCCTTTTTTTATTTGAAGTGGATCACTCTCTAGTCAATATAGCAAAGTATCTCTGCCCGTCTTTCGATTCTGGGTAACTTAAATTTCATGTTAGTCTCTCCCTAAATCAAGAAATTACACAATTAAGCATCTCTCTCTCTCTCTCTCTCTCTCTCTCTCTCTCTCTCTCTCTCTCTCTCTCTCTCTCTCGGGCTTAATCTTGAAAATGCAACAAAATTAGTATTTACATTTTTTCTCTATCGTACGACTGACTTCATGAAAGTCTCTCTCTCTCTCTCTCTCTCTCTCTCTCTCAATTCTAGACAAGGCATCAAATTTAATTTAAATTATTTCTCTCTCTCTCTCTCTCTCTCTCATACACTGAAGTAGAAACCTAAGTGGACAAGCGCCCCCCCCCCCTCTCTCTCTCTCTTTATTCTAGACAATGCAACAAATATCGAATATATCACTTTCAATCTATTGTACAAATGAATTCATAAAGGCCTCTCTCTCTCTCTCTCACGAAACCCTCACAACAAGATACGGCTTATTTCTCTCCCCTTCATTTCTCCTCCATACGCAGAGGGGGGGCATTCTCCCAGTCTTCTTAACGGCTCCCCATTTTCTCCAAGGGGCCCCAATAATCCTACCGAAACTCCACGCTCGGGATACGACGATAATTGGGAGCTCAGGCTGCAGACGCGTGCACCCCAAATAGGGGTTCGCGTGCGAGGGTATGAAAGGAACGGTTCGCATGAGAGATGGTATTTATTTCTTTTTTAATAATAAATATATATATATATATATATATATATATATATATATATATATATATATATATATATATATATATATATATATATATATATGTAGTGTATGTATATATATTTATATACATAATATATACTGTATATATATTATGTAAAATTTTATGCATATAAAGATATTGCATTTAAAGAATTGTGAACATAAAAAAAGTATATATCCTATGACACGAACACAGTTAAGTACACATTGGCGACATTCACATGACACAGATCAAATATATGATAAAAATTAAATATTCACAACTGCAATATATAAATATTATATATATAATATATATACTATATTATATATATATAATATATATTATATATATATATATTATATATATATAAATATTTATATAATATATAAATGTGCATATATACTGTATTTAAACGATAGGAAGAATATATCCTGACCCAAACTCAGTTTAAGTACAAAGTGGCACCATGAAAGTGATACAGCTCAAACATATGATAAAAACTTAATGACAGACCGATTTACCGCATACCTCACTTTCGGTTAGATACTAATGGTTTTATCAATACTGTCATGGAAATAATAACGCGATATAGCGAAATCTACGAAAAATATCAGAAAATGGAATTACAAAACCAGCACTACTGTCACAATAACGCGATATAGCGAACCGGTCCTGTACAAAAACAGGCAAACGATAAGTATGAAAGCTGTGAAGATTTTCGATGATCAAAAATCATTATTTCAGGCATTAAAAAGCCTTGTGAGAATATTGCTAAAGCAATAAGCAATACTGTTCCTTACCGAACCCCAATTCAACTCCTCTCTAATGGTACTCGGACTGATGGGTAGAAAACGAAACCACTACATGTCTTACAAAAGTAAATAACTCAGGTAATGTTCTCACAATCTATAAAACAGGAATAACTCCGACTGGGAGTTATTTTCAGCATGTAAGTCTTAATCTTGTTGATATATGAAGGTGTTTCATATGAGGAATACGAAAGCCAGGTATAAAGTCTATCTTTTAATCAAAAGCTCAACGCCACAGATGCCCAGGTGGAGGGCATATAGGCCGAATTGGGGTATCCTGGCTTCCCTGTGCTTCTGCAGGAAGCGCGTAAGGAAGTTGCCTAGGCTGAACAGACATTGCTGGACTCCACAGCAAAACCAAGAGGCGGCTCACTTTTGGAACAAAAAAGGATACTTCCTTTTTCCTCTGATGAACCTTTCAGTTAAATGGACACTTTCGTTAGATTCCTGCAAATAACACAATACAAGTCTCTTATTTCATTTTACTTCAAGGAACCTTTTACTTAAATGTCCACTTCCTTTTACTTTAACATATGGTATATTCGATACAGAAAGGCCCTTTCAATTTATTTCTGAGAAACTTTTTACTTGCATAATATGCTCCAAACACATTTATGCATAATGGTCTACCCAAGACCTAAAGAATATTGTTTAGACTTTGAGTCTACCTTTGTAATCATTTTCTAAATTTTTGGAACAGTGTAAGAGGAATCATACTGGCAAACAGACAGAGAGAGACATAAACAACTACATATAAGATTGAGGTCTACAGTAATAAGCGTCAGAAATCAGAGAATGTGGGACAACTAAATTTAAAAACGTGCCCTTGCTTGTAACTGTGAGGTTTGTATATAAGGCTTCGCTTGGCTTTCTCACTCATATGGAATGCTGTATACTAGCGGTTTGTCCTAATTCTACGAGAAGAATAAGTTCACCTATTTTATTCAAATCAGGAGGGCTAACTTGAATTTCGTACCTATAGTTCAAATAAAAAAAAGCAAAAAAAAAAAATAAATAAAATAAATAAATAAATAAATAAAGGGCACATGAGCTTAAAAAAATTACTTTGGAGCTGCAAGACTGACATTTTCGACTGCATGAAATAACGCTTTTTTTTTATTAACAAACACTACAAATAACTAAATTACAATCATAAATATATACAGATATACATGCATGTATATATATATGTGTGTGTGTGCATATAGAAAAAGTCTGGAGCTGTACCTTTCTGGCGCCACTACCCCAAAGGATAAAAGATTAAAAAAAAATACGTATATATAAGTTCAAACAGGTCATTTACGTGAAAATTCCTTCTCAGAAATACAGAACAACAAAAACAACAGAGGGTTGGCGTCGCTGGTCAAGGAAAGAACTTGAACCCAAATATGGAACAAATACTGTAACAACATTAGGAATGTCAGGATTACTTCTGTCCAACTTTTGTTTCTCAAAAAAAAAATAAAAATAAAAAAATAAATAAATAAAAATAAAAATAAAAAAATAAACAAAAATGAGTCTAACACTGACGATAAATGTTTTTCATGTCCAAAATATCCTTTTCAAATTCAAAAACAACGCCAGGTAATAAATAGATAAATAAAATGTAAAAAATTTCCCTCCGAAGTCTCCTCTTCCCTATAGGAGAGAGAGAGAGAAATATTTCTTCTTTTCATTTTAATAAAGTATCCCTGGCCTCTATACATTCCACCACATGAGAGAGAGAGAGAGAGAGAGAGAGAGAGAGAGAGAGAGAGAGAGAGAGAGAGAGAGAGAGAGAGAGAGAGATAAAAGTTCTGAGCCACATCATTACCCAGAATCACTTGAAAGCACTTGTCTGAATGATCCACGTCAAAGTACTTGACAAGACAACCTCCCTTAATGTGCCATCACAAACTCATTAAGAAAGAATAAAAATTAAAAAAATAAGTTACTTTCAACATTAACAAAGAGATCCGATCAAGGACACTCACAAAACGAATCAACTGGCTACGTGACTAAGTGTATTGAGGTTTCCTACTACAGCAACCCTTCGAGGAGTTTCAGAGTTTACATAAACCAGTTTGATATCCTTTGAAACGCTTCAAGGCCAGTCCCCTTTGTTCCAATAACTTGACGCAGCAGAAAAATAAATAAATAAAACAGGAAAGCAACGGATATGCTAACTAATCACAAGACGTTACTATAATCAAGCAAGCGTACAGCCTTCGCTGAGAATTAAGTGCGAGAGGAAACATATAAATGAAAAAAGAAAGAAACAGATACAACTATAAATTTTCCTTCGTATTCATCAAAAATAAAAAAAAGTTTAGCTATGAAGAAATGTCACTTTTTAACCTGACGAAGCAATTCCTTTCCCCTGCGAAGAGGAGCGAAGAGGGTATTTTCTCATGAAACTAGTTTATATACAAACTCGTTCCTACAATGGGAATATAAATACAAATCAGGTTTAATAAAAGTTTTTAATTCAGTTTACTTACTATAAATATATATATATATATATATATATATATATATATATATATATATATATATATATATATATATATATATATATATATACACACATATATACACACGGTTAATTATATATATATAGTATATATATATATATATATATATATATATATATATATATATATATATATATATATATATATATTTCTTTCTTATACAAGCAAACAGGAATACATGCTGATAATAGGCAATTACTTTTAAGCGTGGGAGCGCACGCATGAAAGATAAATATCCAACTTCTGGTCTAAAATAAAAGTTTGAAAATACATTCAGCTTAATGGTTCCCGAACAATGAATGTAGTGGTAGAAAGATGGAGAATTTAAAAATTGTGGAAGTATTTTGTTTTGAAAAATGGATACAAATCAAAGAATGACTTTTACTGGCATACAACTTACTTTTTATTTCACTTTTGAAAATCAACGGAATATGTCTGCTTGCACACGCACGCGCGCACAAAATGGAATTTTATATTAAACGATGTTTGTGGTTTATTATCTGTAAGTATAAATGTCACACATATATCTATACACGCAAGTGTGTCAGGTTACGTAACATCCCTGAATGTTATTAAATGTTTAAAAGATATCTAAAAACATCATTAAGTTGAAACAATTAAGACGAACAATGTACCAAAAGAGAAGTGCTTTCACGAATGCAATCAAAACGTACGAGGATCTGCTAAGACACTAGAATCCTTAAACGTAAGGATTTTAAAGCGTCCGCCATTTCCCTGAGATCTCTGTCGCACAGACTTTGAAATCCCAGACCTAATCGAATCACGCGTTGTGAAAAATTCGATATCTTTTGAACAGCAGCGAAATTAGCGGGGCTTGACAAGTTATAATGCGATAACTCAAGAACTGATAAACGATTCGCTTGCGCTTTATAACTTTTACTAAAGTGAATTACGCGATTACGTTTGTGTTTTTCCTTCAAATTAGACGTCAGACGCAGGAAGGAGAGAGAGAGAGAGAGAGAGAGAGAGAGAGAGAGAGAGAGAGAGAGAGAGAGAGAGAGAGAGAGAGAGAGAAGCTGATTAACCGTTCACTTGCGCTATAAGTTTTACTAAAGTGAATTACGCGATTACGTTTGTGTTTTTCCTTCAAATTAGACGTCAGACGCAGGAGAGAGAGAGAGAGAGAGAGAGAGAGAGAGAGAGAGAGAGAGAGAGAGAGAGAGAGAGAGAGAGAGAGCTGATTAACGATTCACTTACGCTTTATAACTTTTACTAAAGTGAATCATGAGATCACGTTTTTGTCTTCCTTCAAATTACAACACGTAAGGTAGGAATAAATGAGAGAGAGAGAGAGAGAGAGAGAGAGAGAGAGAACATAATAATAACCCAGCGGACTATGTAAGGGAAATCTTGTACAAAGGGGCAATAATTGATGTACATTTAATGTTAAGTCTTGAATTATCTAACAGCTCTGAATATATAAATGAGAACTTGATCAAAGATTAAAGATGTCATACGCACAAAAGAATTATGAGCACCGCTATATGTAAATGTCGCTTCGGCTTGACAAAGCACTTGAAGTCGAGTCATTCATGATTCTGAATTTACAATTCGTCCCTAGTCTGACTAACCAGAGTAAGACATGTTTTCCTCATTCTGAGAAAACAGGCTTCGTCAATAGTCTGACTAACTTCAGAGCTAATTAGTTCATCTTTTGTGGAATTTTTTTTTTTTTAAATCTGACAACACAGCTGAAATTTTGATATGTTACAGAGTATAAAAAACTGAGAGACTCTGACTATAAAAAAAACAACAATTCGTCAAAAAAAAAGGGGGGGGGGCAATTTTTCCAGACTGTACACCAGCCAAAGAGCAACAACATTTTTTTTATTCTTATAACAACCTACAGTCAAACATAAAACAATTTTTTTTAGGGAATTATATATATCGAATGTCAGTTCAGCGACACCAAAATCGAGTGAAGCTCATTTACCACTAAATCTTTCTCTAGTGCAGTCAACTAGAAAGCTGTAATGGCAAATGGAATCAAGTCACGTTGACCTAAGGTCTTTTCGTCCCTCTACTAACGGTCATTGCAACCTCAACTTAGCAAAGTGACATAACATACCGTTACCTAACTTGACCTAATATAGCCTCATTTAGTGGCCGAAATATTAAGGGATGAACTTATTTGAATCAAACAAGAATTAATCCGTGGGGAAATCACATTTTCCTCAACTGATGAATAGTGGTATAGCACTTACACGCGGACCAATAATTCACTGCTAAGTCACACACCATTACCTGAAACAAGAAAAAAATTTTTGTGAGATTCATAACAATAAAGAACACCAAGTTGACAATGATCTACAACAATTAATCACAAAGAGAGTACAAGGGGTGTGTCATAATAGTAATAGAGAATTACGTTAATAACCGGAAAAGCAGCAATTAAATCAGAAATAAAAGGGCTATTACGGATGTGAAGCCACAGAAAGACAACTATTATAGCAAATAATAACGGACATGTATGTGATATGAAGATCCGTTAAAAATAAATTCAGCGATTATCTCATACCATTATCAGAATAAAAAAAAGAGTAATATTCTTTAAAGAATGCCATTAGTCTAAGTTTACTACTACTACTACTACTACTACTAATAATAATAATAATAAAGAGTACCAGTCTTTAAAGCATGCCACTAGTATAATTTTACTACTACTACTACTACTACTACTACTACTACTACTACTACTACTACTACTACTACTACTATAATAATAATAATAATAATAATAATATAATAATAATTACGTAGATATTAAAGAGAAAGCCCAAAGCAAATCCTCCGCATAATAATAATAATAATAATAATAATAATAATAACAGATATTAATATTACCATTAAAACCCCATTACACAGCCTCAGCAAAAGGGCAATCGCCCTCCAACCTCACCTCTTGAGCCCGGAGTTACTCTCATAACAAAGAGATCGTCTATTTCTCCGGAAGGCGATATTGTCGCATTATACGCGCACATCGCAGGGCATCTAAAACCCCTGTGTGATGCAAATGCAGACACGCTGCGTGAGAAACGGAGAAGGAATGGAGTTGGGATGAGAAAGAAGAGGGAGGTGGTGGAATGGGAGGAGGGAGAAGCGAGTGATAAGTCACAAAAACATCGGCATACTTCCCGGATACACACACACACACACACACACACATAGTATCTTCCCAACAGCATCTCCCACATGTGTACCCTGTGCCTTCTCCCTCTGGGCTCGTCTGGGGTGGATTGCAGCTTCGTTAAGTTTATAGATTAATATCCATTTTTTTTTTTTTTTTTTTTTTTTTTTAAACTTTAATTTTTTTTTCAGTTTGTGCATGAGAGTAATGCGTTTAATTAATACCTATTGGATTTTTTCCATTATTTTTTTTAGTTAGTGTATGATACTACTGCGCTTTCTGAAATTATTTTTTAGCCAAACTTGGGTTATCAAATACCGCAATCTTTTATTGCCAATTTTTCATGTATTAAACATTCTCCGTCATTCTGACAATTCAATTAAGTTCCTCGTGATACGTAGCTACTCGGAAAAAGAGGTTGTTCAATTTAGCAAAAAAATAAAAATCCAATAGGGCTTCCATTTTGAGCAATTTTAGTAAATGAAAGGCCATGGAACGTTATACTCCAACTTTGAAAATTACCGGCATGTAAGTACAGTATGTTTGTATGTATGTATGTACACATACATACATAATATATATATATATATATATATATATATATATATATATATATATATATATATATATATATATATATACACGTAATATATTTCAAATACCAAAGATGCCAATGGTTCAGTAACACTAATCGATTTCAAAACCAAAGATGCCAATGGTTCAGTAACACTGGGAGAAATGAGAGAGAGAGAGAGAGAGAGAGAGAGAGAGAGAGAGAGAGAGAGAGAGAGAGAGAGAGATAACGTTATCACGTTAGCTGGACGAGACGTGCCACCAGTAAAACACGTGTGTCAAATGAAAGCAAAAAACCTAGCTGGTTGCAGATCACAAAAAAAAAAAAAATGTTTCGCAACATACTGCACCAGTTGCAAAACGTGAGGGGCGGAAATGCGTTGCAGTACTTTGATTGACAAGCTGGTCTGAAGAATTTGGAATCAAAATAAACAAATAAACACAACGTTAATTGAGATACAAATATCTAAAATAACAACAAATACATAAATGGACGAAAAGTCAACTTTTCACTACAACATCACATTTATTTGTAGCCTCTGAAATTAATCAATAAATTTTTGAATCTGAACAAATTGCATGGTATAGAGAAGTCTCGAAATAAAAGTATGTCTGACACGGCAATGAGAGAGAGAGAGAGAGAGAGAGAGAGAGAGAGAGAGAGAGAGAGACGCAACGACAGTAAAAACAATAAGAATGCCATCGTAATCAACTTCAAAACTAATTCTTCAAGCCATTACGTGATTATGAGAAATAGTCAATACCTGACTGTTCATGAAATTATGTTTCCTCAAAGTTTTACGAAAATTCAGAGTTCTGAGATTTTACAGACTTTATACACGACCAGGATGACTTACAGGATTTAATCAAAACCGAGAAAAAATAAATCTTAAAGTAATACACACACACA